>NC_140652.1:37263547-37840612 GCF_978046115.1 Saccoglossus kowalevskii | reverse complement strand
TGCATGTAAAAATGTGGCAACTGGGTCAGGGATTTACCAAAATGGCAACAATGCATGTAACATGTGACACTGAGTCAGGGATTTACCAAAAGGACATCAATGCATGTAAAATGTGGCACTTAGTCAGGGATTTACCAAAAGGACAACAATGCATGTAACATGTAACACTGAGTCAGGGATTTACCAAAAGGGCAACAATGCATGTAACATGTGACACTGAGTCAGGGATTTACCAAAAGGACAACAATGCATGTAACATGTAACACTGAGTCAGGGATTTACCAAAAGGGCAACAATGCATGTAACATGTGACACTGAGTCAGGGATTTACCAAAAGGACAACAATGCATGTAACATGTGACACTGAGTCAGGGATTTACCAAAAGGGCAACAATGCATGTAACATGTAACACTGAGTCAGGGATTTACCAAAAGGGCAACAATGCATGTAACATGTAACACTGAGTCAGGGATTTACCAAAAGGGCAACAATGCATGTAACATGTAACACTGAGTCAGGGATTTACCAAAAGGGCAACAATGCATGTAACACGTAACACTGAGTCAGGGATTTACCAAAAGGGCAACAATGCATGTAACATGTGACACTGAGTCAGGGATTTACCAAAATGGCAACAATGCATGTAACATGTGGCACTGAGTACGGGATTTACCAAAAGGACAACAATGCATGTACATGTGATACTGAGTACGGGATTTACCAAAAGGACAACAATGCATGTAACATGTGACACTGAGTACGGGATTTACCAAAAGGGCAACAATACATGTAACATGTGACACTGAGTCAGGGATTTACCAAAAGGGCAACAAAGCATGTAACATGTGACACTGAGTCAGAGATTTACCAAAAGGGCAACAATGCATCCAACATGTAACACTGAGTACGGGATTTACCAAAAGGACAACAATGCATGTAACATGTGACACTGAGTCAGAGATTTACCAAAAGGGCAACAATGCATCCAACATGTAACACTGAGTACGGGATTTACCAAAAGTACAACAATGCATGTAACATGTGACACTGAGTCAGGGATTTACCAAAAGGACAACAATGCATGTAACATGTGACACTGAGTCAGGGATTTACCAAAATGGCAACAATGCATGTAACATGTGACTCTGAGTCAGGGATTTACCAAAAGGACAACAATGCATGTAACTGTGACACTGAGTACGGGATTTACCAAAATAGCAACAATGCATGTAACATGTGACACTGAGTCAGAGATTTACCAAAAGGACAACAATGCATGTAACATGTGGCACTGAGTCAGGGATTTACCAAAATGACAACAATGCATGTAACATGTGACACTGAGTACGGGATTTACCAAAAGGGCAACAATGCATGTAAAATGTAACACTGAGTACGGGATTTACCAAAAGGACAACAATGCATGTAACATGTGATACTGAGTACGGGATTTACCAAAAGGACAACAATGCATGTAACATGTGACACTGAGTCAGGGATTTACCAAAAGGGCAACAATACATGTAACAAGTGACACTGAGTCAGGGATTTACCAAAAGGGCAACAAAGCATGTAACATGTGACACTGAGTCAGAGATTTACCAAAAGGGCAACAATGCATCCAACATGTAACACTGAGTACGGGATTTACCAAAAGGACAACAATGCATGTAACATGTGACACTGAGTCAGAGATCTACCAAAAGGGCAACAATGCATCCAACATGTAACACTGAGTACGGGATTTACCAAAAGGACAACAATGCATGTAACATGTGACACTGAGTCAGGGATTTACCAAAAGGACAACAATGCATGTAACATGTGACACTGAGTCAGGGATTTACCAAAAGGACAACAATGCATGTAACATGTGACACTGAGTCAGGGATTTACCAAAATGGCAACAATGCATGTAACATGTGACTCTGAGGTCAGGGATTTACCAAAAGGACAACAATGCATGTAACATGTGACACTGAGTACGGGATTTACTAAAATAGCAACAATGCATGTAACATGTGACACTGAGTACGGGATTTACCAAAAGGGCAACAATCCATGTAAAATGTAACACTGAGTACGGGATTTACCAAAAGGACAACAATGCATGTAACATGTGATACTGAGTACGGGATTTACCAAAAGGACAACAATGCATGTAACATGTGACACTGAGTACGGGGATTTACCAAAAGGGCAACAATACATGTAACATGTGACACTGAGTCAGGGATTTACCAAAAGGGCAACAAAGCATGTAACATGTGACACTGAGTCAGAGATTTACCAAAAGGGCAACAATGCATCCAACATGTAACACTGAGTACGGGATTTACCAAAAGGACAACAATGCATGTAACATGTGACACTGAGTCAGAGATCTACCAAAAGGGCAACAATGCATCCAACATGTAACACTGAGTACGGGATTTACCAAAAGGACAACAATGCATGTAACATGTGACACTGAGTCAGGGATTTACCAAAAGGGCAACAATGCATGTAACATGTAACACTGAGTCAGGGATTTACCAAAAGGGCAAACAATGCATGTAACATGTAACACTGAGTCAGGGATTTACCAAAAGGGCAACAATGCATGTAACATGTAACACTGAGTCAGGGATTTACCAAAAGGGCAACAATGCATGTAACACGTAACACTGAGTCAGGGATTTACCAAAAGGGCAACAATGCATGTAACATGTGACACTGAGTCAGGGATTTACCAAAATGGCAACAATGCATGTAACATGTGGCACTGAGTACGGGATTTACCAAAAGGACAACAATGCATGTAACATGTGATACTGAGTACGGGATTTACCAAAAGGACAACAATGCATGTAACATGTGACACTGAGTACGGGATTTACCAAAAGGGCAACAATACATGTAACATGTGACACTGAGTCAGGGATTTACCAAAAGGGCAACAAAGCATGTAACATGTGACACTGAGTCAGAGATTTACCAAAAGGGCAACAATGCATCCAACATGTAACACTGAGTACGGGATTTACCAAAAGGACAACAATGCATGTAACATGTGACACTGAGTCAGAGATTTACCAAAAGGGCAACAATGCATCCAACATGTAACACTGAGTACGGGATTTACCAAAAGTACAACAATGCATGTAACATGTGACACTGAGTCAGGGATTTACCAAAAGGACAACAATGCATGTAACATGTGACACTGAGTCAGGGATTTACCAAAATGGCAACAATGCATGTAACATGTGACTCTGAGTCAGGGATTTACCAAAAGGACAACAATGCATGTAACATGTGACACTGAGTACGGGATTTACCAAAATAGCAACAATGCATGTAACATGTGACACTGAGTCAGAGATTTACCAAAAGGACAACAATGCATGTAACATGTGGCACTGAGTCAGGGATTTACCAAAATGACAACAATGCATGTAACATGTGACACTGAGTACGGGATTTACCAAAAGGGCAACAATGCATGTAAAATGTAACACTGAGTACGGGATTTACCAAAAGGACAACAATGCATGTAACATGTGATACTGAGTACGGGATTTACCAAAAGGACAACAATGCATGTAACATGTGACACTGAGTCAGGGATTTACCAAAAGGGCAACAATACATGTAACAAGTGACACTGAGTCAGGGATTTACCAAAAGGGCAACAAAGCATGTAACATGTGACACTGAGTCAGAGATTTACCAAAAGGGCAACAATGCATCCAACATGTAACACTGAGTACGGGATTTACCAAAAGGACAACAATGCATGTAACATGTGACACTGAGTCAGAGATCTACCAAAAGGGCAACAATGCATCCAACATGTAACACTGAGTACGGGATTTACCAAAAGGACAACAATGCATGTAACATGTGACACTGAGTCAGGGATTTACCAAAAGGACAACAATGCATGTAACATGTGACACTGAGTCAGGGATTTACCAAAAGGACAACAATGCATGTAACATGTGACACTGAGTCAGGGATTTACCAAAATGGCAACAATGCATGTAACATGTGACTCTGAGTCAGGGATTTACCAAAAGGACAACAATGCATGTAACATGTGACACTGAGTACGGGATTTACTAAAATAGCAACAATGCATGTAACATGTGACACTGAGTACGGGATTTACCAAAAGGGCAACAATCCATGTAAAATGTAACACTGAGTACGGGATTTACCAAAAGGACAACAATGCATGTAACATGTGATACTGAGTACGGGATTTACCAAAAGGACAACAATGCATGTAACATGTGACACTGAGTACGGGATTTACCAAAAGGGCAACAATACATGTAACATGTGACACTGAGTCAGGGATTTACCAAAAGGGCAACAAAGCATGTAACATGTGACACTGAGTCAGAGATTTACCAAAAGGGCAACAATGCATCCAACATGTAACACTGAGTACGGGATTTACCAAAAGGACAACAATGCATGTAACATGTGACACTGAGTCAGAGATCTACCAAAAGGGCAACAATGCATCCAACATGTAACACTGAGTACGGGATTTACCAAAAGGACAACAATGCATGTAACATGTGACACTGAGTCAGGGATTTACCAAAAGGGCAACAATGCATGTAACATGTGACACTGAGTCAGGGATTTACCAAAAGGACAACAATGCATGTAACATGTGACACTGAGTCAGGGATTTACCAAAAGGGCAACAATGCATGTAACATGAGACACTGAGTCAGGGATTTACCAAAAGGGCAAGAATGCATGTAACATGTAACACTGAGTCAGGGATTTACCAAAAGGACAACAATGCATGTAACATGTGACACTGAGTCAGGGATTTACAAAAAGGACAACAATGCATGTAACATGTGACACTGAGTCAGGGATTTACCAAAATGGGCAACAATGCATGTAAAATGTGGCACTGATTCAGGGATTTACCAAAATGGCAACAATGCATGTAACATGTGACACTGAGTCAGGGATTTACCAAAAGGACATCAATGCATGTAAAATGTGGCACTTAGTCAGGGATTTACCAAAATGGCAACAATGCATGTAACATGTGGCACTGGGTCAGGGATTTACCAAAACGGCAACAATGCATCCAACATGTGACACTGAGTCAGGGATTTACCAAAAGGACAACAATGCATGTAACATGTGGCACTGAGTCAGGGATTTACCAACATGGCAACAATGCATGTAACATGTGACTCTGAGTCAGGGATTTACCAAAAAGGCAACAATGCATGTAACATGTGACACTGAGTCAGAGATTTACCAAAAGGACAACAATGCATGTAACATGTGACACTGAGTCAGGGATTTACCAAAAGGACAACAATGCATGTAACATGTAACACTGAGTCAGGGATTTACCAAAAAGGCAACAATGCATGTAAAATGTGACACTGAGTCAGAGATTTACTAAAAGGGCATCAATGCATGTAACATGTAACACTGAGTTAGGGATTTACCAAAAGGGCAAGAATGCATGTAAAATGTGACACTGAGTCAGGGATTTACCAAAAGGGCAACAATGCATGTAACATGTGACACTGAGTCAGGTATTTACCAAAAGGGCAAGAATGCATGTAACATGTAACACTGAGTCAGGGATTTACCAAAAAGGCAACAATGCATGTAACATGTGACACTGAGTCAGAGATTTACCAAAAGGACAACAATGCATGTAAAATGTGACACTGAGTCAGGGATTTACCAAAAGGGCAACAATGCATGTAACATGTAACACTGAGTCAGGGATTTACCAAAATGGCAACAATGCATGTAAAATGTGACACTGAGTCAGGGATTTACCAAAAGGGCAACAATGCATGTAACATGTGGCACTGAGTCAGAGATTTACCAAAAGGGCAACAATGCATGTAACATGTGGCACTGAGTCAGGGATTTACCAAAAGGACAACAATGCATGTAACATGTGGCACTGAGTCAGAGATTTACCAAAAGGGCAAGAATGCATGTAAAATGTGACACTGAGTCAGGGATTTACCAAAATGGCAACAATGCATGTAACATGTGGCACTGAGTCAGGGATTTACCAAAAGGACAACAATGCATGTAACATGTGACACTGAGTCAGGGATTTACCAAAATGGCAACAATGCATGTAAAATGTGGCACTGATTCAGGGATTTACCAAAATGGCAACAATGCATGTAACATGTGACACTGAGTCAGGGATTTACCAAAAGGACATCAATGCATGTAAAATGTGGCACTTAGTCAGGGATTTACCAAAATGGCAACAATGCATGTAACATGTGGCACTGGGTCAGGGATTTACCAAAACGGCAACAATGCATCCAACATGTGACACTGAGTCAGGGATTTACCAAAAGGACAACAATGCATGTAACATGTGGCACTGAGTCAGGGATTTACCAAAATGGCAACAATGCATGTAACATGTGACTCTGAGTCAGGGATTTACCAAAAAGGCAACAATGCATGTAACATGTGACACTGAGTCAGAGATTTACCAAAAGGACAACAATGCATGTAACATGTGACACTGAGTCAGGGATTTACCAAAAGGACAACAATGCATGTAACATGTGACACTGAGTCAGGGATTTACCAAAAAGGCAACAATGCATGTAAAATGTGACACTGAGTCAGAGATTTACTAAAAGGGCAACAATGCATGTAACATGTAACACTGAGTTAGGGATTTACCAAAAGGGCAAGAATGCATGTAAAATGTGACACTGAGTCAGGGATTTACCAAAAGGGCAACAATGCATGTAACATGTGACACTGAGTCAGGTATTTACCAAAAGGGCAAGAATGCATGTAACATGTAACACTGAGTCAGGGATTTACCAAAAAGGCAACAATGCATGTAACATGTGACACTGAGTCAGAGATTTACCAAAAGGACAACAATGCATGTAAAATGTGACACTGAGTCAGGGATTTACCAAAAGGGCAACAATGCATGTAACATGTGGCACTGAGTCAGAGATTTACCAAAATGGCAACAATGCATGTAACATGTAACACTGAGTCAGGGATTTACCAAAATGGCAACAATGCATGTAAAATGTGACACTGAGTCAGGGATTTACCAAAAGGGCAACAATGCATGTAACATGTGGCACTGAGTCAGAGATTTACCAAAATGGCAACAATGCATGTAACATGTAACACTGAGTTAGGGATTTACCAAAATGGCAACAATGCATGTAACATGTGGCACTGAGTCTCTGATTTACCAAAAGGGCAACAATGCATGTAACATGTAACACTGAGTCAGGGATTTATCAAAAGGGCAACAATGCATGTAACATGTAACACTGAGTCAGGGATTTACCAAAAGGGCAACAATGCATGTAACATGTAACACTGAGTCAGGGATTTACCAAAAGGGCAACAATGCATGAAACACGTAACACTGAGTCAGGGATTTACCAAAAGGGCAACAATGCATGTAACACGTAACACTGAGTCAGGGATTTAACAAAATGGCAACAATGCATGTAACATGTGACACTGAGTCAGGGATTTACCAAAAGGGCAACAATGCATGAAACACGTAACACTGAGTCAGGGATTTACCAAAAGGGCAACAATGCATGTAACACGTAACACTGAGTCAGGGATTTAACAAAAGGGCAACAATGCATGTAACATGTGACACTGAGTCAGGGATTTACCAAAAGGACAACAATGCATGTAACATGTAACACTGAGTCAGGGATTTACCACAAGAGCAACAATGCATGTAACATGTGACACTGAGTCAGGGATTTACCAAAAGGAGAACAATGCATGTAACATGTAACACTGAGTCAGGGATTTACCAAAAGGGCAACAATGCATGTAACACGTAACACTGAGTCAGGGATTTAACAAAAGGGCAACAATGCATGTAACATGTGACACTGAGTCAGGGATTTACCAAAAGGACAACAATGCATGTAACATGTAACACTGAGTCAGGGATTTACCAAAAGAGCAACAATGCATGTAACATGTGACACTGAGTCAGGGATTTACTAAAAGGCCAACAATGCATGTAACATGTAACACTGAGTCAGGGATTTACCAAAAGGGCAAGAATGCATGTAAAATGTGACACTGAGTCAGGGATTTACCAAAAGGGCAACAATGCATTAAAATGTGACACTGAGTCAGGGATTTACCAAAAGGGCAACAATGCATGTAACATGTGACACTGAGTCAGAGATTTACCAAAATGGCAACAATGCATGTAACATGTAACACTGAGTCAGGGATTTACCAAAATGGCAACAATGCATGTAACATGTGGCACTGAGTCTCTGATTTACCAAAAGGGCAACAATGCATGTAACATGTAACACTGAGTCAGGGATTTATCAAAAGGGCAACAATGCATGTAACATGTAACACTGAGTCAGGGATTTACCAAAAGGGCAACAATGCATGTAACATGTAACACTGAGTCAGGGATTTACCAAAAGGGCAACAATGCATGAAACACGTAACACTGAGTCAGGGATTTACCAAAAGGGCAACAATGCATGTAACACGTAACACTGAGTCAGGGATTTAACAAAATGGCAACAATGCATGTAACATGTGACACTGAGTCAGGGATTTACCAAAAGGGCAACAATGCATGAAACACGTAACACTGAGTCAGGGATTTACCAAAAGGGCAACAATGCATGTAACACGTAACACTGAGTCAGGGATTTAACAAAAGGGCAACAATGCATGTAACATGTGACACTGAGTCAGGGATTTACCAAAAGGACAACAATGCATGTAACATGTAACACTGAGTCAGGGATTTACCACAAGAGCAACAATGCATGTAACATGTGACACTGAGTCAGGGATTTACCAAAAGGAGAACAATGCATGTAACATGTAACACTGAGTCAGGGATTTACCAAAAGGGCAACAATGCATGTAACACGTAACACTGAGTCAGGGATTTAACAAAAGGGCAACAATGCATGTAACATGTGACACTGAGTCAGGGATTTACCAAAAGGACAACAATGCATGTAACATGTAACACTTAGTCAGGGATTTACCAAAAGAGCAACAATGCATGTAACATGTGACACTGAGTCAGGGATTTACCAAAAGGAGAACAATGCACGTAACATGTAACACTGAGTCAGGGATTTACCAAAAGGACAACAATGCATGTAACATGTAACACTGAGTCAGGGATTTACCAAAAGGACAACAATGCATGTAACATGTGACACTGAGTCAGGGATTTACTAAAAGGCCAACAATGCATGTAACATGTAACACTGAGTCAGGGATTTACCAAAAGGGCAAGAATGCATGTAAAATGTGACACTGAGTCAGGGATTTACCAAAAGGGCAACAATGCATTAAAATGTGACACTGAGTCAGGGATTTACCAAAATGGGCAACAATGCATGTAAAATGTGGCACTGATTCAGGGATTTACCAAAATGGCAACAATGCATGTAACATGTGACACTGAGTCAGGGATTTACCAAAAGGACATCAATGCATGTAAAATGTGGCACTTAGTCAGGGATTTACCAAAATGGCAACAATGCATGTAACATGTGGCACTGGGTCAGGGATTTACCAAAACGGCAACAATGCATCCAACATGTGACACTGAGTCAGGGATTTACCAAAAGGACAACAATGCATGTAACATGTGGCACTGAGTCAGGGATTTACCAACATGGCAACAATGCATGTAACATGTGACTCTGAGTCAGGGATTTACCAAAAAGGCAACAATGCATGTAACATGTGACACTGAGTCAGAGATTTACCAAAAGGACAACAATGCATGTAACATGTGACACTGAGTCAGGGATTTACCAAAAGGACAACAATGCATGTAACATGTAACACTGAGTCAGGGATTTACCAAAAAGGCAACAATGCATGTAAAATGTGACACTGAGTCAGAGATTTACTAAAAGGGCATCAATGCATGTAACATGTAACACTGAGTTAGGGATTTACCAAAAGGGCAAGAATGCATGTAAAATGTGACACTGAGTCAGGGATTTACCAAAAGGGCAACAATGCATGTAACATGTGACACTGAGTCAGGTATTTACCAAAAGGGCAAGAATGCATGTAACATGTAACACTGAGTCAGGGATTTACCAAAAAGGCAACAATGCATGTAACATGTGACACTGAGTCAGAGATTTACCAAAAGGACAACAATGCATGTAAAATGTGACACTGAGTCAGGGATTTACCAAAAGGGCAACAATGCATGTAACATGTGGCACTGAGTCAGAGATTTACCAAAATGGCAACAATGCATGTAACATGTAACACTGAGTCAGGGATTTACCAAAATGGCAACAATGCATGTAAAATGTGACACTGAGTCAGGGATTTACCAAAAGGGCAACAATGCATGTAACATGTGGCACTGAGTCAGAGATTTACCAAAAGGGCAACAATGCATGTAACATGTGGCACTGAGTCAGGGATTTACCAAAAGGACAACAATGCATGTAACATGTGGCACTGAGTCAGAGATTTACCAAAAGGGCAAGAATGCATGTAAAATGTGACACTGAGTCAGGGATTTACCAAAATGGCAACAATGCATGTAACATGTGGCACTGAGTCAGGGATTTACCAAAAGGACAACAATGCATGTAACATGTGACACTGAGTCAGGGATTTACCAAAATGGCAACAATGCATGTAAAATGTGGCACTGATTCAGGGATTTACCAAAATGGCAACAATGCATGTAACATGTGACACTGAGTCAGGGATTTACCAAAAGGACATCAATGCATGTAAAATGTGGCACTTAGTCAGGGATTTACCAAAATGGCAACAATGCATGTAACATGTGGCACTGGGTCAGGGATTTACCAAAACGGCAACAATGCATCCAACATGTGACACTGAGTCAGGGATTTACCAAAAGGACAACAATGCATGTAACATGTGGCACTGAGTCAGGGATTTACCAAAATGGCAACAATGCATGTAACATGTGACTCTGAGTCAGGGATTTACCAAAAAGGCAACAATGCATGTAACATGTGACACTGAGTCAGAGATTTACCAAAAGGACAACAATGCATGTAACATGTGACACTGAGTCAGGGATTTACCAAAAGGACAACAATGCATGTAACATGTGACACTGAGTCAGGGATTTACCAAAAAGGCAACAATGCATGTAAAATGTGACACTGAGTCAGAGATTTACTAAAAGGGCAACAATGCATGTAACATGTAACACTGAGTTAGGGATTTACCAAAAGGGCAAGAATGCATGTAAAATGTGACACTGAGTCAGGGATTTACCAAAAGGGCAACAATGCATGTAACATGTGACACTGAGTCAGGTATTTACCAAAAGGGCAAGAATGCATGTAACATGTAACACTGAGTCAGGGATTTACCAAAAAGGCAACAATGCATGTAACATGTGACACTGAGTCAGAGATTTACCAATAGGACAACAATGCATGTAAAATGTGACACTGAGTCAGGGATTTACCAAAAGGGCAACAATGCATGTAACATGTGGCACTGAGTCAGAGATTTACCAAAATGGCAACAATGCATGTAACATGTAACACTGAGTCAGGGATTTACCAAAATGGCAACAATGCATGTAAAATGTGACACTGAGTCAGGGATTTACCAAAAGGGCAACAATGCATGTAACATGTGGCACTGAGTCAGAGATTTACCAAAATGGCAACAATGCATGTAACATGTAACACTGAGTTAGGGATTTACCAAAATGGCAACAATGCATGTAACATGTGGCACTGAGTCTCTGATTTACCAAAAGGGCAACAATGCATGTAACATGTAACACTGAGTCAGGGATTTATCAAAAGGGCAACAATGCATGTAACATGTAACACTGAGTCAGGGATTTACCAAAAGGGCAACAATGCATGTAACATGTAACACTGAGTCAGGGATTTACCAAAAGGGCAACAATGCATGAAACACGTAACACTGAGTCAGGGATTTACCAAAAGGGCAACAATGCATGTAACACGTAACACTGAGTCAGGGATTTAACAAAATGGCAACAATGCATGTAACATGTGACACTGAGTCAGGGATTTACCAAAAGGGCAACAATGCATGAAACACGTAACACTGAGTCAGGGATTTACCAAAAGGGCAACAATGCATGTAACACGTAACACTGAGTCAGGGATTTAACAAAAGGGCAACAATGCATGTAACATGTGACACTGAGTCAGGGATTTACCAAAAGGACAACAATGCATGTAACATGTAACACTGAGTCAGGGATTTACCACAAGAGCAACAATGCATGTAACATGTGACACTGAGTCAGGGATTTACCAAAAGGAGAACAATGCATGTAACATGTAACACTGAGTCAGGGATTTACCAAAAGGGCAACAATGCATGTAACACGTAACACTGAGTCAGGGATTTAACAAAAGGGCAACAATGCATGTAACATGTGACACTGAGTCAGGGATTTACCAAAAGGACAACAATGCATGTAACATGTAACACTGAGTCAGGGATTTACCAAAAGAGCAACAATGCATGTAACATGTGACACTGAGTCAGGGATTTACTAAAAGGCCAACAATGCATGTAACATGTAACACTGAGTCAGGGATTTACCAAAAGGGCAAGAATGCATGTAAAATGTGACACTGAGTCAGGGATTTACCAAAAGGGCAACAATGCATTAAAATGTGACACTGAGTCAGGGATTTACCAAAAGGGCAACAATGCATGTAACATGTGACACTGAGTCAGAGATTTACCAAAATGGCAACAATGCATGTAACATGTAACACTGAGTCAGGGATTTACCAAAATGGCAACAATGCATGTAACATGTGGCACTGAGTCTCTGATTTACCAAAAGGGCAACAATGCATGTAACATGTAACACTGAGTCAGGGATTTATCAAAAGGGCAACAATGCATGTAACATGTAACACTGAGTCAGGGATTTACCAAAAGGGCAACAATGCATGTAACATGTAACACTGAGTCAGGGATTTACCAAAAGGGCAACAATGCATGAAACACGTAACACTGAGTCAGGGATTTACCAAAAGGGCAACAATGCATGTAACACGTAACACTGAGTCAGGGATTTAACAAAATGGCAACAATGCATGTAACATGTGACACTGAGTCAGGGATTTACCAAAAGGGCAACAATGCATGAAACACGTAACACTGAGTCAGGGATTTACCAAAAGGGCAACAATGCATGTAACACGTAACACTGAGTCAGGGATTTAACAAAAGGGCAACAATGCATGTAACATGTGACACTGAGTCAGGGATTTACCAAAAGGACAACAATGCATGTAACATGTAACACTGAGTCAGGGATTTACCACAAGAGCAACAATGCATGTAACATGTGACACTGAGTCAGGGATTTACCAAAAGGAGAACAATGCATGTAACATGTAACACTGAGTCAGGGATTTACCAAAAGGGCAACAATGCATGTAACACGTAACACTGAGTCAGGGATTTAACAAAAGGGCAACAATGCATGTAACATGTGACACTGAGTCAGGGATTTACCAAAAGGACAACAATGCATGTAACATGTAACACTGAGTCAGGGATTTACCAAAAGAGCAACAATGCATGTAACATGTGACACTGAGTCAGGGTTTTACCAAAAGGAGAACAATGCACGTAACATGTAACACTGAGTCAGGGATTTACCAAAAGGACAACAATGCATGTAACATGTAACACTGAGTCAGGGATTTACCAAAAGGACAACAATGCATGTAACATGTGACACTGAGTCAGGGATTTACTAAAAGGCCAACAATGCATGTAACATGTAACACTGAGTCAGGGATTTACCAAAAGGGCAAGAATGCATGTAAAATGTGACACTGAGTCAGGGATTTACCAAAAGGGCAACAATGCATTAAAATGTGACACTGAGTCAGGGATTTACCAAAAGGGCAACAATGCATGTAACATGTGACACTGAGTCAGAGATTTACCAAAATGGCAACAATGCATGTAACATGTAACACTGAGTCAGGGATTTACCAAAATGGCAACAATGCATGTAACATGTGACACTGAGTCAGGTAATTACCAAAAGGGCAAGAATGCATGTAACATGTAACACTGAGTCAGGGATTTACCAAAAAGGCAACAATGCATGTAACATGTGACACTGAGTCAGAGATTTACCAAAAGGACAACAATGCATGTAAAATGTGACACTGAGTCAGGGATTTACCAAAAGGGCAACAATGCATGTAACATGTGGCACTGAGTCAGAGATTTACCAAAATGGCAACAATGCATGTAACATGTAACACTGAGTCAGGGATTTACCAAAATGGCAACAATGCATGTAAAATGTGACACTGAGTCAGGGATTTACCAAAAGGGCAACAATGCATGTAACATGTGGCACTGAGTCAGAGATTTACCAAAATGGCAACAATGCATGTAACATGTAACACTGAGTTAGGGATTTACCAAAATGGCAACAATGCATGTAACATGTGGCACTGAGTCTCTGATTTACCAAAAGGGCAACAATGCATGTAACATGTAACACTGAGTCAGGGATTTATCAAAAGGGCAACAATGCATGTAACATGTAACACTGAGTCAGGGATTTACCAAAAGGGCAACAATGCATGTAACATGTAACACTGAGTCAGGGATTTACCAAAAGGGCAACAATGCATGAAACACGTAACACTGAGTCAGGGATTTACCAAAAGGGCAACAATGCATGTAACACGTAACACTGAGTCAGGGATTTAACAAAATGGCAACAATGCATGTAACATGTGACACTGAGTCAGGGATTTACCAAAAGGGCAACAATGCATGAAACACGTAACACTGAGTCAGGGATTTACCAAAAGGGCAACAATGCATGTAACACGTAACACTGAGTCAGGGATTTAACAAAAGGGCAACAATGCATGTAACATGTGACACTGAGTCAGGGATTTACCAAAAGGACAACAATGCATGTAACATGTAACACTGAGTCAGGGATTTACCACAAGAGCAACAATGCATGTAACATGTGACACTGAGTCAGGGATTTACCAAAAGGAGAACAATGCATGTAACATGTAACACTGAGTCAGGGATTTACCAAAAGGGCAACAATGCATGTAACACGTAACACTGAGTCAGGGATTTAACAAAAGGGCAACAATGCATGTAACATGTGACACTGAGTCAGGGATTTACCAAAAGGACAACAATGCATGTAACATGTAACACTGAGTCAGGGATTTACCAAAAGAGCAACAATGCATGTAACATGTGACACTGAGTCAGGGATTTACCAAAAGGAGAACAATGCACGTAACATGTAACACTGAGTCAGGGATTTACCAAAAGGACAACAATGCATGTAACATGTAACACTGAGTCAGGGATTTACCAAAAGGACAACAATGCATGTAACATGTGACACTGAGTCAGGGATTTACTAAAAGGCCAACAATGCATGTAACATGTAACACTGAGTCAGGGATTTACCAAAAGGGCAAGAATGCATGTAAAATGTGACACTGAGTCAGGGATTTACCAAAAGGGCAACAATGCATTAAAATGTGACACTGAGTCAGGGATTTACCAAAAGGGCAACAATGCATGTAACATGTGACACTGAGTCAGAGATTTACCAAAATGGCAACAATGCATGTAACATGTAACACTGAGTCAGGGATTTACCAAAATGGCAACAATGCATGTAAAATGTGACACTGAGTCAGGGATTTACCAAAAGGGCAACAATGCATGTAACATGTGGCACTGAGTCAGAGATTTACCAAAATGGCAACAATGCATGTAACATGTAACACTGAGTTAGGGATTTACCAAAATGGCAACAATGCATGTAACATGTGGCACTGAGTCAGGGATTTACCAAAATGGCAACAATGCATGTAAAATGTGACACTGAGTCAGGGATTTACCAAAAGGGCAACAATGCATGTAACATGTGGCACTGAGTCAGAGATTTACCAAAATGGCAACAATGCATGTAACATGTAACACTGAGTTAGGGATTTACCAAAATGGCAACAATGCATGTAACATGTGGCACTGAGTCTCTGATTTACCAAAAGGGCAACAATGCATGTAACATGTAACACTGAGTCAGGGATTTACCAAAAGGGCAACAATGCATGTAACATGTAACACTGAGTCAGGGATTTACCAAAAGGGCAACAATGCATGTAACATGTAACACTGAGTCAGGGATTTACCAAAAGGGCAACAATGCATGTAACATGTAACACTGAGTCAGGGATTTACCAAAAGGGCAACAATGCATGTAACATGTAACACTGAGTCAGGGATTTACCAAAAGGAGAACAATGCACGTAACATGTAACACTGAGTCAGGGATTTACCAAAAGGACAACAATGCATGTAACATGTAACACTGAGTCAGGGATTTACCAAAAGAGCAACAATGCATGTAACATGTGACACTGAGTCAGGGATTTACCAAAAGGAGAACAATGCACGTAACATGTAACACTGAGTCAGGGATTTACCAAAAGGACAACAATGCATGTAACATGTAACACTGAGTCAGGGATTTACCAAAAGGACAACAATGCATGTAACATGTGACACTGAGTCAGGGATTTACTAAAAGGCCAACAATGCATGTAACATGTAACACTGAGTCAGGGATTTACCAAAAGGGCAAGAATGCATGTAAAATGTGACACTGAGTCAGGGATTTACCAAAAGGGCAACAATGCATTAAAATGTGACACTGAGTCAGGGATTTACCAAAAGGGCAACAATGCATGTAACATGTGACACTGAGTCAGAGATTTACCAAAATGGCAACAATGCATGTAACATGTAACACTGAGTCAGGGATTTACCAAAATGGCAACAATGCATGTAAAATGTGACACTGAGTCAGGGATTTACCAAAAGGGCAACAATGCATGTAACATGTGGCACTGAGTCAGAGATTTACCAAAATGGCAACAATGCATGTAACATGTAACACTGAGTTAGGGATTTACCAAAATGGCAACAATGCATGTAACATGTGGCACTGAGTCTCTGATTTACCAAAAGGGCAACAATGCATGTAACATGTAACACTGAGTCAGGGATTTACCAAAAGGGCAACAATGCATGTAACATGTAACACTGAGTCAGGGATTTACCAAAAGGGCAACAATGCATGTAACATGTAACACTGAGTCAGGGATTTACCAAAAGGGCAACAATGCATGTAACATGTAACACTGAGTCAGGGATTTACCAAAAGGGCAACAATGCATGTAACATGTAACACTGAGTCAGGGATTTACCAAAAGGACAACAATGCATGTAACATGTAACACTGAGTCAGGGATTTACCAAAATGGCAACAATGCATGTAAAATGTGGCACTGAGTCAGGGATTTACCAAAAGGACAACAATGCATGTAACATGTAACACTGAGTTAGGGATTTACCAAAAGGGCAAGAATGCATGTAAAATGTGACACTGAGTCAGGGATTTACCAAAAGGGCAACAATGCATGTAAAATGTGACACTGAGTCAGGGATTTACCAAAAGGGCAACAATGCATGTAACATGTGGCACTGAGTCAGAGATTTACCAAAATGGCAACAATGCATGTAACATGTAACACTGAGTCAGGGATTTACCAAAATGGCAACAATGCATGTAAAATGTGACACTGAGTCAGGGATTTACCAAAAGGGCAACAATGCATGTAACATGTGGCACTGAGTCAGAGATTTACCAAAATGGCAACAATGCATGTAACATGTAACACTGAGTTAGGGATTTACCAAAATGGCAACAATGCATGTAACATGTGGCACTGAGTCTCTGATTTACCAAAAGGGCAACAATGCATGTAACATGTAACACTGAGTCAGGGATTTACCAAAAGGGCAACAATGCATGTAACATGTAACACTGAGTCAGGGATTTACCAAAAGGGCAACAATGCATGTAACATGTAACACTGAGTCAGGGATTTACCAAAAGGGCAACAATGCATGAAACACGTAACACTGAGTCAGGGATTTACCAAAAGGGCAACAATGCATGTAACACGTAACACTGAGTCAGGGATTTAACAAAAGGGCAACAATGCATGTAACATGTGACACTGAGTCAGGGATTTACCAAAAGAGCAACAATGCATGTAACATGTGACACTGAGTCAGGGATTTACCAAAAGGACAACAATGCATGTAACATGTAACACTGAGTCAGGGATTTACCAAAAGGGCAACAATGCATGTAACATGTGACACTGAGTCAGGGATTTACCAAAAGGACAACAATGCATGTAACATGTGACACTGAGTCAGGGATTTACCAAAAGGCCAACAATGCATGTAACATGTAACACTGAGTCAGGGATTTACCAAAAGGGCAACAATGCATGTAACATGTAACACTGAGTCAGGGATTTACCAAAAGGGCAACAATGCATGTAACATGTAACACTGAGTCAGGGATTTACCAAAAGGACAACAATGCATGTAACATGTAACACTGAGTCAGGGATTTACCAAAATGGCAACAATGCATGTAAAATGTGGCACTGAGTCAGGGATTTACCAAAAGGACAACAATGCATGTAACATGTAACACTGAGTCAGGGATTTACCAAAAGGGCAACAATGCATGTAACATATGACACTGAGTTAGGGATTTACCAAAAGGGCAAGAATGCATGTAAAATGTGACACTGAGTCAGGGATTTACCAAAAGGGCAACAATGCATGTAACATGTGACACTGAGTCAGGTATTTACCAAAAGGGCAAGAATGCATGTAACATGTAACACTGAGTCAGGGATTTACCAAAAAGGCAACAATGCATGTAACATGTGACACTGAGTCAGAGATTTACCAAAAGGACAACAATGCATGTAAAATGTGACACTGAGTCAGGGATTTACCAAAAGGGCAACAATGCATGTAACATGTGGCACTGAGTCAGAGATTTACCAAAATGGCAACAATGCATGTAACATGTAACACTGAGTCAGGGATTTACCAAAATGGCAACAATGCATGTAAAATGTGACACTGAGTCAGGGATTTACCAAAAGGACAACAATGCATGTAACATGTAACACTGAGTTAGGGATTTACCAAAAGGGCAAGAATGCATGTAAAATGTGACACTGAGTCAGGGATTTACCAAAAGGGCAACAATGCATGTAAAATGTGACACTGAGTCAGGGATTTACCAAAAGGGCAACAATGCATGTAACATGTGGCACTGAGTCAGAGATTTACCAAAATGGCAACAATGCATGTAACATGTAACACTGAGTCAGGGATTTACCAAAATGGCAACAATGCATGTAAAATGTGACACTGAGTCAGGGATTTACCAAAAGGGCAACAATGCATGTAACATGTGGCACTGAGTCAGAGATTTACCAAAATGGCAACAATGCATGTAACATGTAACACTGAGTTAGGGATTTACCAAAATGGCAACAATGCATGTAACATGTGGCACTGAGTCTCTGATTTACCAAAAGGGCAACAATGCATGTAACATGTAACACTGAGTCAGGGATTTACCAAAAGGGCAACAATGCATGTAACATGTAACACTGAGTCAGGGATTTACCAAAAGGGCAACAATGCATGTAACATGTAACACTGAGTCAGGGATTTACCAAAAGGGCAACAATGCATGAAACACGTAACACTGAGTCAGGGATTTACCAAAAGGGCAACAATGCATGTAACACGTAACACTGAGTCAGGGATTTAACAAAAGGGCAACAATGCATGTAACATGTGACACTGAGTCAGGGATTTACCAAAAGAGCAACAATGCATGTAACATGTGACACTGAGTCAGGGATTTACCAAAAGGACAACAATGCATGTAACATGTAACACTGAGTCAGGGATTTACCAAAAGGGCAACAATGCATGTAACATGTGACACTGAGTCAGGGATTTACCAAAAGGACAACAATGCATGTAACATGTGACACTGAGTCAGGGATTTACCAAAAGGCCAACAATGCATGTAACATGTAACACTGAGTCAGGGATTTACCAAAAGGGCAACAATGCATGTAACATGTAACACTGAGTCAGGGATTTACCAAAAGGACAACAATGCATGTAACATGTAACACTGAGTCAGGGATTTACCAAAATGGCAACAATGCATGTAAAATGTGGCACTGAGTCAGGGATTTACCAAAAGGACAACAATGCATGTAACATGTAACACTGAGTCAGGGATTTACCAAAAGGGCAACAATGCATGTAACATATGACACTGAGTTAGGGATTTACCAAAAGGGCAAGAATGCATGTAAAATGTGACACTGAGTCAGGGATTTACCAAAAGGGCAACAATGCATGTAACATGTGACACTGAGTCAGGTATTTACCAAAAGGGCAAGAATGCATGTAACATGTAACACTGAGTCAGGGATTTACCAAAAAGGCAACAATGCATGTAACATGTGACACTGAGTCAGAGATTTACCAAAAGGACAACAATGCATGTAAAATGTGACACTGAGTCAGGGATTTACCAAAAGGGCAACAATGCATGTAACATGTGGCACTGAGTCAGAGATTTACCAAAATGGCAACAATGCATGTAACATGTAACACTGAGTCAGGGATTTACCAAAATGGCAACAATGCATGTAAAATGTGACACTGAGTCAGGGATTTACCAAAAGGGCAACAATGCATGTAACATGTGGCACTGAGTCAGAGATTTACCAAAATGGCAACAATGCATGTAACATGTAACACTGAGTTAGGGATTTACCAAAATGGCAACAATGCATGTAACATGTGGCACTGAGTCTCTGATTTACCAAAAGGGCAACAATGCATGTAACATGTAACACTGAGTCAGGGATTTATCAAAAGGGCAACAATGCATGTAACATGTAACACTGAGTCAGGGATTTACCAAAAGGGCAACAATGCATGTAACATGTAACACTGAGTCAGGGATTTACCAAAAGGGCAACAATGCATGAAACACGTAACACTGAGTCAGGGATTTACCAAAAGGGCAACAATGCATGTAACACGTAACACTGAGTCAGGGATTTAACAAAATGGCAACAATGCATGTAACATGTGACACTGAGTCAGGGATTTACCAAAAGGGCAACAATGCATGAAACACGTAACACTGAGTCAGGGATTTACCAAAAGGGCAACAATGCATGTAACACGTAACACTGAGTCAGGGATTTAACAAAAGGGCAACAATGCATGTAACATGTGACACTGAGTCAGGGATTTACCAAAAGGACAACAATGCATGTAACATGTAACACTGAGTCAGGGATTTACCAAAAGAGCAACAATGCATGTAACATGTGACACTGAGTCAGGGATTTACCAAAAGGAGAACAATGCATGTAACATGTAACACTGAGTCAGGGATTTACCAAAAGGGCAACAATGCATGTAACATGTGACACTGAGTCAGGGATTTACCAAAAGGACAACAATGCATGTAACATGTGACACTGAGTCATGGATTTACCAAAAGGCCAACAATGCATGTAACATGTAACACTGAGTCAGGGATTTACCAAAAGGGCAACAATGCATGTAACATGTAACACTGAGTCAGGGATTTACCAAAAGGGCAACAATGCATGTAACATGTAACACTGAGTCAGGGATTTACCAAAAGGACAACAATGCATGTAACATGTAACACTGAGTCAGGGATTTACCAAAATGGCAACAATGCATGTAAAATGTGGCACTGAGTCAGGGATTTACCAAAAGGACAACAATGCATGTAACATGTAACACTGAGTTAGGGATTTACCAAAAGGGCAAGAATGCATGTAAAATGTGACACTGAGTCAGGGATTTACCAAAAGGGCAACAATGCATGTAAAATGTGACACTGAGTCAGGGATTTACCAAAAGGGCAACAATGCATGTAACATGTGGCACTGAGTCAGAGATTTACCAAAATGGCAACAATGCATGTAACATGTAACACTGAGTCAGGGATTTACCAAAATGGCAACAATGCATGTAAAATGTGACACTGAGTCAGGGATTTACCAAAAGGGCAACAATGCATGTAACATGTGGCACTGAGTCAGAGATTTACCAAAATGGCAACAATGCATGTAACATGTAACACTGAGTTAGGGATTTACCAAAATGGCAACAATGCATGTAACATGTGGCACTGAGTCTCTGATTTACCAAAAGGGCAACAATGCATGTAACATGTAACACTGAGTCAGGGATTTACCAAAAGGGCAACAATGCATGTAACATGTAACACTGAGTCAGGGATTTACCAAAAGGGCAACAATGCATGTAACATGTAACACTGAGTCAGGGATTTACCAAAAGGGCAACAATGCATGAAACACGTAACACTGAGTCAGGGATTTACCAAAAGGGCAACAATGCATGTAACACGTAACACTGAGTCAGGGATTTAACAAAAGGGCAACAATGCATGTAACATGTGACACTGAGTCAGGGATTTACCAAAAGGGCAACAATGCATGAAACACGTAACACTGAGTCAGGGATTTACCAAAAGGGCAACAATGCATGTAACACGTAACACTGAGTCAGGGATTTAACAAAAGGGCAACAATGCATGTAACATGTAACACTGAGTCAGGGATTTACCAAAAGGGCAACAATGCATGTAACATGTAACACTGAGTCAGGGATTTACCAAAAGGACAACAATGCATGTAACATGTAACACTGAGTCAGGGATTTACCAAAATGGCAACAATGCATGTAAAATGTGGCACTGAGTCAGGGATTTACCAAAAGGACAACAATGCATGTAACATGTAACACTGAGTCAGGGATTTACCAAAAGGGCAACAATGCATGTAACATATGACACTGAGTCAGGGATTTACCAAAAGGGCAACAATACATGTAACATGTAACACTGAGTACGGGATTTACCAAAAGGGCAAGAATGCATGTAACATGTGACACTGAGTCAGGGATTTACCAAAATGGCAACAATGCATGTAACATGTGGCACTGAGTCAGGGATTTACCAAAATGGCAACAATGCATGTAACATGTGACACTGAGTCAGGGATTTACCAAAATGGCAACAATGCATGTAACATGTGGCACTGAGTCAGGGATTTACCAAAATGGCAACAATGCATGTAACATGTGACACTGAGTCAGGGATTTACCAAAAGGACAACAATGCATGTAACATGTGGCACTGAGTCAGGGATTTACCAAAATGGCAACAATGCATGTAACATGTGGCACTGAGTCAGGGATTTACCAAAATGGCAACAATGCATGTAACATGTGACACTGAGTCAGGGATTTACCAAAAGGACAACAATGCATGTAACATGTGGCACTGAGTCAGGGATTTACCAAAATGGCAACAATGCATCCAACATGTGGCACTGAGTCAGGGATTTACCAAAAGGACAACAATGCATGTAACATGTGACACTGAGTCAGAGATTTACCAAAAGGGCAAGAATGCATGTAACATGTAACACTGAGTCAGGGATTTACCAAAATGGCAACAATGCATGTAACATGTGGCACTGAGTCAGGGATTTACCAAAAGGGCAACAATGCATGTAACACGTAACACTGAGTCAGGGATTTACCAAAAGGACAACAATGCATGTAACATGTGGCACTGAGTCAGGCATTTACCAAAATGGCAACAATGCATCCAACATGTGAGTCAGAGATTTACCAAAAGGGCAACAATGCATGTAACATGTGGCACTGAGTCAGGGATTTACCAAAAGGACAACAATGCATGTAACATGTGGCACTGAGTCAGAGATTTACCAAAAGGGCATGAATGCATGTAACATGTGGCACTGAGTCAGGGATTTACCAAAAGGACAACAATGCATGTAACATGTGGCACTGAGTCAGAGATTTACCAAAATGGCAACAATGCATGTAACATGTGACACTGAGTCAGGGATTTACCAAAAGGACATCAATGCATGTAAAATGTGGCACTTAGTCAGGGATTTACCAAAATGGCAACAATGCATGTAACATGTGGCACTGGGTCAGGGATTTACCAAAACGGCAACAATGCATCCAACATGTGACACTGAGTCAGGGATTTACCAAAAGGACAACAATGCATGTAACATGTGGCACTGAGTCAGGGATTTACCAAAATGGCAACAATGCATGTAACATGTGACTCTGAGTCAGGGATTTACCAAAAAGGCAACAATGCATGTAACATGTGACACTGAGTCAGAGATTTACCAAAAGGACAACAATGCATGTAACATGTGACACTGAGTCAGGGATTTACCAAAAGGACAACAATGCATGTAACATGTGACACTGAGTCAGGGATTTACCAAAAAGGCAACAATGCATGTAACATGTGACACTGAGTCAGAGATTTACCAAAAGGGCAACAATGCATGTAACATGTAACACTGAGTTAGGGATTTACCAAAAGGGCAAGAATGCATGTAAAATGTGACACTGAGTCAGGGATTTACCAAAAGGGCAACAATGCATGTAACATGTTACACTGAGTCAGGTATTTACCAAAAGGGCAAGAATGCATGTAACATGTAACACTGAGTAGGAGATTTACCAAAAAGGCAACAATGCATGTAACATGTGACACTGAGTCAGAGATTTACCAAAAGGACAACAATGCATGTAATATGTGACACTGAGTCAGGGATTTACCAAAAGGACAACAATGCATGTAACATGTGGCACTGAGTCAGAGATTTACCAAAATGGCAACAATGCATGTAACATGTAACACTGAGTCAGGGATTTACCAAAATGGCAACAATGCATGTAAAATGTGACACTGAGTCAGGGATTTACCAAAAGGGCAACAATGCATGTAACATGTGGCACTGAGTCAGGGATTTAACAAAAGGGCAACAATGCATGTAACATGTGGCACTGAGTCAGGGATTTACCAAAAGGGCAACAATGTATGTAACATGTGGCACTGAGTCAGAGATTTACCAAAAGGGCAACAATGCATGTAACATGTGGCACTGAGTCAGAGATTTACCAAAAGGGCATGAATGCATGTAACATGTGGCACTGAGTCAGGGATTTACCAAAAGGACAACAATGCATGTAACATGTGGCACTGAGTCAGAGATTTACCAAAATGGCAACAATGCATGTAACATGTGACACTGAGTCAGGGATTTACCAAAAGGACATAAATGCATGTAAAATGTGGCACTTAGTCAGGGATTTACCAAAATGGCAACAATGCATGTAACATGTGGCACTGGGTCAGGGATTTACCAAAACGGCAACAATGCATCCAACATGTGACACTGAGTCAGGAATTTACCAAAAGGACAACAATGCATGTAACATGTGGCACTGAGTCAGGGATTTACCAAAATGGCAACAATGCATGTAACATGTGACTCTGAGTCAGGGATTTACCAAAAAGGCAACAATGCATGTAACATGTGACACTGAGTCAGAGATTTACCAAAAGGACAACAATGCATGTAACATGTGACACTGAGTCAGGGATTTACCAAAAGGGCAAGAATGCATGTAACATGTAACACTGAGTCAGGGATTTACCAAAATGGCAACAATGCATGTAACATGTGGCACTGAGTCAGGGATTTACCAAAAGGGCAACAATGCATGTAACACGTAACACTGAGTCAGGGATTTACCAAAAGGACAACAATGCATGTAACATGTGGCACTGAGTCAGGGATTTACCAAAATGGCAACAATGCATCCAACATGTGACACTGAGTCAGGGATTTACCAAAAGGACAACAATGCATGTAATATGTAACACTGAGTCAGGGATTTACCAAAATGGCAACAATGCATGTAACATGTGGCACTGAGTCAGGGATTTAACAAAAGGGCAACAATGCATGTAACATGTGGCACTGAGTCAGGGATTTACCAAAAGGGCAACAATGCATGTAACATGTGGCACTGAGTCAGAGATTTACCAAAAGGGCATGAATGCATGTAACATGTGGCACTGAGTCAGGGATTTACCAAAAGGACAACAATGCATGTAACATGTGGCACTGAGTCAGAGATTTACCAAAAGGGCAGGAATGCATGTAACATGTAACACTGAGTCAGGGATTTACCAAAAGGGCAACAATGCATGTAACATGCGAAACTGAGTCAGGGATTTACCAAAATGGCAACAATGCATGAAACACGTAACACTGAGTCAGGGATTTACCAAAAGGGCAACAATGCATGTAACACGTAACACTGAGTCAGGGATTTAACAAAAGGGCAACAATGCATGTAACATGTGACACTGAGTCAGGGATTTACCAAAAGGACAACAATGCATGTAACATGTAACACTGAGTCAGGGATTTACCAAAAGAGCAACAATGCATGTAACATGTGACACTGAGTCAGGGATTTACCAAAAGGACAACAATGCATGTAACATGTAACACTGAGTCAGGGATTTACCAAAAGGGCAACAATGCATGTAACATGTGACACTGAGTCAGGGATTTACCAAAAGGACAACAATGCATGTAACATGTGACACTGAGTCAGGGATTTACCAAAAGGCCAACAATGCATGTAACATATAATACTGAGTCAGGGATTTACCAAAAGGGCAACAATGCATGTAACATGTAACACTGAGTCAGGGATTTACCAAAAGGGCAACAATGCATGTAACATGTAACACTGAGTCAGGGATTTACCAAAAGGACAACAATGCATGTAACATGTAACACTGAGTCAGGGATTTACCAAAATGGCAACAATGCATCCAACATGTGACACTGAGTCAGGGATTTACCAAAATGGCAACAATGCATGTAACATGTGACACTGAGTCAGGGATTTACCAAAAGGACAACAATGCATGTAACATGTGGCACTGAGTCAGGGATTTACCAAAATGGCAACAATGCATCCAACATGTGGCACTGAGTCAGGGATTTACCAAAAGGACAACAATGCATGTAACATGTGACACTGAGTCAGAGATTTACCAAAATGGCAACAATGCATGTAACATGTGGCACTGGGTCAGGGATTTACCAAAACGGCAACAATGCATCCAACATGTGACACTGAGTCAGGAATTTACCAAAAGGACAACAATGCATGTAACATGTGGCACTGAGTCAGGGATTTACCAAAATGGCAACAATGCATGTAACATGTGACTCTGAGTCAGGGATTTACCAAAAAAGCAACAATGCATGTAACATGTGACACTGAGTCAGAGATTTACCAAAAGGACAACAATGCATGTAACATGTGACACTGAGTCAGGGATTTACCAAAAGGACAACAATGCATGTAACATGTGACACTGAGTCAGGGATTTACCAAAAAGGCAACAATGCATGTAACATGTGACACTGAGTCAGAGATTTACCAAAAGGGCAACAATGCATGTAACATGTAACACTGAGTTAGGGATTTACCAAAAGGGCAAGAATGCATGTAAAATGTGACACTGAGTCAGGGATTTACCAAAAGGGCAACAATGCATGTAACATGTGACATTGAGTCAGGGATTTACCAAAAGGACAACAATGCATGTAACATGTGGCACTGAGTCAGGGATTTACCAAAATGGCAACAATGCATCCAACATGTGGCACTGAGTCAGGGATTTACCAAAAGGACAACAATGCATGTAACATGTGACACTGAGTCAGAGATTTACCAAAAGGGCAAGAATGCATGTAACATGTAACACTGAGTCAGGGATTTACCAAAATGGCAACAATGCATGTAACATGTGGCACTGAGTCAGGGATTTACCAAAAGGGCAACAATGCATGTAACACGTAACACTGAGTCAGGGATTTACCAAAAGGACAACAATGCATGTAACATGTGGCACTGAGTCAGGGATTTACCAAAATGGCAACAATGCATCCAACATGTGACACTGAGTCAGGGATTTACCAAAAGGACAACAATGCATGTAATATGTAACACTGAGTCAGGGATTTACCAAAATGGCAACAATGCATGTAACATGTGGCACTGAGTCAGGGATTTAACAAAAGGGCAACAATGCATGTAACATGTGGCACTGAGTCAGGGATTTACCAAAAGGGCAACAATGCATGTAACATGTGGCACTGAGTCAGAGATTTACCAAAAGGGCATGAATGCATGTAACATGTGGCACTGAGTCAGGGATTTACCAAAAGGACAACAATGCATGTAACATGTGGCACTGAGTCAGAGATTTACCAAAAGGGCAACAATGCATGTAACATGCGAAACTGAGTCAGGGATTTACCAAAATGGCAACAATGCATGAAACACGTAACACTAAGTCAGGGATTTACCAAAAGGGCAACAATGCATGTAACACGTAACACTGAGTCAGGGATTTAACAAAAGGGCAACAATGCATGTAACATGTGACACTGAGTCAGTGATTTACCAAAAGGACAACAATGCATGTAACATGTAACACTGAGTCAGGGATTTACCAAAAGAGCAACAATGCATGTAACATGTGACACTGAGTCAGGGATTTACCAAAAGGACAACAATGCATGTAACATGTAACACTGAGTCAGGGATTTACCAAAAGGGCAACAATGCATGTAACATGTGACACTGAGTCAGGGATTTACCAAAAGGACAACAATGCATGTAACATGTGACACTGAGTCAGGGATTTACCAAAAGGCCAACAATGCATGTAACATATAATACTGAGTCAGGGATTTACCAAAAGGGCAACAATGCATGTAACATGTAACACTGAGTCAGGGATTTACCAAAAGGGCAACAATGCATGTAACATGTAACACTGAGTCAGGGATTTACCAAAAGGACAACAATGCATGTAACATGTAACACTGAGTCAGGGATTTACCAAAATGGCAACAATGCATCCAACATGTGACACTGAGTCAGGGATTTACCAAAATGGCAACAATGCATGTAACATGTGACACTGAGTCAGGGATTTACCAAAAGGACAACAATGCATGTAACATGTGGCACTGAGTCAGGGATTTACCAAAATGGCAACAATGCATCCAACATGTGGCACTGAGTCAGGGATTTACCAAAAGGACAACAATGCATGTAACATGTGACACTGAGTCAGAGATTTACCAAAAGGGCAAGAATGCATGTAACATGTAACACTGAGTCAGGGATTTACCAAAATGGCAACAATGCATGTAACATGTGGCACTGAGTCAGGGATTTACCAAAAGGGCAACAATGCATGTAACGCGTAACACTGAGTCAGGGATTTACCAAAAGGACAACAATGCATGTAACATGTGGCACTGAGTCAGGGATTTACCAAAATGGCAACAATGCATCCAACATGTGACACTGAGTCAGGGATTTACCAAAAGGGCAACAATGCATGTAATATGTAATACTGAGTCAGGGATTTACCAAAATGGCAACAATGCATGTAACATGTGGCACTGAGTCAGGGATTTAACAAAAGGGCAACAATGCATGTAACATGTGGCACTGAGTCAGGGATTTACCAAAAGGGCAACAATGCATGTAACATGTGGCACTGAGTCAGAGATTTACCAAAAGGGCAACAATGCATGTAACATGTGGCACTGAGTCAGGGATTTACCAAAAGGACAACAATGCATGTAACATGTGGCACTGAGTCAGAGATTTACCAAAAGGGCATGAATGCATGTAACATGTGGCACTGAGTCAGGGATTTACCAAAAGGACAACAATGCATGTAACATGTGGCACTGAGTCAGAGATTTACCAAAATGGCAACAATGCATGTAACATGTGACACTGAGTCAGGGATTTACCAAAAGGACATCAATGCATGTAAAATGTGGCACTTAGTCAGGGATTTACCAAAATGGCAACAATGCATGTAACATGTGGCACTGGGTCAGGGATTTACCAAAACGGCAACAATGCATCCAACATGTGACACTGAGTCAGGGATTTACCAAAAGGACAACAATGCATGTAACATGTGGCACTGAGTCAGGGATTTACCAAAATGGCAACAATGCATGTAACATGTGACTCTGAGTCAGGGATTTACCAAAAAGGCAACAATGCATGTAACATGTGACACTGAGTCAGAGATTTACCAAAAGGACAACAATGCATGTAACATGTGACACTGAGTCAGGGATTTACCAAAAGGACAACAATGCATGTAACATGTGACACTGAGTCAGGGATTTACCAAAAAGGCAACAATGCATGTAACATGTGACACTGAGTCAGAGATTTACCAAAAGGGCAACAATGCATGTAACATGTAACACTGAGTTAGGGATTTACCAAAAGGGCAAGAATGCATGTAAAATGTGACACTGAGTCAGGGATTTACCAAAAGGGCAACAATGCATGTAACATGTGACACTGAGTCAGGTATTTACCAAAAGGGCAAGAATGCATGTAACATGTAACACTGAGTAGGAGATTTACCAAAAAGGCAACAATGCATGTAACATGTGACACTGAGTCAGAGATTTACCAAAAGGACAACAATGCATGTAAAATGTGACACTGAGTCAGGGATTTACCAAAATGGCAACAATGCATGTAACATGTGGCACTGAGTCAGGGATTTACCAAAATGGCAACAATGCATGTAACATGTGACACTGAGTCAGGGATTTACCAAAAGGACAACAATGCATGTAACATGTGGCACTGAGTCAGGGATTTACCAAAATGGCAACAATGCATCCAACATGTGACACTGAGTCAGGGATTTACCAAAATGGCAACAATGCATGTAACATGTGGCACTGAGTCAGGGATTTACCAAAAGGACAACAATGCATGTAACATGTAACACTGAGTACGGGATTTACCAAAAGGGCAAGAATGCATGTAACATGTGACACTGAGTCAGGGATTTACCAAAATGGCAACAATGCATGTAACATGTGGCACTGAGTCAGGGGTTTACCAAAATGGCAACAATGCATGTAACATGTGACACTGAGTCAGGGATTTACCAAAATGGCAACAATGCATGTAACATGTGGCACTGAGTCAGGGATTTACCAAAATGGCAACAATGCATGTAACATGTGACACTGAGTCAGGGATTTACCAAAAGGACAACAATGCATGTAACATGTGGCACTGAGTCAGGGATTTACCAAAATGGCAACAATGCATCCAACATGTGGCACTGAGTCAGGGATTTACCAAAAGGACAACAATGCATGTAACATGTGACACTGAGTCAGAGATTTACCAAAAGGGCAAGAATGCATGTAACATGTAACACTGAGTCAGGGATTTACCAAAATGGCAACAATGCATGTAACATGTGGCACTGAGTCAGGGATTTACCAAAAGGGCAACAATGCATGTAACACGTAACACTGAGTCGGGGATTTACCAAAAGAACAACAATGCATGTAACATGTGGCACTGAGTCAAGGATTTACCAAAATGGCAACAATGCATCCAACATGTGACACTGAGTCAGGGATTTACCAAAAGGGCAACAATGCATGTAATATGTAACACTGAGTCAGGGATTTACCAAAATGGCAACAATGCATGTAACATGTGGCACTGAGTCAGGGATTTAACAAAAGGGCAACAATGCATGTAACATGTGGCACTGAGTCAGGGATTTACCAAAAGGGCAACAATGCATGTAACATGTGGCACTGAGTCAGAGATTTACCAAAAGGGCAACAATGCATGTAACATGTGGCACTGAGTCAGGGATTTACCAAAAGGACAACAATGCATGTAACATGTGGCACTGAGTCAGAGATTTACCAAAAGGGCATGAATGCATGTAACATGTGGCACTGAGTCAGGGATTTACCAAAATGACAACAATGCATGTAACATGTGGTACTGAGTCAGAGATTTACCAAAATGGCAACAATGCATGTAACATGTGACACTGAGTCAGGGATTTACCAAAAGGACATCAATGCATGTAAAATGTGGCACTTAGTCAGGGATTTACCAAAATGGCAACAATGCATGTAACATGTGGCACTGGGTCAGGGATTTACCAAAACGGCAACAATGCATCCAACATGTGACACTGAGTCAGGGATTTACCAAAAGGACAACAATGCATGTAACATGTGACACTGAATCAGGGATTTACCAAAAGGACAACAATGCATGTAACATGTAACACTGAGTTAGGGATTTACCAAAAGGGCAAGAATGCATGTAAAATGTGACACTGAGTCAGGGATTTACCAAAAGGGCAACAATGCATGTAACATGTGACACTGAGTCAGGTATTTACCAAAAGGGCAAGAATGCATGTAACATGTAACACTGAGTAGGAGATTTACCAAAAAGGCAACAATGCATGTAACATGTGACACTGAGTCAGAGATTTACCAAAAGGACAACAATGCATGTAAAATGTGACACTGAGTCAGGGATTTACCAAAATGGCAACAATGCATGTAACATGTGGCACTGAGTCAGGGATTTACCAAAATGGCAACAATGCATGTAACATGTGACACTGAGTCAGGGATTTACCAAAAGGACAACAATGCATGTAACATGTGGCACTGAGTCAGGGATTTACCAAAATGGCAACAATGCATCCAACATGTGGCACTGAGTCAGGGATTTACCAAAAGGACAACAATGCATGTAACATGTAACACTGAGTACGGGATTTACCAAAAGGGCAAGAATGCATGTAACATGTGACACTGAGTCAGGGATTTACCAAAATGGCAACAATGCATGTAACATGTGGCACTGAGTCAGGGATTTACCAAAATGGCAACAATGCATGTAACATGTGACACTGAGTCAGGGATTTACCAAAATGGCAACAATGCATGTAACATGTGGCACTGAGTCAGGGATTTACCAAAATGGCAACAATGCATGTAACATGTGACACTGAGTCAGGGATTTACCAAAAGGACAACAATGCATGTAACATGTGGCACTGAGTCAGGGATTTACCAAAATGGCAACAATGCATCCAACATGTGGCACTGAGTCAGGGATTTACCAAAAGGACAACAATGCATGTAACATGTGACACTGAGTCAGAGATTTACCAAAAGGGCAAGAATGCATGTAACATGTAACACTGAGTCAGGGATTTACCAAAATGGCAACAATGCATGTAACATGTGGCACTGAGTCAGGGATTTACCAAAAGGGCAACAATGCATGTAACACGTAACACTGAGTCGGGGATTTACCAAAAGGACAACAATGCATGTAACATGTGGCACTGAGTCAGGGATTTACCAAAATGGCAACAATGCATCCAACATGTGACACTGAGTCAGGGATTTACCAAAAGGGCAACAATGCATGTAATATGTAACACTGAGTCAGGGATTTACCAAAATGGCAACAATGCATGTAACATGTGGCACTGAGTCAGGGATTTAACAAAAGGGCAACAATGCATGTAACATGTGGCACTGAGTCAGGGATTTACCAAAAGGGCAACAATGCATGTAACATGTGGCACTGAGTCAGAGATTTACCAAAAGGGCAACAATGCATGTAACATGTGGCACTGAGTCAGGGATTTACCAAAAGGACAACAATGCATGTAACATGTGGCACTGAGTCAGAGATTTACCAAAAGGGCATGAATGCATGTAACATGTGGCACTGAGTCAGGGATTTACCAAAATGACAACAATGCATGTAACATGTGGTACTGAGTCAGAGATTTACCAAAATGGCAACAATGCATGTAACATGTGACACTGAGTCAGGGATTTACCAAAAGGACATCAATGCATGTAAAATGTGGCACTTAGTCAGGGATTTACCAAAATGGCAACAATGCATGTAACATGTGGCACTGGGTCAGGGATTTACCAAAACGGCAACAATGCATCCAACATGTGACACTGAGTCAGGGATTTACCAAAAGGACAACAATGCATGTAACATGTGACACTGAATCAGGGATTTACCAAAAGGACAACAATGCATGTAACATGTGACACTGAGTCAGGGATTTACCAAAAAGGCAACAATGCATGTAACATGTGACACTGAGTCAGAGATTTACCAAAAGGGCAACAATGCATGTAACATGTAACACTGAGTTAGGGATTTACCAAAAGGGCAAGAATGCATGTAAAATGTGACACTGAGTCAGGGATTTACCAAAAGGGCAACAATGCATGTAACATGTGACACTGAGTCAGGTATTTACCAAAAGGGCAAGAATGCATGTAACATGTAACACTGAGTAGGAGATTTACCAAAAAGGCAACAATGCATGTAACATGTGACACTGAGTCAGAGATTTACCAAAAGGACAACAATGCATGTAAAATGTGACACTGAGTCAGGGATTTACCAAAATGGCAACAATGCATGTAACATGTGGCACTGAGTCAGGGATTTACCAAAATGGCAACAATGCATGTAACATGTGACACTGAGTCAGGGATTTACCAAAAGGACAACAATGCATGTAACATGTGGCACTGAGTCAGGGATTTACCAAAATGGCAACAATGCATCCAACATGTGGCACTGAGTCAGGGATTTACCAAAAGGACAACAATGCGTGTAACATGTGACACTGAGTCAGAGATTTACCAAAAGGGCAAGAATGCATGTAACATGTAACACTGAGTCAGGGATTTACCAAAATGGCAACAATGCATGTAACATGTGGCACTGAGTCAGGGATTTACCAAAAGGGCAACAATGCATGTAACACGTAACACTGAGTCAGGGATTTACCAAAAGGACAACAATGCATGTAACATGTGGCACTGAGTCAGGGATTTACCAAAATGGCAACAATGCATCCAACATGTGACACTGAGTCAGGGATTTACCAAAAGGGCAACAATGCATGTAATATGCAACACTGAGTCAGGGATTTACCAAAATGGCAACAATGCATGTAACATGTGGCACTGAGTCAGGGATTTAACAAAAGGGCAACAATGCATGTAACATGTGGCACTGAGTCAGGGATTTACCAAAAGGACATCAATGCATGTAAAATGTGGCACTTAGTCAGGGATTTACCAAAAGGACAACAATGCATGTAACATGTAACACTGAGACAGGGATTTACCAAAAGGGCAACAATGCATGTAACATGTGACACTGAGTCAGGGATTTACCAAAAGGGCAACAATGCATGTAACATGTGACACTGAGTTAGGGGTTTACCAAAAGGACAACAATGCATGTAACATGTGACACTGAGTCAGGGATTTACCAAAAGGGCAACAATGCATGTAACATGTAACACTGAGTCAGGGATTTACCAAAAGGGCAACAATGCATGTAACATGTAACACTGAGTCAGGGATTTACCAAAAGGGCAACAATGCATGTAACATGTAACACTGAGTCAGGGATTTACCAAAAGGACAACAATGCATGTAACATGTAACACTGAGTCAGGGATTTACCAAAATGGCAACAATGCATGTAAAATGTGGCACTGAGTCAGGGATTTACCAAAAGGACAACAATGCATGTAACATGTAACACTGAGTCAGGGATTTACCAAAAGGGCAACAATGCATGTAACATGTGACACTGAGTCAGGGATTTACCAAAAGGGCAACAATGCATGTAACATGTAACACTGAGTACGGGATTTACCAAAAGGGCAAGAATGCATGTAATATGTGACACTGAGTCAGGGATTTACCAAAATGGCAACAATGCATGTAACATGTGGCACTGAGTCAGGGATTTACCAAAATGGCAACAATGCATGTAACATGTGACACTGAGTCAGGGATTTACCAAAATGGCAACAATGCATGTAACATGTGGCACTGAGTCAGGGATTTACCAAAATGGCAACAATGCATGTAACATGTGACACTGAGTCAGGGATTTACCAAAAGGACAACAATGCATGTAAAATGTGGCACTGAGTCAGGGATTTACCAAAAGGACAACAATGCATGTAAAATGTGGCACTGAGTCAGGGATTTACCAAAATGGCAACAATGCATGTAAAATGTGGCACTGAGTCAGGGATTTACCAAAATGGCAACAATGCATGTAACATGTGACACTGAGTCAGGGATTTACCAAAAGGACATCAATGCATGTAAAATGTGGCACTTAGTCAGGGATTTACCAAAAGGACAACAATGCATGTAACATGTGACACTGAGTCAGGGATTTACCAAAAGGACAACAATGCGTGTAACATGTGACACTGAGTCAGAGATTTACCAAAAGGGCAAGAATGCATGTAACATGTAACACTGAGTCAGGGATTTACCAAAATGGCAACAATGCATGTAACATGTGGCACTGAGTCAGGGATTTACCAAAAGGGCAACAATGCATGTAACACGTAACACTGAGTCAGGGATTTACCAAAAAGACAACAATGCATGTAACATGTGGCACTGAGTCAGGGATTTACCAAAATGGCAACAATGCATCCAACATGTGACACTGAGTCAGGGATTTACCAAAAGGGCAACAATGCATGTAATATGCAACACTGAGTCAGGGATTTACCAAAATGGCAACAATGCATGTAACATGTGGCACTGAGTCAGGGATTTAACAAAAGGGCAACAATGCATGTAACATGTGGCACTGAGTCAGGGATTTACCAAAAGGACATCAATGCATGTAAAATGTGGCACTTAGTCAGGGATTTACCAAAAGGACAACAATGCATGTAACATGTAACACTGAGACAGGGATTTACCAAAAGGGCAACAATGCATGTAACATGTGACACTGAGTTAGGGGTTTACCAAAAGGACAACAATGCATGTAACATGTGACACTGAGTCAGGGATTTACCAAAAGGGCAACAATGCATGTAACATGTAACACTGAGTCAGGGATTTACCAAAAGGGCAACAATGCATGTAACATGTAACACTGAGTCAGGGATTTACCAAAAGGACAACAATGCATGTAACATGTAACACTGAGTCAGGGATTTACCAAAATGGCAACAATGCATGTAAAATGTGGCACTGAGTCAGGGATTTACCAAAAGGACAACAATGCATGTAACATGTAACACTGAGTCAGGGATTTACCAAAAGGGCAACAATGCATGTAACATGTGACACTGAGTCAGGGATTTACCAAAAGGGCAACAATGCATGTAACATGTAACACTGAGTACGGGATTTACCAAAAGGGCAAGAATGCATGTAATATGTGACACTGAGTCAGGGATTTACCAAAATGGCAACAATGCATGTAACATGTGGCACTGAGTCAGGGATTTACCAAAATGGCAACAATGCATGTAACATGTGACACTGAGTCAGGGATTTACCAAAATGGCAACAATGCATGTAAAATGTGGCACTGAGTCAGGGATTTACCAAAATGGCAACAATGCATGTAAAATGTGGCACTGAGTCAGGGATTTACCAAAATGGCAACAATGCATGTAAAATGTGGCACTGAGTCAGGGATTTACCAAAATGGCAACAATGCATGTAACATGTGACACTGAGTCAGGGATTTACCAAAAGGACATCAATGCATGTAAAATGTGGCACTTAGTCAGGGATTTACCAAAAGGACAACAATGCATGTAACATGTGACACTGAGTCAGGGATTTACCATAAGGACAACAATGCGTGTAACATGTGACACTGAGTCAGAGATTTACCAAAAGGGCAAGAATGCATGTAACATGTAACACTGAGTCAGGGATTTACCAAAATGGCAACAATGCATGTAACATGTGGCACTGAGTCAGGGATTTACCAAAAGGGCAACAATGCATGTAACACGTAACACTGAGTCAGGGATTTACCAAAAGGACAACAATGCATGTAACATGTGGCACTGAGTCAGGGATTTACCAAAATGGCAACAATGCATCCAACATGTGACACTGAGTCAGGGATTTACCAAAAGGGCAACAATGCATGTAATATGCAACACTGAGTCAGGCATTTACCAAAATGGCAACAATGCATGTAACATGTGGCACTGAGTCAGGGATTTAACAAAAGGGCAACAATGCATGTAACATGTGGCACTGAGTCAGGGATTTACCAAAAGGACATCAATGCATGTAAAATGTGGCACTTAGTCAGGGATTTACCAAAAGGACAACAATGCATGTAACATGTAACACTGAGACAGGGATTTACCAAAAGGGCAACAATGCATGTAACATGTGACACTGAGTCAGGGATTTACCAAAAGGACAACAATGCATGTAACATGTAACACTGAGTCAGGGATTTACCAAAAGGGCAACAATGCATGTAACATGTGACACTGAGTTAGGGGTTTACCAAAAGGACAACAATGCATGTAACATGTGACACTGAGTCAGGGATTTACCAAAAGGGCAACAATGCATGTAACATGTAACACTGAGTCAGGGATTTACCAAAAGGGCAACAATGCATGTAACATGTAACACTGAGTCAGGGATTTACCAAAAGGACAACAATGCATGTAACATGTAACACTGAGTCAGGGATTTACCAAAATGGCAACAATGCATGTAAAATGTGGCACTGAGTCAGGGATTTACCAAAAGGACAACAATGCATGTAACATGTAACACTGAGTCAGGGATTTACCAAAAGGGCAACAATGCATGTAACATGTGACACTGAGTCAGGGATTTACCAAAAGGGCAACAATGCATGTAACATGTAACACTGAGTACGGGATTTACCAAAAGGGCAAGAATGCATGTAATATGTGACACTGAGTCAGGGATTTACCAAAATGGCAACAATGCATGTAACATGTGGCACTGAGTCAGGGATTTACCAAAATGGCAACAATGCATGTAACATGTGACACTGAGTCAGGGATTTACCAAAATGGCAACAATGCATGTAACATGTGGCACTGAGTCAGGGATTTACCAAAATGGCAACAATGCATGTAACATGTGACACTGAGTCAGGGATTTACCAAAAGGACAACAATGCATGTAACATGTGGCACTGAGTCAGGGATTTACCAAAATGGCAACAATGCATCCAACATGTGGCACTGAGTCAGGGATTTACCAAAAGGACAACAATGCATGTAACATGTGACACTGAGTCAGAGATTTACCTAAAGGGCAAGAATGCATGTAACATGTAACACTGAGTCAGGGATTTACCAAAATGGCAACAATGCATGTAACATGTGGCACTGAGTCAGGGATTTACCAAAAGGGCAACAATGCATGTAACACGTGGCACTGAGTCAGGGATTTACCAAAATGGCAACAATGCATCCAACATGTGACACTGAGTCAGGGATTTACCAAAAGGGCAACAATGCATGTAATATGTAACACTGAGTCAGGGATTTAGCAAAATGGCAACAATGCATGTAACATGTGGCACTGAGTCAGGGATTTAACAAAAGGGCAACAATGCATGTAACATGTGGCACTGAGTCAGGGATTTACCAAAAGGGCAACAATGCATGTAACATGTGGCACTGAGTCAGAGATTTACCAAAAGGGCAACAATGCATGTAACATGTGGCACTGAGTCAGGGATTTACCAAAAGGACAACAATGCATGTAACATGTGGCACTGAGTCAGAGATTTACCAAAAGAGCATGAATGCATGTAACATGTGGCACTGAGTCAGGGATTTACCAAAAGGACAACAATGCATGTAACATGTGGCACTGAGTCAGGAATTTACCAAAAGGACAACAATGCATGTAACATGTAACACTGAGTACGGGATTTACCAAAAGGGCAAGAATGCATGTAACATGTGACACTGAGTCAGAGATTTACCAAAATGGCAACAATGCATGTAACATGTGGCACTGAGTCAGGGATTTACCAAAATGGCAACAATGCATGTAACATGTGACACTGAGTCAGGGATTTACCAAAATGGCAACAATGCATGTAACATGTGGCACTGAGTCAGGGATTTACCAAAATGGCAACAATGCATGTAACATGTGACACTGAGTCAGGGATTTACCAAAAGGACAACAATGCATGTAACATGTGGCACTGAGTCAGGGATTTACCAAAATGGCAACAATGCATCCAACATGTGGCACTGAGTCAGGGATTTACCAAAAGGACAACAATGCATGTAACATGTGACACTGAGTCAGAGATTTACCAAAAGGGCAAGAATGCATGTAACATGTAACACTGAGTCAGGGATTTACCAAAATGGCAACAATGCATGTAACATGTGGCACTGAGTCAGGGATTTACCAAAAGGGCAACAATGCATGTAACACGTAACACTGAGTCAGGGATTTACCAAAAGCACAACAATGCATGTAACATGTGGCACTGAGTCAGGGATTTACCAAAATGGCAACTATGCATCCAACATGTGACACTGAGTCAGGGATTTACCAAAAGGGCAACAATGCATGTAATATGTAACACTGAGTCAGGGATTTACCAAAATGGCAACAATGCATGTAACATGTGGCACTGAGTCAGGGATTTAACAAAAGGGCAACAATGCATGTAACATGTGGCACTGAGTCAGAGATTTACCAAAAGGGCAACAATGCATGTAACATGTGGCACTGAGTCAGGGATTTACCAAAAGGACAACAATGCATGTAACATGTGGCACTGAGTCAGAGATTTACCAAAAGGGCAAGAATGCATGTAACATGTAACACTGAGTCAGGGATTTACCAAAATGGCAACAATGCATGTAACATGTGGCACTGAGTCAGGGATTTACCAAAAGGGCAACAATGCATGTAACACGTAACACTGAGTCAGGGATTTACCAAAAGCACAACAATGCATGTAACATGTGGCACTGAGTCAGGGATTTACCAAAATGGCAACTATGCATCCAACATGTGACACTGAGTCAGGGATTTACCAAAAGGGCAACAATGCATGTAATATGTAACACTGAGTCAGGGATTTACCAAAATGGCAACAATGCATGTAACATGTGGCACTGAGTCAGGGATTTACCAAAAGGGCAACAATGCATGTAACATGTGGCACTGAGTCAGAGATTTACCAAAAGGGCAACAATGCATGTAACATGTGGCACTGAGTCAGGGATTTACCAAAAGGACAACAATGCATGTAACATGTGGCACTGAGTCAGAGATTTACCAAAAGGGCATGAATACATGTAACATGTGGCACTGAGTCTGGGATTTACCAAAAGGACAACAATGCATGTAACATGTGGCACTGAGTCAGAGATTTACCAAAATGGCAACAATGCATGTAACATGTGACACTGAGTCAGGGATTTACCAAAAGGACATCAATGCATGTAAAATGTGGCACTTAGTCAGGGATTTACCAAAATGGCAACAATGCATGTAACATGTGGCACTGGGTCAGGGATTTACCAAAACAGCAACAATGCATCCAACATGTGACACTGAGTCAGGGATTTACCAAAAGGACAGCAATGCATGTAACATGTGGCACTGAGTCAGGGATTTACCAAAATGGCAACAATGCATGTAACATGTGACTCTGAGTCAGGGATTTACCAAAAAGGCAACAATGCATGTAACATGTGACACTGAGTCAGAGATTTACCAAAAGGACAACAATGCATGTAACATGTGACACTGAGTCAGGGATTTACCAAAAGGACAACAAGGCATGTAACATGTGACACTGAGTCAGGGATTTACCAAAAAGGCAACAATGCATGTAACATGTGACACTGAGTCAGAGATTTACCAAAAGGGCAACAATGCATGTAACATGTAACACTGAGTTAGGGATTTACCAAAAGGGCAACAATGCATGTAACATGTGGCACTGAGTCAGGGATTTACCAAAATGGCAACAATGCATGTAACATGTGACACTGAGTCAGGGATTTACCAAAAGGACAACAATGCATGTAACATGTGGCACTGAGTCAGGGATTTACCAAAATGGCAACAATGCATCCAACATGTGGCACTGAGTCAGGGATTTACCAAAAGGACAACAATGCATGTAACATGTGACACTGAGTCAGAGATTTACCAAAAGGGCAAGAATGCATGTAACATGTAACACTGAGTCTGGGATTTACCAAAATGGCAACAATGCATGTAACATGTGGCACTGAGTCAGGGATTTACCAAAAGGGCAACAATGCATGTAACACGTAACACTGAGTCAGGGATTTACCAAAAGCACAACAATGCATGTAACATGTGGCACTGAGTCAGGGATTTACCAAAATGGCAACTATGCATCCAACATGTGACACTGAGTCAGGGATTTACCAAAAGGGCAACAATGCATGTAATATGTAACACTGAGTCAGGGATTTACCAAAATGGCAACAATGCATGTAACATGTGGCACTGAGTCAGGGATTTAACAAAAGGGCAACAATGCATGTAACATGTGGCACTGAGTCAGAGATTTACCAAAAGGGCAACAATGCATGTAACATGTGGCACTGAGTCAGGGATTTACCAAAAGGACAACAATGCATGTAACATGTGGCACTGAGTCAGAGATTTACCAAAAGGGCAAGAATGCATGTAACATGTAACACTGAGTCAGGGATTTACCAAAATGGCAACAATGCATGTAACATGTGGCACTGAGTCAGGGATTTACCAAAAGGGCAACAATGCATGTAACACGTAACACTGAGTCAGGGATTTACCAAAAGCACAACAATGCATGTAACATGTGGCACTGAGTCAGGGATTTACCAAAATGGCAACTATGCATCCAACATGTGACACTGAGTCAGGGATTTACCAAAAGGGCAACAATGCATGTAATATGTAACACTGAGTCAGGGATTTACCAAAATGGCAACAATGCATGTAACATGTGGCACTGAGTCAGGGATTTACCAAAAGGGCAACAATGCATGTAACATTTGGCACTGAGTCAGAGATTTACCAAAAGGGCAACAATGCATGTAACATGTGGCACTGAGTCAGGGATTTACCAAAAGGACAACAATGCATGTAACATGTGGCACTGAGTCAGAGATTTACCAAAAGGGCATGAATACATGTAACATGTGGCACTGAGTCTGGGATTTACCAAAAGGACAACAATGCATGTAACATGTGGCACTGAGTCAGAGATTTACCAAAATGGCAACAATGCATGTAACATGTGACACTGAGTCAGGGATTTACCAAAAGGACATCAATGCATGTAAAATGTGGCACTTAGTCAGGGATTTACCAAAATGGCAACAATGCATGTAACATGTGGCACTGGGTCAGGGATTTACCAAAACAGCAACAATGCATCCAACATGTGACACTGAGTCAGGGATTTACCAAAAGGACAGCAATGCATGTAACATGTGGCACTGAGTCAGGGATTTACCAAAATGGCAACAATGCATGTAACATGTGACTCTGAGTCAGGGATTTACCAAAAAGGCAACAATGCATGTAACATGTGACACTGAGTCAGAGATTTACCAAAAGGACAACAATGCATGTAACATGTGACACTGAGTCAGGGATTTACCAAAAGGACAACAAGGCATGTAACATGTGACACTGAGTCAGGGATTTACCAAAAAGGCAACAATGCATGTAACATGTGACACTGAGTCAGAGATTTACCAAAAGGGCAACAATGCATGTAACATGTAACACTGAGTTAGGGATTTACCAAAAGGGCAACAATGCATGTAACATGTGGCACTGAGTCAGGGATTTACCAAAAGGACAACAATGCATGTAACATGTGGCACTGAGTCAGAGATTTACCAAAAGGGCAAGAATGCATGTAACATGTAACACTGAGTCAGGGATTTACCAAAATGGCAACAATGCATGTAACATGTGGCACTGAGTCAGGGATTTACCAAAAGGGCAACAATGCATGTAACACGTAACACTGAGTCAGGGATTTACCAAAAGCACAACAATGCATGTAACATGTGGCACTGAGTCAGGGATTTACCAAAATGGCAACTATGCATCCAACATGTGACACTGAGTCAGGGATTTACCAAAAGGGCAACAATGCATGTAATATGTAACACTGAGTCAGGGATTTACCAAAATGGCAACAATGCATGTAACATGTGGCACTGAGTCAGGGATTTACCAAAAGGGCAACAATGCATGTAACATGTGGCACTGAGTCAGAGATTTACCAAAAGGGCAACAATGCATGTAACATGTGGCACTGAGTCAGGGATTTACCAAAAGGACAACAATGCATGTAACATGTGGCACTGAGTCAGAGATTTACCAAAAGGGCATGAATACATGTAACATGTGGCACTGAGTCTGGGATTTACCAAAAGGACAACAATGCATGTAACATGTGGCACTGAGTCAGAGATTTACCAAAATGGCAACAATGCATGTAACATGTGACACTGAGTCAGGGATTTACCAAAAGGACATCAATGCATGTAAAATGTGGCACTTAGTCAGGGATTTACCAAAATGGCAACAATGCATGTAACATGTGGCACTGGGTCAGGGATTTACCAAAACAGCAACAATGCATCCAACATGTGACACTGAGTCAGGGATTTACCAAAAGGACAGCAATGCATGTAACATGTGGCACTGAGTCAGGGATTTACCAAAATGGCAACAATGCATGTAACATGTGAGTCTGAGTCAGGGATTTACCAAAAAGGCAACAATGCATGTAACATGTGACACTGAGTCAGAGATTTACCAAAAGGACAACAATGCATGTAACATGTGACACTGAGTCAGGGATTTACCAAAAGGACAACAAGGCATGTAACATGTGACACTGAGTCAGGGATTTACCAAAAAGGCAACAATGCATGTAACATGTGACACTGAGTCAGAGATTTACCAAAAGGGCAACAATGCATGTAACATGTAACACTGAGTTAGGGATTTACCAAAAGGGCAAGAATGCATGTAAAATGTGACACTGAGTCAGGGATTTACCAAAAGGGCAACAATGCATGTAACATGTGACACTGAGTCAGGTATTTACCAAAAGGGCAAGAATGCATGTAACATGTAACACTGAGTAGGAGATTTACCAAAAAGGCAACAATGCATGTGACATGTGACACTGAGTCAGAGATTTACCAAAAGGACAACAATGCATGTAAAATGTGACACTGAGTCAGGGATTTACCAAAATGGCAACAATGCATGTAACATGTGGCACTGAGTCAGGGATTTACCAAAATGGCAACAATGCATGTAACATGTGACACTGAGTCAGGGATTTACCAAAAGGACAACAATGCATGTAACATGTGGCACTGAGTCAGGGATTTACCAAAATGGCAACAATGCATCCAACATGTGGCACTGAGTCAGGGATTTACCAAAAGGACAACAATGCATGTAACATGTGACACTGAGTCAGAGATTTACCAAAAGGGCAAGAATGCATGTAACATGTAACACTGAGTCAGGGATTTACCAAAATGGCAACAATGCATGTAACATGTGGCACTGAGTCAGGGATTTACCAAAAGGGCAACAATGCATGTAACACGTAACACTGAGTCAGGGATTTACCAAAAGGACAACAATGCATGTAACATGTGGCACTGAGTCAGGGATTTACCAAATTGGCAACAATGCATCCAACGTGTGACACTGAGTCAGGGATTTACCAAAAGGGCAACAATGCATGTAATATGTAACACTGAGTCAGGGATTTACCAAAATGGCAACAATGCATGTAACATGTGGCACTGAGTCAGGGATTTAACAAAAGGGCAACAATGCATGTAACATGTGGCACTGAGTCAGGGATTTACCAAAAGGGCAACAATGCATGTAACATGTGGCACTGAGTCAGAGATTTACCAAAAGGGCAACAATGCATGTAACATGTGGCACTGAGTCAGGGATTTACCAAAAGGACAACAATGCATGTAACATGTGGCAGTGAGTCAGAGATTTACCAAAAGGGCATGAATGCATGTAACATGTGGCACTGAGTCAGGGATTTACCAAAAGGACAACAATGCATGTAACATGTGGCACTGAGTCAGAGATTTACCAAAATGGCAACAATGCATGTAACATGTGACACTGAGTCAGGGATTTACCAAAAGGACATCAATGCATGTAAAATGTGGCACTTAGTCAGGGATTTACCAAAATGGCAACAATGCATGTAACATGTGGCACTGGGTCAGGGATTTACCAAAAGGGCAACAATGCATGTAACATGTAACACTGAGTTAGGGATTTACCAAAAGGGCAACAATGCATGTAACATGTGGCACTGAGTCAGGGATTTACCAAAAGGACAACAATGCATGTAACATGTGGCACTGAGTCAGAGATTTACCAAAAGGGCAAGAATGCATGTAACATGTAACACTGAGTCAGGGATTTACCAAAATGGCAACAATGCATGTAACATGTGGCACTGAGTCAGGGATTTACCAAAAGGGCAACAATGCATGTAACACGTAACACTGAGTCAGGGATTTACCAAAAGCACAACAATGCATGTAACATGTGGCACTGAGTCAGGGATTTACCAAAATGGCAACTATGCATCCAACATGTGACACTGAGTCAGGGATTTACCAAAAGGGCAACAATGCATGTAATATGTAACACTGAGTCAGGGATTTACCAAAATGGCAACAATGCATGTAACATGTGGCACTGAGTCAGGGATTTACCAAAAGGGCAACAATGCATGTAACATGTGGCACTGAGTCAGAGATTTACCAAAAGGGCAACAATGCATGTAACATGTGGCACTGAGTCAGGGATTTACCAAAAGGACAACAATGCATGTAACATGTGGCACTGAGTCAGAGATTTACCAAAAGGGCATGAATACATGTAACATGTGGCACTGAGTCTGGGATTTACCAAAAGGACAACAATGCATGTAACATGTGGCACTGAGTCAGAGATTTACCAAAATGGCAACAATGCATGTAACATGTGACACTGAGTCAGGGATTTACCAAAAGGACATCAATGCATGTAAAATGTGGCACTTAGTCAGGGATTTACCAAAATGGCAACAATGCATGTAACATGTGGCACTGGGTCAGGGATTTACCAAAACAGCAACAATGCATCCAACATGTGACACTGAGTCAGGGATTTACCAAAAGGACAGCAATGCATGTAACATGTGGCACTGAGTCAGGGATTTACCAAAATGGCAACAATGCATGTAACATGTGAGTCTGAGTCAGGGATTTACCAAAAAGGCAACAATGCATGTAACATGTGACACTGAGTCAGAGATTTACCAAAAGGACAACAATGCATGTAACATGTGACACTGAGTCAGGGATTTACCAAAAGGACAACAAGGCATGTAACATGTGACACTGAGTCAGGGATTTACCAAAAAGGCAACAATGCATGTAACATGTGACACTGAGTCAGAGATTTACCAAAAGGGCAACAATGCATGTAACATGTAACACTGAGTTAGGGATTTACCAAAAGGGCAAGAATGCATGTAAAATGTGACACTGAGTCAGGGATTTACCAAAAGGGCAACAATGCATGTAACATGTGACACTGAGTCAGGTATTTACCAAAAGGGCAAGAATGCATGTAACATGTAACACTGAGTAGGAGATTTACCAAAAAGGCAACAATGCATGTGACATGTGACACTGAGTCAGGGATTTACCAAAATGGCAACAATGCATGTAACATGTGGCACTGAGTCAGGGATTTACCAAAATGGCAACAATGCATGTAACATGTGACACTGAGTCAGGGATTTACCAAAAGGACAACAATGCATGTAACATGTGGCACTGAGTCAGGGATTTACCAAAATGGCAACAATGCATCCAACATGTGGCACTGAGTCAGGGATTTACCAAAAGGACAACAATGCATGTAACATGTGACACTGAGTCAGAGATTTACCAAAAGGGCAAGAATGCATGTAACATGTAACACTGAGTCAGGGATTTACCAAAATGGCAACAATGCATGTAACATGTGGCACTGAGTCAGGGATTTACCAAAAGGGCAACAATGCATGTAACACGTAACACTGAGTCAGGGATTTACCAAAAGGACAACAATGCATGTAACATGTGGCACTGAGTCAGGGATTTACCAAATTGGCAACAATGCATCCAACGTGTGACACTGAGTCAGGGATTTACCAAAAGGGCAACAATGCATGTAATATGTAACACTGAGTCAGGGATTTACCAAAATGGCAACAATGCATGTAACATGTGGCACTGAGTCAGGGATTTAACAAAAGGGCAACAATGCATGTAACATGTGGCACTGAGTCAGGGATTTACCAAAAGGGCAACAATGCATGTAACATGTGGCACTGAGTCAGAGATTTACCAAAAGGGCAACAATGCATGTAACATGTGGCACTGAGTCAGGGATTTACCAAAAGGACAACAATGCATGTAACATGTGGCAGTGAGTCAGAGATTTACCAAAAGGGCATCAATGCATGTAACATGTGGCACTGAGTCAGGGATTTACCAAAAGGACAACAATGCATGTAACATGTGGCACTGAGTCAGAGATTTACCAAAATGGCAACAATGCATGTAACATGTGACACTGAGTCAGGGATTTACCAAAAGGACATCAATGCATGTAAAATGTGGCACTTAGTCAGGGATTTACCAAAATGGCAACAATGCATGTAACATGTGGCACTGGGTCAGGGATTTACCAAAACGGCAACAATGCATGTAACATGTGGCACTGAGTCAGGGATTTACCAAAATGGCAACAATGCATGTAACATGTGGCACTGAGTCAGGGATTTACCAAAAGGGCAACAATGCATGTAACACGTAACACTGAGTCAGGGATTTACCAAAAGGACAACAATGCATGTAACATGTGGCACTGAGTCAGGGATTTACCAAATTGGCAACAATGCATCCAACGTGTGACACTGAGTCAGGGATTTACCAAAAGGGCAACAATGCATGTAATATGTAACACTGAGTCAGGGATTTACCAAAATGGCAACAATGCATGTAACATGTGGCACTGAGTCAGGGATTTAACAAAAGGGCAACAATGCATGTAACATGTGGCACTGAGTCAGGGATTTACCAAAAGGGCAACAATGCATGTAACATGTGGCACTGAGTCAGAGATTTACCAAAAGGGCAACAATGCATGTAACATGTGGCACTGAGTCAGGGATTTACCAAAAGGACAACAATGCATGTAACATGTGGCAGTGAGTCAGAGATTTACCAAAAGGGCATGAATGCATGTAACATGTGGCACTGAGTCAGGGATTTACCAAAAGGACAACAATGCATGTAACATGTGGCACTGAGTCAGAGATTTACCAAAATGGCAACAATGCATGTAACATGTGACACTGAGTCAGGGATTTACCAAAAGGACATCAATGCATGTAAAATGTGGCACTTAGTCAGGGATTTACCAAAATGGCAACAATGCATGTAACATGTGGCACTGGGTCAGGGATTTACCAAAACGGCAACAATGCATGTAACATGTGGCACTGAGTCAGGGATTTACCAAAATGGCAACAATGCAAGTAACATGTGACTCTGAGTCAGGGATTTACCAAAAAGGCAACAATGCATGTAACATGTGACACTGAGTCAGAGATTTACCAAAAGGACAACAATGCATGTAACATGTGACACTGAGTCAGGGATTTACCAAAAGGACAACAATGCATGTAACATGTGGCACTGAGTCAGAGATTTACCAAAATGGCAACAATGCATGTAACATGTAACACTGAGTCAGGGATTTACCAAAATGGCAACAATGCATGTAAAATGTGACACTGAGTCAGGGATTTACCAAAAGGGCAACAATGCATGTAACATGTGGCACTGAGTCAGAGATTTACCAAAATGGCAACAATGCATGTAACATGTAACACTGAGTTAGGGATTTACCAAAAGGGCAACAATGCATGAAACACGTAACACTGAGTCAGGGATTTACCAAAAGGGCAACAATGCATGTAACACGTAACACTGAGTCAGGGATTTAACAAAAGGGCAACAATGCATGTAACATGTGACACTGAGTCAGGGATTTACCAAAAGGGCAACAATGCATGAAACACGTAACACTGAGTCCGGGATTTACCAAAAGGGCAACAATGCATGTAACACGTAACACTGAGTCAGGGATTTAACAAAAGGGCAACAATGCATGTAAAATGTGACACTGAGTCAGGGATTTACCAAAAGGACAACAATGCATGTAACATGTAACACTGAGTCAGGGATTTACCAAAAGGACAACAATGCATGTAACATGTGGCACTGAGTCAGGGATTTACCAAAATGGCAACAATGCATCCAACATGTGGCACTGAGTCAGGGATTTACCAAAAGGACAACAATGCATGTAACATGTGACACTGAGCCAGAGATTTACGAAAAGGTCAAAAATGCATGTAACATGTAACACTGAGTCAGGGATTTACCAAAATGGCAACAATGCATGTAACATGTGGCACTGAGTCAGGGATTTACCAAAAGGGCAACAATGCATGTAACACGTAACACTGAGTCAGGGATTTACCAAAAGGACAACAATGCATGTAAAATGTGACACTGAGTCAGGGATTTACCAAAAGGACAACAATGCATGTAACATGTAACACTGAGTCAGGGATTTACCAAAAGGACAACAATGCATGTAACATGTGGCACTGAGTCAGGGATTTACCAAAATGGCAACAATGCATCCAACATGTGGCACTGAGTCAGGGATTTACCAAAAGGACAACAATGCATGTAACATGTGACACTGAGTCAGAGATTTACCAAAAGGGCAAGAATGCATGTAACATGTAACACTGAGTCAGGGATTTACCAAAATGGCAACAATGCATGTAACATGTGGCCCTGAGTCAGGGATTTACCAAAAGGGCAACAATGCATGTAACACGTAACACTGAGTCAGGGATTTACCAAAAGGGCAACAATGCATGTAACATGTAACACTGAGTCAGGGATTTACCAAAAGGACAACAATGCATGTAACATGTAACACTGAGTCAGGGATTTACCAAAATGGCAACAATGCATGTAAAATGTGGCACTGAGTCAGGGATTTACCAAAAGGACAACAATGCATGTAACATGTAACACTGAGTCAGGGATTTACCAAAAGGACAACAATGCATGTAACATGTGACACTGAGTCAGAGATTTACCAAAAGGGCAAGAATGCATGTAACATGTAACACTGAGTCAGGGATTTACCAAAATGGCAACAATGCATGTAACATGTGGCACTGAGTCAGGGATTTACCAAAAGGGCAACAATGCATGTAACACGTAACACTGAGTCAGGGATTTACCAAAAGCACAACAATGCATGTAACATGTGGCACTGAGTCAGGGATTTACCAAAATGGCAACTATGCATCCAACATGTGACACTGAGTCAGGGATTTACCAAAAGGGCAACAATGCATGTAATATGTAACACTGAGTCAGGGATTTACCAAAATGGCAACAATGCATGTAACATGTGGCACTGAGTCAGGGATTTAACAAAAGGGCAACAATGCATGTAACATGTGGCACTGAGTCAGAGATTTACCAAAAGGGCAACAATGCATGTAACATGTGGCACTGAGTCAGGGATTTACCAAAAGGACAACAATGCATGTAACATGTGGCACTGAGTCAGAGATTTACCAAAAGGGCAAGAATGCATGTAACATGTAACACTGAGTCAGGGATTTACCAAAATGGCAACAATGCATGTAACATGTGGCACTGAGTCAGGGATTTACCAAAAGGGCAACAATGCATGTAACACGTAACACTGAGTCAGGGATTTACCAAAAGCACAACAATGCATGTAACATGTGGCACTGAGTCAGGGATTTACCAAAATGGCAACTATGCATCCAACATGTGACACTGAGTCAGGGATTTACCAAAAGGGCAACAATGCATGTAATATGTAACACTGAGTCAGGGATTTACCAAAATGGCAACAATGCATGTAACATGTGGCACTGAATCAGGGATTTACCAAAAGGGCAACAATGCATGTAACATGTGGCACTGAGTCAGAGATTTACCAAAAGGGCAACAATGCATGTAACATGTGGCACTGAGTCAGGGATTTACCAAAAGGACAACAATGCATGTAACATGTGGCACTGAGTCAGAGATTTACCAAAAGGGCATGAATACATGTAACATGTGGCACTGAGTCTGGGATTTACCAAAAGGACAACAATGCATGTAACATGTGGCACTGAGTCAGAGATTTACCAAAATGGCAACAATGCATGTAACATGTGACACTGAGTCAGGGATTTACCAAAAGGACATCAATGCATGTAAAATGTGGCACTTAGTCAGGGATTTACCAAAATGGCAACAATGCATGTAACATGTGGCACTGGGTCAGGGATTTACCAAAACAGCAACAATGCATCCAACATGTGACACTGAGTCAGGGATTTACCAAAAGGACAGCAATGCATGTAACATGTGGCACTGAGTCAGGGATTTACCAAAATGGCAACAATGCATGTAACATGTGACTCTGAGTCAGGGATTTACCAAAAAGGCAACAATGCATGTAACATGTGACACTGAGTCAGAGATTTACCAAAAGGACAACAATGCATGTAACATGTGACACTGAGTCAGGGATTTACCAAAAGGACAACAAGGCATGTAACATGTGACACTGAGTCAGGGATTTACCAAAAAGGCAACAATGCATGTAACATGTGACATTGAGTCAGAGATTTACCAAAAGGGCAACAATGCATGTAACATGTAACACTGAGTTAGGGATTTACCAAAAGGGCAAGAATGCATGTAAAATGTGACACTGAGTCAGGGATTTACCAAAAGGGCAACAATGCATGTAACATGTGACACTGAGTCAGGTATTTACCAAAAGGGCAAGAATGCATGTAACATGTAACACTGAGTAGGAGATTTACCAAAAAGGCAACAATGCATGTAACATGTGACACTGAGTCAGAGATTTACCAAAAGGACAACAATGCATGTAAAATGTGACACTGAGTCAGGGATTTACCAAAATGGCAACAATGCATGTAACATGTGGCACTGAGTCAGGGATTTACCAAAATGGCAACAATGCATGTAACATGTGACACTGAGTCAGGGATTTACCAAAAGGACAACAATGCATGTAACATGTGGCACTGAGTCAGGGATTTACCAAAATGGCAACAATGCATCCAACATGTGGCACTGAGTCAGGGATTTACCAAAAGGACAACAATGCATGTAACATGTGACACTGAGTCAGAGATTTACCAAAAGGGCAAGAATGCATGTAACATGTAACACTGAGTCAGGGATTTACCAAAATGGCAACAATGCATGTAACATGTGGCACTGAGTCAGGGATTTACCAAAAGGGCAACAATGCATGTAACACGTAACACTGAGTCAGGGATTTACCAAAAGGACAACAATGCATGTAACATGTGGCACTGAGTCAGGGATTTACCAAATTGGCAACAATGCATCCAACGTGTGACACTGAGTCAGGGATTTACCAAAAGGGCAACAATGCATGTAATATGTAACACTGAGTCAGGGATTTACCAAAATGGCAACAATGCATGTAACATGTGGCACTGAGTCAGGGATTTAACAAAAGGGCAACAATGCATGTAACATGTGGCACTGAGTCAGGGATTTACCAAAAAGGCAACAATGCATGTAACATGTGGCACTGAGTCAGAGATTTACCAAAAGGGCAACAATGCATGTAACATGTGGCACTGAGTCAGGGATTTACCAAAAGGACAACAATGCATGTAACATGTGGCACTGAGTCAGAGATTTACCAAAAGGGCATGAATGCATGTAACATGTGGCACTGAGTCAGGGATTTACCAAAAGGACAACAATGCATGTAACATGTGGCACTGAGTCAGAGATTTACCAAAATGGCAACAATGCATGTAACATGTGACACTGAGTCAGGGATTTACCAAAAGGACATCAATGCATGTAAAATGTGGCACTTAGTCAGGGATTTACCAAAATGGCAACAATGCATGTAACATGTGGCACTGGGTCAGGGATTTACCAAAACGGCAACAATGCATGTAACATGTGGCACTGAGTCAGGGATTTACCAAAATGGCAACAATGCAAGTAACATGTGACTCTGAGTCAGGGATTTACCAAAAAGGCAACAATGCATGTAACATGTGACACTGAGTCAGAGATTTACCAAAAGGACAACAATGCATGTAACATGTGACACTGAGTCAGGGATTTACCAAAAGGACAACAATGCATGTAACATGTGGCACTGAGTCAGAGATTTACCAAAATGGCAACAATGCATGTAACATGTAACACTGAGTCAGGGATTTACCAAAATGGCAACAATGCATGTAAAATGTGACACTGAGTCAGGGATTTACCAAAAGGGCAACAATGCATGTAACATGTGGCACTGAGTCAGAGATTTACCAAAATGGCAACAATGCATGTAACATGTAACACTGAGTTAGGGATTTACCAAAAGGGCAACAATGCATGAAACACGTAACACTGAGTCAGGGATTTACCAAAAGGGCAACAATGCATGTAACACGTAACACTGAGTCAGGGATTTAACAAAAGGGCAACAATGCATGTAAAATGTGACACTGAGTCAGGGATTTACCAAAAGGACAACAATGCATGTAACATGTAACACTGAGTCAGGGATTTACCAAAAGGACAACAATGCATGTAACATGTGGCACTGAGTCAGGGATTTACCAAAATGGCAACAATGCATCCAACATGTGGCACTGAGTCAGGGATTTACCAAAAGGACAACAATGCATGTAACATGTGACACTGAGCCAGAGATTTACGAAAAGGGCAAAAATGCATGTAACATGTAACACTGAGTCAGGGATTTACCAAAATGGCAACAATGCATGTAACATGTGGCACTGAGTCAGGGATTTACCAAAAGGGCAACAATGCATGTAACACGTAACACTGAGTCAGGGATTTAACAAAAGGGCAACAATGCATGTAACATGTGACACTGAGTCAGGGATTTACCAAAAGGGCAACAATGCATGAAACACGTAACACTGAGTCAGGGATTTACCAAAAGGGCAACAATGCATGTAACACGTAACACTGAGTCAGGGATTTAACAAAAGGGCAACAATGCATGTAAAATGTGACACTGAGTCAGGGATTTACCAAAAGGACAACAATGCATGTAACATGTAACACTGAGTCAGGGATTTACCAAAAGGACAACAATGCATGTAACATGTGGCACTGAGTCAGGGATTTACCAAAATGGCAACAATGCATCCAACATGTGGCACTGAGTCAGGGATTTACCAAAAGGACAACAATGCATGTAACATGTGACACTGAGCCAGAGATTTACGAAAAGGTCAAAAATGCATGTAACATGTAACACTGAGTCAGGGATTTACCAAAATGGCAACAATGCATGTAACATGTGGCACTGAGTCAGGGATTTACCAAAAGGGCAACAATGCATGTAACACGTAACACTGAGTCAGGGATTTACCAAAAGGACAACAATGCATGTAAAATGTGACACTGAGTCAGGGATTTACCAAAAGGACAACAATGCATGTAACATGTAACACTGAGTCAGGGATTTACCAAAAGGACAACAATGCATGTAACATGTGGCACTGAGTCAGGGATTTACCAAAATGGCAACAATGCATCCAACATGTGGCACTGAGTCAGGGATTTACCAAAAGGACAACAATGCATGTAACATGTGACACTGAGTCAGAGATTTACCAAAAGGGCAAGAATGCATGTAACATGTAACACTGAGTCAGGGATTTACCAAAATGGCAACAATGCATGTAACATGTGGCCCTGAGTCAGGGATTTACCAAAAGGGCAACAATGCATGTAACACGTAACACTGAGTCAGGGATTTACCAAAAGGGCAACAATGCATGTAACATGTAACACTGAGTCAGGGATTTACCAAAAGGACAACAATGCATGTAACATGTAACACTGAGTCTGGGATTTACCAAAATGGCAACAATGCATGTAAAATGTGGCACTGAGTCAGGGATTTACCAAAAGGACAACAATGCATGTAACATGTAACACTGAGTCAGGGATTTACCAAAAGGACAACAATGCATGTAACATGTGACACTGAGTCAGAGATTTACCAAAAGGGCAAGAATGCATGTAACATGTAACACTGAGTCAGGGATTTACCAAAATGGCAACAATGCATGTAACATGTGGCACTGAGTCAGGGATTTACCAAAAGGGCAACAATGCATGTAACACGTAACACTGAGTCAGGGATTTACCAAAAGCACAACAATGCATGTAACATGTGGCACTGAGTCAGGGATTTACCAAAATGGCAACTATGCATCCAACATGTGACACTGAGTCAGGGATTTACCAAAAGGGCAACAATGCATGTAATATGTAACACTGAGTCAGGGATTTACCAAAATGGCAACAATGCATGTAACATGTGGCACTGAGTCAGGGATTTAACAAAAGGGCAACAATGCATGTAACATGTGGCACTGAGTCAGAGATTTACCAAAAGGGCAACAATGCATGTAACATGTGGCACTGAGTCAGGGATTTACCAAAAGGACAACAATGCATGTAACATGTGGCACTGAGTCAGAGATTTACCAAAAGGGCAAGAATGCATGTAACATGTAACACTGAGTCAGGGATTTACCAAAATGGCAACAATGCATGTAACATGTGGCACTGAGTCAGGGATTTACCAAAAGGGCAACAATGCATGTAACACGTAACACTGAGTCAGGGATTTACCAAAAGCACAACAATGCATGTAACATGTGGCACTGAGTCAGGGATTTACCAAAATGGCAACTATGCATCCAACATGTGACACTGAGTCAGGGATTTACCAAAAGGGCAACAATGCATGTAATATGTAACACTGAGTCAGGGATTTACCAAAATGGCAACAATGCATGTAACATGTGGCACTGAATCAGGGATTTACCAAAAGGGCAACAATGCATGTAACATGTGGCACTGAGTCAGAGATTTACCAAAAGGGCAACAATGCATGTAACATGTGGCACTGAGTCAGGGATTTACCAAAAGGACAACAATGCATGTAACATGTGGCACTGAGTCAGAGATTTACCAAAAGGGCATGAATACATGTAACATGTGGCACTGAGTCTGGGATTTACCAAAAGGACAACAATGCATGTAACATGTGGCACTGAGTCAGAGATTTACCAAAATGGCAACAATGCATGTAACATGTGACACTGAGTCAGGGATTTACCAAAAGGACATCAATGCATGTAAAATGTGGCACTTAGTCAGGGATTTACCAAAATGGCAACAATGCATGTAACATGTGGCACTGGGTCAGGGATTTACCAAAACAGCAACAATGCATCCAACATGTGACACTGAGTCAGGGATTTACCAAAAGGACAGCAATGCATGTAACATGTGGCACTGAGTCAGGGATTTACCAAAATGGCAACAATGCATGTAACATGTGACTCTGAGTCAGGGATTTACCAAAAAGGCAACAATGCATGTAACATGTGACACTGAGTCAGAGATTTACCAAAAGGACAACAATGCATGTAACATGTGACACTGAGTCAGGGATTTACCAAAAGGACAACAAGGCATGTAACATGTGACACTGAGTCAGGGATTTACCAAAAAGGCAACAATGCATGTAACATGTGACACTGAGTCAGAGATTTACCAAAAGGGCAACAATGCATGTAACATGTAACACTGAGTTAGGGATTTACCAAAAGGGCAAGAATGCATGTAAAATGTGACACTGAGTCAGGGATTTACCAAAAGGGCAACAATGCATGTAACATGTGACACTGAGTCAGGTATTTACCAAAAGGGCAAGAATGCATGTAACATGTAACACTGAGTAGGAGATTTACCAAAAAGGCAACAATGCATGTAACATGTGACACTGAGTCAGAGATTTACCAAAAGGACAACAATGCATGTAAAATGTGACACTGAGTCAGGGATTTACCAAAATGGCAACAATGCATGTAACATGTGGCACTGAGTCAGGGATTTACCAAAATGGCAACAATGCATGTAACATGTGACACTGAGTCAGGGATTTACCAAAAGGACAACAATGCATGTAACATGTGGCACTGAGTCAGGGATTTACCAAAATGGCAACAATGCATCCAACATGTGGCACTGAGTCAGGGATTTACCAAAAGGACAACAATGCATGTAACATGTGACACTGAGTCAGAGATTTACCAAAAGGGCAAGAATGCATGTAACATGTAACACTGAGTCAGGGATTTACCAAAATGGCAACAATGCATGTAACATGTGGCACTGAGTCAGGGATTTACCAAAAGGGCAACAATGCATGTAACACGTAACACTGAGTCAGGGATTTACCAAAAGGACAACAATGCATGTAACATGTGGCACTGAGTCAGGGATTTACCAAATTGGCAACAATGCATCCAACGTGTGACACTGAGTCAGGGATTTACCAAAAGGGCAACAATGCATGTAATATGTAACACTGAGTCAGGGATTTACCAAAATGGCAACAATGCATGTAACATGTGGCACTGAGTCAGGGATTTAACAAAAGGGCAACAATGCATGTAACATGTGGCACTGAGTCAGGGATTTACCAAAAAGGCAACAATGCATGTAACATGTGGCACTGAGTCAGAGATTTACCAAAAGGGCAACAATGCATGTAACATGTGGCACTGAGTCAGGGATTTACCAAAAGGACAACAATGCATGTAACATGTGGCACTGAGTCAGAGATTTACCAAAAGGGCATGAATGCATGTAACATGTGGCACTGAGTCAGGGATTTACCAAAAGGACAACAATGCATGTAACATGTGGCACTGAGTCAGAGATTTACCAAAATGGCAACAATGCATGTAACATGTGACACTGAGTCAGGGATTTACCAAAAGGACATCAATGCATGTAAAATGTGGCACTTAGTCAGGGATTTACCAAAATGGCAACAATGCATGTAACATGTGGCACTGGGTCAGGGATTTACCAAAACGGCAACAATGCATGTAACATGTGGCACTGAGTCAGGGATTTACCAAAATGGCAACAATGCAAGTAACATGTGACTCTGAGTCAGGGATTTACCAAAAAGGCAACAATGCATGTAACATGTGACACTGAGTCAGAGATTTACCAAAAGGACAACAATGCATGTAACATGTGACACTGAGTCAGGGATTTACCAAAAGGACAACAATGCATGTAACATGTGGCACTGAGTCAGAGATTTACCAAAATGGCAACAATGCATGTAACATGTAACACTGAGTCAGGGATTTACCAAAATGGCAACAATGCATGTAAAATGTGACACTGAGTCAGGGATTTACCAAAAGGGCAACAATGCATGTAACATGTGGCACTGAGTCAGAGATTTACCAAAATGGCAACAATGCATGTAACATGTAACACTGAGTTAGGGATTTACCAAAAGGGCAACAATGCATGAAACACGTAACACTGAGTCAGGGATTTACCAAAAGGGCAACAATGCATGTAACACGTAACACTGAGTCAGGGATTTAACAAAAGGGCAACAATGCATGTAAAATGTGACACTGAGTCAGGGATTTACCAAAAGGACAACAATGCATGTAACATGTAACACTGAGTCAGGGATTTACCAAAAGGACAACAATGCATGTAACATGTGGCACTGAGTCAGGGATTTACCAAAATGGCAACAATGCATCCAACATGTGGCACTGAGTCAGGGATTTACCAAAAGGACAACAATGCATGTAACATGTGACACTGAGCCAGAGATTTACGAAAAGGGCAAAAATGCATGTAACATGTAACACTGAGTCAGGGATTTACCAAAATGGCAACAATGCATGTAACATGTGGCACTGAGTCAGGGATTTACCAAAAGGGCAACAATGCATGTAACACGTAACACTGAGTCAGGGATTTAACAAAAGGGCAACAATGCATGTAACATGTGACACTGAGTCAGGGATTTACCAAAAGGGCAACAATGCATGAAACACGTAACACTGAGTCAGGGATTTACCAAAAGGGCAACAATGCATGTAACACGTAACACTGAGTCAGGGATTTAACAAAAGGGCAACAATGCATGTAAAATGTGACACTGAGTCAGGGATTTACCAAAAGGACAACAATGCATGTAACATGTAACACTGAGTCAGGGATTTACCAAAAGGACAACAATGCATGTAACATGTGGCACTGAGTCAGGGATTTACCAAAATGGCAACAATGCATCCAACATGTGGCACTGAGTCAGGGATTTACCAAAAGGACAACAATGCATGTAACATGTGACACTGAGCCAGAGATTTACGAAAAGGGCAAAAATGCATGTAACATGTAACACTGAGTCAGGGATTTACCAAAATGGCAACAATGCATGTAACATGTGGCACTGAGTCAGGGATTTACCAAAAGGGCAACAATGCATGTAACACGTAACACTGAGTCAGGGATTTACCAAAAGGACAACAATGCATGTAAAATGTGACACTGAGTCAGGGATTTACCAAAAGGACAACAATGCATGTAACATGTAACACTGAGTCAGGGATTTACCAAAAGGACAACAATGCATGTAACATGTGGCACTGAGTCAGGGATTTACCAAAATGGCAACAATGCATCCAACATGTGGCACTGAGTCAGGGATTTACCAAAAGGACAACAATGCATGTAACATGTGACACTGAGTCAGAGATTTACCAAAAGGGCAAGAATGCATGTAACATGTAACACTGAGTCAGGGATTTACCAAAATGGCAACAATGCATGTAACATGTGGCACTGAGTCAGGGATTTACCAAAAGGGCAACAATGCATGTAACACGTAACACTGAGTCAGGGATTTACCAAAAGGGCAACAATGCATGTAACATGTAACACTGAGTCAGGGATTTACCAAAAGGACAACAATGCATGTAACATGTAACACTGAGTCAGGGATTTACCAAAATGGCAACAATGCATGTAAAATGTGGCACTGAGTCAGGGATTTACCAAAAGGACAACAATGCATGTAACATGTAACACTGAGTCAGGGATTTACCAAAAGGGCAACAATGCATGTAACATGTGGCACTGAGTCTCTGATTTACCAAAAGGGCAACAATGCATGTAACATGTAACACTGAGTCAGGGATTTACCAAAAGGGCAACAATGCATGTAACATGTAACACTGAGTCAGGGATTTACCAAAAGGGCAACAATGCATGTAACATGTAACACTGAGTCAGGGATTTACCAAAAGGGCAACAATGCATGAAACACGTAACACTGAGTCAGGGATTTACCAAAAGGGCAACAATGCATGTAACACGTAACACTGAGTCAGGGATTTAACAAAAGGGCAACAATGCATGTAACATGCGACACTGAGTCAGGGATTTACCAAAAGGGCAACAATGCATGAAACACGTAACACTGAGTCAGGGATTTACCAAAAGGGCAACAATGCATGTAACATGTGACACTGAGTCAGGGATTTACCAAAAGGGCAACAATGCATGTAACATGTAACACTGAGTACGGGATTTACCAAAAGGGCAAGAATGCATGTAACATGTGACACTGAGTCAGGGATTTACCAAAATGGCAACAATGCATGTAACATGTGGCACTGAGTCAGGGATTTACCAAAATGGCAACAATGCATGTAACATGTGACACTGAGTCAGGGATTTACCAAAATGGCAACAATGCGTGTAACATGTGGCACTGAGTCAGGGATTTACCAAAATGGCAACAATGCTTGTAACATGTGACACTGAGTCAGGGATTTACCAAAAGGACAACAATGCATGTAACATGTGGCACTGAGTCAGGGATTTACCAAAATGGCAACAATGCATCCAACAAGTGGCACTGAGTTAGGGATTTACCAAAAGGACAACAATGCATGTAACATGTGACACTGAGTCAGAGATTTACCAAAAGGGCAAGAATGCATGTAACATGTAACACTGAGTCAGGGATTTACCAAAATGGCAACAATGCATGTAACATGTGGCACTGAGTCAGGGATTTACCAAAAGGGCAACAATGCATGTAACACGTAACACTGAGTCAGGGATTTACCAAAAGGGCAACAATGTCGTAATATGTAACACTGAGTCAGGGATTTACCAAAATGGCAACAATGCATGTAACATGTGGCACTGAGTCAGGGATTTAACAAAAGGGCAACAATGCATGTAACATGTGGCACTGAGTCAGGGATTTACCAAAAGGGCAACAATGCATGTAACATGTGGCACTGAGTCAGAGATTCACCAAAAGGACAACAATGCATGTAACATGTGGCACTGAGTCAGAGATTTACCAAAAGGGCATGAATGCATGTAACATGTGGCACTGAGTCAGGGATTTACCAAAAGGACAACAATGCATGTAACATGTGGCACTGAGTCAGAGATTTACCAAAAGGGCAAGAATGCATGTAACATGTAACACTGAGTCAGGGATTTACCAAAAGGGCAACAATGCATGTAACATGTGAAATTGAGTCAGGGATTTACCAAAATGGCAACAATGCATGTAACATGTGGCACTGAGTCAGGGATTTACCAAAAGGGCAACAATGCATCCAACATGTGACACTGAGTCAGGGATTTACCAAAAGGACAACAATGCATGTAACATGTGGCACTGAGTCAGGGATTTACCAAAATGGCAACAATGCATGTAACATGTGACTCTGAGTCAGGGATTTACCAAAAAGGCAACAATGCATGTAACATGTGACACTGAGTCAGAGATTTACCAAAAGGACAACAATGCATGTAACATGTGACACTGAGTCAGGGATTTACCAAAAGGACAACAATGCATGTAACATGTGACACTGAGTCAGGGATTTACCAAAAAGGCAACAATGCATGTAACATGTGACACTGAGTCAGAGATTTACCAAAAGGGCAACAATGCATGTAACACGTAACACTGAGTTAGGGATTTACCAAAAGGGCAAGAATGCATGTAAAATGTGACACTGAGTCAGGGATTTACCAAAAGGGCAACAATGCATGTAACATGTGACACTGAGTCAGGGATTTACCAAAAGGGCAAGAATGCATGTAACATGTAACACTGAGTAGGAGATTTACCAAAAAGGCAACAATGCATGTAACATGTGACACTGAGTCAGAGATTTACCAAAAGGACAACAATGCATGTAAAATGTGACACTGAGTCAGGGATTTACCAAAAGGGCAACAATGCATGTAACATGTGGCACAGAGTCAGAGATTTACCAAAATGGCAACAATACATGTAACATGTAACACTGAGTCAGGGATTTACCAAAATGGCAACAATGCATGTAAAATGTGACACTGAGTCAGGGATTTACCAAAAGGGCAACAATGCATGTAAAATGTGGCACTGAGTCAGAGATTTACCAAAATGGCAACAATGCATGTAACATGTAACACTGAGTTAGGGATTTACCAAAATGGCAACAATGCATGTAACATGTGGCACTGAGTCAGGGATTTACCAAAAGGGCAACAATGCATGTAACATGTGGCACTGAGTCAGGGATTTACCAAAAGGGCAACAATGCATGTAACACGTAACACTGAGTCAGGGATTTACCAAAAGGGCAACAATGCATGTAACACGTAACACTGAGTCAGGGATTTAACAAAAGGGCAACAATGCATGTAACATGTGACACTGAGTCAGGGATTTACCAAAAGGACAACAATGCATGTAACATGTAACACTGAGTCAGGGATTTACCAAAAGAGCAACAATGCATGTAACATGTGACACTGAGTCAGGGATTTACCAAAAGGACAACAATGCATGTAACATGTAACACTGAGTCAGGGATTTACCAAAAGGGCAACAATGCATGTAACATGTGACACTGAGTCAGGGATTTACCAAAAGGACAACAATGCATGTAACATGTGACACTGAGTCAGGGATTTACCAAAAGGCCAATAATGCATGTAACATGTAACACTGAGTCAGGGATTTACCAAAATGGCAACAATGCATGTAAAATGTGGCACTGAGTCAGGGATTTACCAAAAGGACAACAATGCATGTAACATGTAACACTGAGTCAGGGATTTACCAAAAGGGCAACAATGCATGTAACATGTGACACTGAGTCAGGGATTTACCAAAAGGGCAACAATGCATGTAACATGTAACACTGAGTACGGGATTTACCAAAAGGGCAAGAATGCATGTAACATGTGACACTGAGTCAGGGATTTACCAAAAGGGCAACAATGCATGTAACACGTAACACTGAGTCAGGGATTTAACAAAAGGGCAACAATGCATGTAACATGTGACACTGAGTCAGGGATTTACCAAAAGGACAACAATGCATGTAACATGTAACACTGAGTCAGGGATTTACCAAAAGGGCAACAATGCATGTAACATGTGACACTGAGTCAGGGATTTACCGAAAGGGCAACAAAGCATGTAACATGTGACACTGAGTCAGAGATTTACCAAAAGGGCAACAATGCATCCAACATGTAACACTGAGTCAGGGATTTACCAAAATGGCAACAATGCATGTAACATGTGACACTGAGTCAGGGATTTACCAAAAGGACAACAATGCATGTAACATGTGGCTCTGAGTCAGGGATTTACCAAAATGGCAACAATGCATCCAACATGTGGCACTGAGTCAGGGATTTACCAAAAGGACAACAATGCATGTAACATGTGACACTGAGTCAGAGATTTACCAAAAGGGCAACAATGCATGTAACATGTAACACTGAGTCAGGGATTTACCAAAATGGCAACAATGCATGTAACATGTGGCACTGAGTCAGGGATTTACCAAAAGGGCAACAATGCATGTAACACGTAACACTGAGTCAGGGATTTACCAAAAGGACAACAATGCATGGAACATGTGGCACTGAGTCAGGGATTTACCAAAATGGCAACAATGCATCCAACATGTGACACTGAGTCAGGGATTTACCAAAAGGGCAACAATGCATGTAATATGTCACACTGAGTCAGGGATTTACCAAAATGGCAACAATGCATGTAACATGTGGCACTGAGTCAGGGATTTAACAAAAGGGCATCAATGCATGTAACATGTGACACTGAGTCAGAGATTTACCAAAAGGGCAACAATGCATCCAACATGTGACACTGAGTCAGAGATTTACCAAGGCAACAATGCATGTAACATGTGACACTGAGTCAGGGATTTACCAAAAGGACAACAATGCATGTAACATGTGGCACTGAGTCAGGGATTTACCAAAAGGGCAACAATGCTTGTAACATGTGACACTTAGTCAGGGATTTACCAAAAGGACAACAATGCATGTAACATGTGACACTGAGTCAGGGATTTACCAAAATGTTAACAATGCATCCAACATGTGACACTGAGTCAGGGATTTACCAAGGCAACAATGCATGTAACATGTAACACTGAGTCAGGGATTTACCAAAATGGCAACAATGCATGTAACATGTGACACTGAGTCAGGGATTTATCAAAATGGTAACAATGCACGTAACATGTGACACTGAGTCAGGGATTTACCAAAATGGTAACAATGCATCCAACATGTGACACTGAGTCAGGGATTTACCAAGGCAACTTCTTTATGCTGCAGCTAAGTTGGCAACACAAAAATTTGTGCGGGGAATATTGGCTCTAATAATAAGTTCAATCAGGATGTGATAAATAACATTGTGAGAACATGAGTAGGTTCAAGTGATAAGACTTGGACTGACTTTACGGGGTCGCATGTGGATAGTTCATAATCTGATAACCATTACAGAAACCTTGACAATTTTTTTGATTATGAATTACGTGGTAGCACGCAATTTTAGACATTTCAAATGAGGAGAATGGGTTCAGTTGCTGTACCAATTACAGAACGCTGAGGTGACTGTTTCTAAGGACGTTTTACAGGCAGTGGCATGGACAGAAAATGAGGTTGTGAGTATTATGTGGGTCTAAGATTTCAAACGCCATTGAGGTGATATGTGACGTTTAATTTCACTACAAACACTAACTGCTGATGTTTTCATCAGACAGTGAGTTGTGGATCCTATTAATAAACTGGAGTGCTGACCTAGTTGCATGGTCTCGAACTATTATTTAGGCTTTTTGGAGAATGCTATGACAAGTGGTAAGTGGATTTTACATAGCAATACTGAATCGGAACAAACCAAGCCAATTTTACCTTTGGGCAACACACTGTACATGGCTGTTGGTGATAAAATTGAAGGAGGTGCCACAGAGCCATATGATTTAGTACAACTTATGAAGCAAGAAGTGCCTAGTTTTTGTTGTAAAAATATTTTAACAGGCCATGAGACATACATCTTAAAATATAGCAAACTGAAGACAGCGTAAGATATGAACAGTCATCTCCAACACAAAGTCAGGGCACCCATTATCGACAATATAGTGGCATGGTAATTTCCACTTATGTGGTACTGGTCGGGGCCAGGGATAAGGATCAGCTGACAGTGCACCAACATTTTTGAAGTACTTGTAGACATATTATTGGAGGGGCAGAATTCTCTGATTTAGTTGGTTCTCAGACACTCATCTAATGTGGTGCCATGCTTCACAGAGGTTACTTGAGCCTTCACCATTATCAGACATGGCTGCAAAATCGGGTTTGTCAGACAGACATTGACAAGATCACAAGTGTTAATGACCTTGTCAAAAGATAATGTATCAGTTCAACATTTCCTCGGCCAGGCCCAAAGCATCGCCACACATTTTCACAAAGTTGGTCGTAACATTGCTGCACAGCCGATAAATAAATGTAGATCCATATTTCAATGAATATCTGACAAAAGAACAGCAGAGGGAGATGCTGTTAGCACATATCCTCCTGACAATAACAATTCCAATGAATATCTGACAAAAGAACAGCAGAGGGAGATGCTATTAGCACATATCCTCCTGACAATAACAATTCTGCACTATTTAGGTTATTGTTTTCTTACACACAATAGCCAAATAAGGTCTGTACCAGAGCAGTTTTCACGTGACCTAGCAGCCTCATTATCCTCAAGACTAATTAGGCAACTCAGAGCTCTGATGAGCTTTGTGGGAATGTTTGATTCATGCAGGGCTTAATAGCTCAATCATCGCTAAGAATGCAGCCTCAAGTGGTCGTCAGATTTACCAAACATAAGGCACGGGGTACTGATTGATCCATCAACTCCAACCATACCACTGGTCAAGGACATCTTGAAAGTAGAATAGGTAGCCAACCGCATGTACACAAAAGTAAACAGAGTGGACTCAATTAGCATCTCAAACTGTATTGTAGGCAATAGCCTTGTTCCCCGTGGGGAACTCTCTTGATTGATCTGTTTGTCTCAACCAGAATCTCCATATACAAGTGGTATGGTATCTTGAATGTTGGTCAGTCAACCCAATGAGCCAACTGGCAACCATTTTGTTATAGTGAATGCAGTTCATAAACTTCATAGCTCATGTGACCCTATAATGAAATTACTTAAATTTTCTATATTTTATTGAATGATATACATTTGTTGAAATATAGGTCAATGTTCAGCTGTGTTGACACACACAATCAATTGCCTCTGTAGGTCAATAAAAATGAAATAACTGTTCAGACTGTACGTTTTCCCTTGTAAATTCTCTTGTTGTAACAATTGTTAAATATATTTATATTATGTATTCGAATTGCCACTTTTGGTCAGAGAACTGTCCAACCGACTAATATCCATAGTAATACCCAAAAAAAACAGCAATCACCTAATCCCACTATCTCCTGGGAATGAGGGTCATCATCTACATGTAATTTGAACAGGAATGAAGCTGATCACCTAATCTGACCATCTCTTGGGAATGGAGCTGACTACCTAATCTGACTTTGTTATGATAATTAAGCTAGGGCTGATCACCTGATATGGAAATAGAGCTGGGCTAATCACCTGATATGGAAATAGAGCTAGGTTGATCATCTTATATGGAAATAGAGCTGGGCGGATCACCTGATATGGAAATAGAGCTAGGTTGATCATCTTATATGGAAATAGAGCTGGGCGGATCACCTGATATGGAAATAGAGCTGGGCTAATCACCTGATATGGAAATAGAGCTAGGTTGATCATCTTATATGGAAATAGAGCTAGGTTGATCATCTTATATGGAAATAGAGCTGGGCGGATCACCTGATATGGAAATAGAGCTGGGCTGATCACCTGATATGAAAATAGAGCTGGGCTGATCACCTGATATGAAAATAGAGCTGGGCGGATCACCTGACATGGAAATAGAGCTAGGCTGATCACCTGATATGGAAATAGAGCTGGGCTGATCATCTGATATGACAATTGAGCTGGGCTGATCACCTGATATGAAAATAGAGCTGGGCTGATCATCTGATATGACAATTGAGCTGGGCTGATCACCTGATATGAAAATAGAGCTGGGCTGATCATCTGATATGGAAATAGAGCTGGGCTGATCACCTGATATGGAAATAGAGCTGGACTGATCACCTGATATGAAAATTGAGCTGGGCTGATCACCTGATATGAAAATAGAGCTAGGCTGATCACCTGATATGAATATAGAGCTGGGCTGATCACCTGATATGAACATCAATGGAAGCTTGTGGGATGGCGTGATTTCAGAGGGCATCACTGTCACTTGTTGATATAGACCATTCAATCTGTAATACGATATAATGGCCCATACATTGAAAGTAGTGTGCTTGTTCACTGTTTTTTAATTGGGTATGATGTTATTCTAGGTCCTCTGTACTTATGACAAAACATTGATAGATTGATTTATGTGGGTGTGGGTGTTTTAAATATAGTTGATTGTATACTGATGTAGGTAATATCTTTTACAAATACAAATGGAGATGCTACGTATATAAATGAAGATTTTACAAATACAAATGGAGATTTTACAAATAAAAATGGAGATTCTTCGAATATAAATGGAGATTTCACAAATACAAAGGAAGATTTTACAAATATAAATGAAGATTCTACGAATACAAATGGAGAATTCACAAATACAAAAGGAGATTTTACAAATACAAATTGAGATTCTACGAATAAAAATTGAGATTTCAAAAATACAAAGGGAGATTTTACAAATACAAAGGGAGATTTTACAAATACAAATGGAGATTCTACGAATACAAATGGAGATGCTATGTATATAAATGAATATTCTACAAATACAAATGGAGATTTCACAAATACAAAGGGAGATTTTACAAATACAAATGAAGAATCCTACGAATACAAATGAAGATTCTACGAATACAAATGGAGATTTCACAAATACAAATGGAGATTTCACAAATACAAATGGAGATTTCACAAATACAAATGGAGATTTCACAAGTACAAATGAATATTCCTACCAATACAAATGAAGATTCTACGAATACAAATGGAGATTTTTTGAATATAAATGGAGGTTTCACGAATATATATACGTTATTTATAAATATGAATGTAAATTCTTGCACAGAAATATTGTTAATGAATATTGCAACAGTCTGCTTTCCATAATAGAGGACTAGATAGAAAAAAAATGAGGATGGTACAATATAATATACTCAATTTTGAGTTTCCTGAATAATTTACTGTTTCGTCCGTTAGTTGAAGTACTGTTCATTATTTTCTGCAGGAGAAGCATCAGGTTCATCATACTATTTTAATTATTACTGGAAAATTTTTGTTCAAATTGTCTAATACGTTCTGCAACGCTACTACTCACGCGCCTGGGACGTGGCTGTGTACGTTCTGCAAAACCGTGACTTCCTGCCACATTTCTTTGTATGTTACCGAACTTTGGAATGGAAATATCTGTCGTGCTTGTATCACTGCGTTCATGTCGTTCATTAGATTCGCTTTGGAGGTCTTCATCTTCACCAATGCTCGTTGTATTTCTTCGTGTGAATGTTCCAGGAGGTCCATGTTGATGATTATCACAGTTGCTGATATTCGGAATATAACTGGCCGATTCACCATGGTAATTACGCCCATTTCCTTGTTCTGTGCTGCTTGCTAATACAATCTCTGGTTTCTGAATAGAACACGATGTGTGTTGATCTTCAAATGTTCCAAGGTTTCCATGCAGCTTTATGTCACCAGGTTTGAAACGTGGGAGGGAATTAGCTACCTCGTTCCACTTCGCTTCCACTGATGTCATGGTTTGCAACTGATCAAGCGTGTCCTTGCTATCCTTCATAATCTGTGCAGCATTGCCAAATTTCACTAAATTTTCCATGAACGTTGTTGTACTTGTGAGTAATTCCTCAGTTGTTTCAAACTGACGAATCTGTCTCTTGATCTCTTCATTCATTACACCATATTTCGAACCTAATTCACTCAACCTCTTGTCCATTTGTTGACTAATCAACTTCTTTAGTTTAGATATGGTGTCATGTGCGTGCTTAGTAATCTTCCGTTGTTCTCGTGCGTGGGATGTCTTCAGGACTTCGGATCTTTTCATCGCTTGTGATTTGTTTTGATGTGCGACTTTCTGTTTTTCTTTCCATGTATCAATGTAGTAAGACACTACACCACGGAACTCATCGACTGCGACGTTCATGTCGATAACTCGATGTCCACTGTGGCCAGATTGGTTGCATATGCGGCAAATGGGTGTTTGGCACGCTTGACAGTAGAGATCAACAGTGTGTTTCTCATGAAGTGTGCATGATTGGACACCAGTCTTCAGTTTCTGTTCCTTTACCATTACAAGAACTGTATTTATCAGCATACTTGATTGCAGTTGCTCAACGCGTTCAACTGAACAAGGACTTCGACAAACTGGACACCTGTGTTCACGTTGCACAAACAATTTCGCCAAACACTGTTCACAGAAGGAATGCTGACATGGCAACATTCTTGGTCTATTGTAACGCTCCAAACAGACCGGACATTTCAGTAGTTCTTCACTAATCTTCTCGACTGATATACTTGTAGCCATTGTAACTTCCTTGAATGTGACGACCTGTATAAGGATCAGATCTGAATTTAACACGCTACCATCACATCTATTTTGGTGTTGTAATGAACGATAGCCCTGTCCAATCAGGTGCTTGGATACACAAATATTCAAAATCGTTATTAGAACTGACAACAATTTGTTGTCAATCAGCCACCCAAACATTAGCATATCGCAAATACTGGCATGAATGTTATCTTTATAGACAGAACATTAAATTCAATAGTCGACAGAGTAGACTATAAATGTGGGTTATTTATCTCAATCACAAATGTTATAATCTAGCGCGAGAATAATAAATTTAAAACATAAAGATCCCATAAACTGGCGTTGACACCAGTAATTCTTACAAGGAATATAAATGTGGCAGTCATTGGGGAATGCGCACAATGGCACTAATTTGTGTTGACCATATATTTTTGTCTTTTGTGTTTTTTTTTTAACTGAGCAATAATAATGTACAATGATACACTAATAAATATATACATATAAACGTATCGGGACATTAAACTAATATTGTGTTAGCTCTATGTTGCAATCATCATACATAGACTGTGACACTCAAATTAATATCAGGACGCCAATGCACACACAGTATCCTTTGTAAATGGTCGCCGATTTGGTACCTTTTTGCCGGATAATTTCCTTTAAATTCCACCTTTATGTCGGCCTATTGATTGTCAATTAATCAATTTAAACACATTGCAATAAATATTTTACTGTCCTAGACTAGGCGGTACCTTGTATTATGCTAAACATGCCAAAATCGTTCAAAGCTAATCGTTGGGGCGCTTTTTGTACATTTGAGTGAAGAGACAAGAAATTGTTTGCCAGTAACATGTAATTAATAATAAGAAATAAATTCACATAGCATAAAACGTATGGTTCTCTACACAATAAAACTTCATGCCACATTGTTTTGAACTTTGACCATTCCATTCTACAGTAGGTGTCCGCAAAGGTTGGGTGATGTCACACTACTAATCTTTGACCATTCCATTCTACAGTAGGTGTCCGCAAAGGTTGGGTGATGTCACACTACTAATCTTTGACCATTCCATTCTACAGTAGGTGTCCGCAAAGGTTAGGTGATGTCACACTACTAATCTTTGACCATTCCATTCTACAGTAGGTGTCCGCAAAGGTTGGGTGATGTCACACTACTAATCTTTGACCATTCCATTATGCAGTAGGTGTCCGCAAAGGTTGGGTGATGTCACACTACTAATCTTTGACCATTCCATTATGCAGTAGGTGTCCGCAAAGGTTGGGTGATGTTACACTACTAATCTTTGACCATTCCATTCTACAGTAGGTGTCCGCAAAGGTTGGGTGATGTCACACTACTAATCTTTGACCATTCCATTCTACAGTAGGTGTCCGCAAAGGTTGGGTGATGTCACACTACTAATCTTTGACCATTCCATTATGCAGTAGGTGTCCGCAAAGGTTGGGTGATGTCACACTACCAATCTTTGACCATTCCATTATGCAGTAGGTGTCCGCAAAGGTTGGGTGATGTCACACTACTAATCTTTGACCATTCCATTATGCAGTAGGTGTCCGCAAAGGTTGGGTGATGTCACACTACTAATCTTTGACCATTCCATTCTACAGTAGGTGTCCGCAAAGGTTGGGTGATGTCACACTACTAATCTTTGACCATTCCATTCTACAGTAGGTGTCCGCAAAGGTTGGGTGATGTCACACTACTAATCTTTGACCATTCCATTATGCAGTAGGTGTCCGCAAAGGTTGGGTGATGTCACACTACTAATCTTTGACCATTCCATTATGCAGTAGGTGTCCGCAAAGGTTGGGTGATGTCACACTACTAATCTTTGACCATTCCATTATGCAGTAGGTGTCCGCAAAGGTTGGGTGATGTCACACTACTAATCTTTGACCATTCCATTCTACAGTAGGTGTCCGCAAAGGTTGGGTGATGTCACACTACTAATCTTTGACCATTCCATTCTACAGTAGGTGTCCGCAAAGTTTGGGTGATGTCACACTACTAATCTTTGACCATTCCATTCTACAGTAGGTTTCTGCAGTGACTGGGTGATGTCACACTACTAATCTTTGACTATTCCATTCTACAGTAGGTGTCCGCAGTGGTTGGGTGATGTCACACTACTAATCTTTGACTATTCCAATATGCAGTAGGTGTCCGCAGTGGCTGGATGATGTCACACTACTAATCTTTGACCATTCCATTATGCAGTAGGTGTGCGCAGTGGTTGGGTGATGTCACATTCCACCAATACACTAATTTACTGCAAATATAGTATAACTATTTAAACAAAATAATATTACAATTTGACAGTGTTAATTCCAAACTACTCACATAACTTCAGTCGAAAGACGTACTGAGCATTAAGTAAAAGGGATTATCTCCGTGTGAAGAGGTGCCCCATATGATTGTCAAATCGTCCATTTTCTCGTAAAACACTACATCGGTAGAAATGACACCTTCGGCAGTGGTAGTATACCTGTTTGGATGTGTAAACAATTTCGTTAAAATATAATACTTCTTTCAGTAATAGGCCATTCCAGTTTATATCTGCACCCCCCCCCCCCCCCGTTGATGAGGTCGGATTTCCAGCACTGTGTGATGGGGAAAATACCCCGGAATTCCAACTGTATATGGAGAAACAGAATCTGGAAATCAGACAAGTATGTAAAAAAAATTCTGGAAATCCAGGTAGTTATGGCTACTAAATAAAATATGGCCTAGTGTTTCTCACCACATACCAGTTGATGAGGTTGGATTTCCAACACTGTATGACTAAAAAAAACTTGGAATTCTGACTGTATTGGGCCAGTATGAAATAGTTATTACTGAAATTAGATAATGATGGTGGGACGAATGAGCTCATCAACACCGTGAATCAGGATTAGTTTGGATTTCCATTATCAGATATAAAATTTTGAACTTGGTAAATTAGCATATGATGAGAGTTATATTTGGAAATCCTACTCTGTATGGTGGCACAATGGAACTCATCAACACCATAAGTAGGAACTATAGTTTTGGATTTCCATTACTGTATGGTGAATGGTGATTTGGAAATAAAACTTTGTATGACTTATACACCCATGGAAATTATACCCTGTATGAAGTAAACACACACACTCATCAACAGGAGGGTGCAGATATAAACTGGAATGGCCCAGTGGCTGATTTGTTTGAAGCAAAGCCTGACTGCTATATCGTATATAATTTGGAATCGTCGATCACTACTCATTATCAATGTCATGGAATCACGTGTTCACTTTTGTTTCCTGACAACTAAAACAATGGGAGTCATATACTATATATAAACACACATTGTGTAATGTAAAAGGTCTGAAGGAAGCTAGCGTTTGGGTAAACTACAGTCTCTGTGGATAAACATTGTGCCGCCGACTCTGAGATACGTAGCCATCCTAGCAAGCTAAGCGGTCTATAAATTTGATTTATCTACAACTCAAAATGTGATGTTTCACCTCTTTTATCATCTTATGACAGATATTTGAATATTGTCTTTTAATATTCGGTCAGAACGTGAAAAGGACTAAGCACGTGCGTACGTACATTACGACATGTATTTTAGTTTGTATAAGGTATACAAGCCTATACTTCGGTGGAATAGCCGTATCGATGTGGTGTTAATAATTTAGCAACAGTTTGTATAAGGTACACAAGCCTAAACTTCGGTGGAATAGCCGTATCGATGTGGTGTTAATAATTTAGCAACAGTTTGTATGAGGTATACAAGCCTAAACTTCGGTGGAATAGCCGTATCGATGTGGTGTTAATAATTTAGCAACAGTTTCTATAAGGTATACAAGCCTATACTTCGGTGGAATAGCCGTATCGATGTGGTGTTAATAATTTAGCAACAGTTTGTATAAGGTACACAAGCCTAAACTTCGGTGGAATAGCCGTATCGATGTGGTGTTAATAATTTAGCAACAGTTTGTATAAGGTATACAAGCCTATACTTCGGTGGAATAGCCGTATCGATGTGGTGTTAATAATTTAGCAACAGTTTGTATAAGGTACACAAGCCTAAACTTCAGTGGAATAGCCGTATCGACGTGGTGTTAATAATTTAGCACAGTTTGTATAAGGTATACAAGCCTAAACTTCGGTGGAATAGCCATATCGATGTGGTGTTAATAATTTAGCCACAGTTTGTATAAGGTATACTAGCCTAAACTTCGGTGAAATAGCCGTATCGATATGGTGTTAATAATTTAGCAACAGTTTGTATAAGGTATACAAGCCTAAACTTCGGTGGAATAGCCGTATCGACGTGGTGTTAATAATTTAGCAACAGTTTGTATAAGGTATACAAGACTAAACTTCGGTGGAATAGCCATATCGATGTGGTGTTAATAATTTAGCCACAGTTTGTATAATGTATACAAGCCTAAACTTCGGTGGAATAGCCGTATCGACGTGGTGTTAATAATTTAGCAACAGTTTGTATAATGTATACAAGCCTAAACTTCGGTGGAAAAGCCATATCGATGTGGTGTTAATAATTTAGCAACAGTTTGTATGAGGTACACAAGCCTAAACTTCGGTGGAATAGCCGTATCGATGTGGTGTTAATAATTTAGCAACAGTTTGTATAAGGTATACAAGCCTAAACTTCGGTGGAATAGCCGTATCGATCTCGTGTTAATAATTTAGCAACAGTTTGTATAAGGTATACAAGCCTAAACTTCGGTGGAATAGCCATATCGATGTGGTGTTAATAAATTAGCCACAGTTTGTATAATGTATACAAGCCTAAACTTCGGTGGAATAGCCGTATCGATGTGGTGTTAATAATTTAGCTACAGTTTGTATAAGGTATACAAGCCTAAACTTCGGTAGAATAGCCGTATCGATGTGGTGTTAATAATTTAGCCACAGTTTGTATAAGGTATACAAGCCTAAACTTCGGTGGAATAGCCATACCGATGTGGTGTTAATAATTTAGCAACAGTTTGTATAAGGTATACTAGCCTAAACTTCGGTGAAATAGCCGTATCGATATGGTGTTAATAATTTAGCAACAGTTTGTATAATGTATACAAGTCTAAACTTCGGTGGAATAGCCATATCGATGTGGTGTTAATAATTTAGCCACAGTTTGTATAAGGTATACAAGCCTAAACTTCGGTGGAATAGCCGTATCGATGTGGTGTTAATAATTTAGCAACAGTTTGTATAAGGTATACAAGCCTATACTTCGGTGGAATAGCCGTATCGATGTGGTGTTAATAATTTAGCAACAGTATGTATAAGGTACACAAGCCTAAACTTCGGTGGAATAGCCGTATCGACGTGGTGTTAATAATTTAGCAACAGTTTGTATAAGGTATACAAGCCTAAACTTCGGTGGAATAGCCGTATCGACGTGGTGTTAATAATTTAGCAATAGTTTGTATAAGGTATACAAGCCTAAACTTCGGTGGAATAGCCATATCGATGTGGTGTTAATAATTTAGCCACAGTTTGTATAAGGTATACTAGCCTAAACTTCGGTGAAATAGCCGTATCGATATGGTGTTAATAATTTAGCAACAGTTTGTATAAGGTATACAAGCCTAAACTTCGGTGGAATAGCCGTATCGACGTGGTGTTAATAATTTAGCAACAGTTTGTATAAGGTATACAAGCCTAAACTTCGGTGGAATAGCCATATCGATGTGGTGTTAATAATTTAGCCACAGTTTGTATAATGTATACAAGCCTAAACTTCGGTGGAATAGCCGTATCGACGTGGTGTTAATAATTTAGCAATAGTTTGTATAATGTATACAAGCCTAAACTTCGGTGGAATAGCCGTATCGACGTGGTGTTAATAATTTAGCAACAGTTTGTACAATGTATACAAGCCTAAACTTCGGTGGAAAAGCCATATCGATGTGGTGTTAATAATTTAGCAACAGTTTGTATAAGGTACACAAGCCTAAACTTCGGTGGAATAGCCGTATCGATGTGGTGTTAATAATTTAGCAACAGTTTGTATAAGGTATACAAGCCTAAACTTCGGTGGAATAGCCGTATCGATGTGGTGTTAATAATTTAGCAACAGTTTGTATAAGGTATACAAGCCTAAACTTCTGTGGAATAGCCATATCGATGTGGTGTTAATAATTTAGCCACAGTTTGTATAAGGTATACTAGCCTAAACTTCGGTGGAATAGCCGTATCGATGTGGTGTTAATAATTTAGCAACAGTTTGTATAATGTATACAAGCCTAAACTTCAGTGGAATAGCCGTATCGACGTGGTGTTAATAATTTATCAACAGTTTGTATAATGTATACAAGCCTAAACTTCGGTGGAATAGCCATACCGATGTGGTGTTAATAATTTAGCAACAGTTTGTATAAGGTATACTAGCCTAAACTTCGGTGAAATAGCCGTATCGATATGGTGTTAATAATTTAGCAACAGTTTGTATAAGGTATACAAGCCTAAACTTCGGTGGAATAGCCATATCGATGTGGTGTTAATAATTTAGCCACAGTTTGTATAAGGTATACAAGCCTAAACTTCGGTGGAATAGCCATATCGATGTGGTGTTAATAATTTAGCCACAGTTTGTATAAGGTATACAAGCCTAAACTTCGGTGGAATAGCCGTATCGATGTGGTGTTAATAATTTAGCAACAGTTTGTATAAGGTATACAAGCCTAAACTTCGGTGGAATAGCCGTATCGATGTGGTGTTAATAATTTAGCAACAGTTTGTATAAGGTATACAAGCCTAAACTTCGGTGGAATAGCCATATCGATGTGGTGTTAATAATTTAGCCACAGTTTGTATAAGGTATACTAGCCTAAACTTCGGTGGAATAGCCGTATCGATGTGGTGTTAATAATTTAGCAACAGTTTGTATAAGGTATACAAGCCTAAACTTCGGTGGAATAGCCGTATCGACGTGGTGTTAATAATTTAGCAATAGTTTGTATAAGGTATACAAGCCTAAACTTCGGTGGAATAGCCATATCGATGTGGTGTTAATAATTTAGCCACAGTTTGTATAAGGTATACTAGCCTAAACTTCGGTGAAATAGCCGTATCGATATGGTGTTAATAATTTAGCAACAGTTTGTATAAGGTATACAAGCCTAAACTTCGGTGGAATAGCCGTATCGACGTGGTGTTAATAATTTAGCAACAGTTTGTATAAGGTATACAAGCCTAAACTTCGGTGGAATAGCCATATCGATGTGGTGTTAATAATTTAGCCACAGTTTGTATAATGTATACAAGCCTAAACTTCGGTGGAATAGCCGTATCGACGTGGTGTTAATAATTTAGCAATAGTTTGTATAATGTATACAAGCCTAAACTTCGGTGGAATAGCCGTATCGACGTGGTGTTAATAATTTAGCAACAGTTTGTACAATGTATACAAGCCTAAACTTCGGTGGAAAAGCCATATCGATGTGGTGTTAATAATTTAGCAACAGTTTGTATAAGGTACACAAGCCAAAACTTCGGTGGAATAGCCGTATCGATGTGGTGTTAATAATTTAGCAACAGTTTGTATAAGGTATACAAGCCTAAACTTCGGTGGAATAGCCGTATCGATGTGGTGTTAATAATTTAGCAACAGTTTGTATAAGGTATACAAGCCTAAACTTCTGTGGAATAGCCATATCGATGTGGTGTTAATAATTTAGCCACAGTTTGTATAAGGTATACTAGCCTAAACTTCGGTGGAATAGCCGTATCGATGTGGTGTTAATAATTTAGCAACAGTTTGTATAATGTATACAAGCCTAAACTTCAGTGGAATAGCCGTATCGACGTGGTGTTAATAATTTATCAACAGTTTGTATAATGTATACAAGCCTAAACTTCGGTGGAATAGCCATACCGATGTGGTGTTAATAATTTAGCAACAGTTTGTATAAGGTATACTAGCCTAAACTTCGGTGAAATAGCCGTATCGATATGGTGTTAATAATTTAGCAACAGTTTGTATAAGGTATACAAGCCTAAACTTCGGTGGAATAGCCATATCGATGTGGTGTTAATAATTTAGCCACAGTTTGTATAAGGTATACAAGCCTAAACTTCGGTGGAATAGCCATATCGATGTGGTGTTAATAATTTAGCCACAGTTTGTATAAGGTATACAAGCCTAAACTTCGGTGGAATAGCCGTATCGATGTGGTGTTAATAATTTAGCAACAGTTTGTATAAGGTATACAAGCCTAAACTTCGGTGGAATAGCCGTATCGATGTGGTGTTAATAATTTAGCAACAGTTTGTATAAGGTATACAAGCCTAAACTTCGGTGGAATAGCCATATCGATGTGGTGTTAATAATTTAGCCACAGTTTGTATAAGGTATACTAGCCTAAACTTCGGTGGAATAGCCGTATCGATGTGGTGTTAATAATTTAGCAACAGTTTGTATAATGTATACAAGCCTAAACTTCAGTGGAATAGCCGTATCGACGTGGTGTTAATAATTTATCAACAGTTTGTATAATGTATACAAGCCTAAACTTCGGTGGAATAGCCATACCGATGTGGTGTTAATAATTTAGCAACAGTTTGTATAAGGTATACTAGCCTAAACTTCGGTGAAATAGCCGTATCGATATGGTGTTAATAATTTAGCAACAGTTTGTATAAGGTATACAAGCCTAAACTTCGGTGGAATAGCCATATCGATGTGGTGTTAATAATTTAGCCACAGTTTGTATAAGGTATACAAGCCTAAACTTCGGTGGAATAGCCATATCGATGTGGTGTTAATAATTTAGCCACAGTTTGTATAAGGTATACAAGTCTAAACTTCGGTGGAATAGCCGTATCGATGTGGTGTTAATAATTTAGCAACAGTTTGTATAAGGTATACAAGCCTATACTTCGGTGGAATAGCCGTATAGAGGTGGTGTTAATAATTTAGCAACAGTTTGTATAAGGTACACAAGCCTAAACTTCGGTGGAATAGCCGTATCGACGTGGTGTTAATAATTTAGCAACAGTTTGTATAAGGTATACAAGCCTAAACTTCGGTGGAATAGCCATATCGATGTGGTGTTAATAATTTAGCCACAGTTTGTGTAAGGTATACTAGCCTAAACTTCGGTGAAATAGCCGTATCGATATGGTGTTAATAATTTAGCAACAGTTTGTATAAGGTATACAAGCCTAAACTTCGGTGGAATAGCCATATCGATGTGGTGTTAATAATTTAGCCACAGTTTGTATAAGGTATACAAGCCTAAACTTCGGTGGAATAGCCGTATCGATGTGGTGTTAATAATTTAGCTACAGTTTGTATAAGGTATACAAGCCTAAACTTCGGTAGAATAGCCGTATCGATGTGGTGTTAATAATATTAGCCACAGTTTGTATAAGGTATACAAGCCTAAACTTCGGTGGAATAGCCATATCGATGTGGTATTAATAATTTAGCCACAGTTTGTATAATGTATACTAGCCTAAACTTCGATGGAATAGCCGTATCGACGTGGTGTTAATAATTTATCAACAGTTTGTATAATGTATACAAGCCTAAACTTCGGTGGAATAGCCGTATCGATGTGGTGTTAATAATTTAGCTACAGTTTGTATAAGGTATACAAGCCTAAACTTCGGTAGAATAGCCGTATCGATGTGGTGTTAATAATTTAGCCACAGTTTGTATAAGGTATACATGCCTAAACTTCGGTGGAATAGCCATACCGATGTGGTGTTAATAATTTAGCAACAGTTTGTATAAGGTATACTAGCCTAAACTTCGGTGAAATAGCCGTATCGATATGGTGTTAATAATTTAGCAACAGTTTGTATAAGGTATACAAGCCTAAACTTCTGCGGAATAGCCGTATCGATGTGGTGTTAATAATTTAGCAATAGTTTGTATAAGGTATACAAGCCTAAACTTCGGTGGAATAGCCGTATCGATGTGGTGTTAATAATTTAGCCACAGTTTGTATAAGGCATACAAGCCTAAACTTCGGTGGAATAGCCATACCGATGTGGTGTTAATAATTTAGCAACAGTTTGTATAAGGTATACTAGCCTAAACTTCGGTGAAATAGCCGTATCGATATGGTGTTAATAATTTAGCAACAGTTTGTATGAGGTATACAAGCCTAAACTTCGGTGGAATAGCCGTATCGATGTGGTGTAAATAATTTAGCAACAGTTTGTATAAGGTATACAAGCCTAAACTTCGGTGGAATAGCCGTATCGATGTGGTGTTAATAATTTATCCACAGTTTGTGTAAGGTATACAAGCCTAAACTTCGGTGGAATAGCCATATCGATGTGGTGTTAATAATTTAGCAACAGTTTGTATAAGGTACACAAGCCTAAACTTCGGTGGAATAGCCGTATCGACGTGGTGTTAATAATTTAGCAACAGTTTGTATAAGGTATACAAGCCTAAACTTCGGTGGAATAGCCATATCGATGTGGTGTTAATAATTTAGCCACAGTTTGTATAAGGTATACTAGCCTAAACTTCGGTGCAATAGCCGTATCGACGTGGTGTTAATAATTTAGCAACAGTTTGTATAAGGTATGCAAGCCTAAACTTCGGTGGAATAGCCATATCGATGTGGTGTTAATAATTTAGCCACAGTTTGTATAATGTATACAAGCCTAAACTTCGGTGGAATAGCCGTATCGACGTGGTGTTAATAATTTAGCAACAGTTTGTATAATGTATACAAGCCTAAACTTCGGTGGAAAAGCCATATCGATGTGGTGTTAATAATTTAGCAACAGTTTGTATAAGGTACACAAGCCTAAACGTCGGTGGAATAGCCGTATCGATGTGGTGTTAATAATTTAGCAACAGTTTGTATAAGGTATACAAGCCTAAACTTCGGTGGAATAGCCGTATCGATCTCGTGTTAATAATTTAGCAACAGTTTGTATAAGGTATACAAGCCTAAACTTCGGTGGAATAGCCATATCGATGTGGTGTTAATAATTTAGCCACAGTTTGTATAATGTATACAAGCCTAAACTTCGATGGAATAGCCGTATCGACGTGGTGTTAATAATTTATCAACAGTTTGTATAATGTATACAAGCCTAAACTTCGATGGAATAGCCGTATCGATGTGGTGTTAATAATTTAGCAACAGTTTGTATAAGGTACACAAGCCTAAACTTCGGTGGAATTGCCGTATCGACGTGGTGTTAATAATTTAGCACAGTTTGTATAAGGTATACAAGCCTAAACTTCGGTGGAATAGCCATATCGATGTGGTGTTAATAATTTAGCCACAGTTTGTATAAGGTATACAAGCCTAAACTTCGGTGGAATAGCCGTATCGACATGGTGTTAATAATTTAGCAACAGTTTGTATAAGGTATACAAGACTAAACTTCGGTGGAATAGCCATATCGATGTGGTGTTAATAATTTAGCCACAGTTTGTATAATGTATACAAGCCTAAACTTCGGTGGAATAGCCGTATCGACGTGGTGTTAATAATTTAGCAACAGTTTGTATAATGTATACAAGCCTAAACTTCGGTGGAAAAGCCATATCGATGTGGTGTTAATAATTTAGCAACAGTTTGTATAAGGTACACAAGCCTAAACTTCGGTGGAATAGCCGTATCGATGTGGTGTTAATAATTTAGCAACACTTTGTATAAGGTATACAAGCCTAAACTTCGGTGGAATAGCCGTATCGATCTCGTGTTAATAATTTAGCAACAGTTTGTATAAGGTATACAAGCCTAAACTTCGGTGGAATAGCCATATCGATGTGGTGTTAATAAATTAGCCACAGTTTGTATAATGTATACAAGCCTAAACTTCGGTGGAATAGCCGTATCGATGTGGTGTTAATAATTTAGCTACAGTTTGTATAAGGTATACAAGCCTAAACTTCGGTAGAATAGCCGTATCGATGTGGTGTTAATAATTTAGCCACAGTTTGTATAAGGTATACAAGCCTAAACTTCGGTGGAATAGCCATACCGATGTGGTGTTAATAATTTAGCAACAGTTTGTATAAGGTATACTAGCCTAAACTTCGGTGAAATAGCCGTATCGATATGGTGTTAATAATTTAGCAACAGTTTGTATAATGTATACAAGCCTAAACTTCGGTGGAATAGCCATATCGATGTGGTGTTAATAATTTAGCCACAGTTTGTATAAGGTACACAAGCCTAAACTTCGGTGGAATAGCCGTATCGATGTGGTGTTAATAATTTAGCAACAGTTTGTATAAGGTATACAAGCCTATACTTCGGTGGAATAGCCGTATCGATGTGGTGTTAATAATTTAGCAACAGTATGTATAAGGTACACTAGCCTAAACTTCGGTGGAATAGCCGTATCGACGTGGTGTTAATAATTTAGCAACAGTTTGTATATGGTATACAAGCCTAAACTTCGGTGGAATAGCCGTATCGACGTGGTGTTAATAATTTAGCAATAGTTTGTATAAGGTATACAAGCCTAAACTTCGGTGGAATAGCCGTATCGATATGGTGTTAATAATTTAGCAACAGTTTGTATAAGGTATACAAGCCTAAACTTCGTTGGAATAGCCGTATCGACGTGGTGTTAATAATTTAGCAACAGTTTGTATAAGGTATACAAGCCTAAACTTCGGTGGAATAGCCATATCGATGTGGTGTTAATAATTTAGCCACAGTTTGTATAATGTATACAAGCCTAAACTTCGGTGGAATAGCCGTATCGACGTGGTGTTAATAATTTAGCAATAGTTTGTATAATGTATACAAGCTTAAACTTCGGTGGAATAGCCGTATCGACGTGGTGTTAATAATTTAGCAACAGTTTGTATAAGGTATACAAGCCTAAACTTCGGTGGAAAAGCCATATCGATGTGGTGTTAATAATTTAGCAACAGTTTGTATAAGGTACACAAGCCTAAACTTCGGTGGAATAGCCGTATCGATGTGGTGTTAATAATTTAGCAACAGTTTGTATAAGGTATACAAGCCTAAACTTCGGTGGAATAGCCGTATCGATGTGGTGTTAATAATTTAGCAACAGTTTGTATAAGGTATACAAGCCTAAACTTCGGTGGAATAGCCGTATCGATGTGGTGTTAATAATTTAGTAACAGTTTGTATAAGGTATACAAGCCTAAACTTCGGTGGAATAGCCATATCGATGTGGTGTTAATAATTTAGCCACAGTTTGTATAAGGTATACTAGCCTAAACTTCGGTGGAATAGCCGTATCGATGTGGTGTTAATAATTTAGCAACAGTTTGTATAATGTATACAAGCCTAAACTTCAGTGGAATAGCCGTATCGACGTGGTGTTAATAATTTATCAACAGTTTGTATAATGTATACAAGCCTAAACTTCGGTGGAATAGCCATACCGATGTGGTGTTAATAATTTAGCAACAGTTTGTATAAGGTATACTAGCCTAAACTTCGGTGAAATAGCCGTATCGATATGGTGTTAATAATTTAGCAACAGTTTGTATAAGGTATACAAGCCTAAACTTCGGTGGAATAGCCATATCGATGTGGTGTTAATAATTTAGCAACAGTTTGTATAAGGTACACAAGCCTAAACTTCGGTGGAATAGCCGTATCGATGTGGTGTTAATAATTTAGCAACAGTTTGTATAAGGTATACAAGCCTAAACTTCGGTGGAATAGCCGTATCGATGTGGTGTTAATAATTTAGTAACAGTTTGTATAAGGTATACAAGCCTAAACTTCGGTGGAATAGCCATATCGATGTGGTGTTAATAATTTAGCCACAGTTTGTATAAGGTATACTAGCCTAAACTTCGGTGGAATAGCCGTATCGATGTGGTGTTAATAATTTAGCAACAGTTTGTATAATGTATACAAGCCTAAACTTCAGTGGAATAGCCGTATCGACGTGGTGTTAATAATTTATCAACAGTTTGTATAATGTATTACAAGCCTAAACTTCGGTGGAATAGCCATACCGATGTGGTGTTAATAATTTAGCAACAGTTTGTATAAGGTATACTAGCCTAAACTTCGGTGAAATAGCCGTATCGATATGGTGTTAATAATTTAGCAACAGTTTGTATAAGGTATACAAGCCTAAACTTCGGTGGAATAGCCATATCGATGTGGTGTTAATAATTTAGCCACAGTTTGTATAAGGTATACAAGCCTAAACTTCGGTGGAATAGCCATATCGATGTGGTGTTAATAATTTAGCCACAGTTTGTATAAGGTATACAAGCCTAAACTTCGGTGGAATAGCCGTATCGATGTGGTGTTAATAATTTAGCAACAGTTTGTATAAGGTATACAAGCCTATACTTCGGTGGAATAGCCGTATCGATGTGGTGTTAATAATTTAGCAACAGTTTGTATAAGGTACACAAGCCTAAACTTCGGTGGAATAGCCGTATCGACGTGGTGTTAATAATTTAGCAACAGTTTGTATAAGGTATACAAGCCTAAACTTCGGTGGAATAGCCATATCGATGTGGTGTTAATAATTTAGCCACAGTTTGTATAAGGTATACTAGCCTAAACTTCGGTGAAATAGCCGTATCGATATGGTGTTAATAATTTAGCAACAGTTTGTATAAGGTATACAAGCCTAAACTTCGGTGGAATAGCCGTATCGACGTGGTGTTAATAATTTAGCAACAGTTTGTATAAGGTATACAAGCCTAAACTTCGGTGGAATAGCCATATCGATGTGGTGTTAATAATTTAGCCACAGTTTGTATAATGTATACAAGCCTAAACTTCGGTGGAATAGCCGTATCGACGTGGTGTTAATAATTTAGCAACAGTTTGTATAATGTATACAAGCCTAAACTTCGGTGGAAAAGCCATATCGATGTGGTGTTAATAATTTAGCAACAGTTTGTATAAGGTACACAAGCCTAAACGTCGGTGGAATAGCCGTATCGATGTGGTGTTAATAATTTAGCAACAGTTTGTATAAGGTATACAAGCCTAAACTTCGGTGGAATAGCCGTATCGATCTCGTGTTAATAATTTAGCAACAGTTTGTATAAGGTATACAAGCCTAAACTTCGGTGGAATAGCCATATCGATGTGGTGTTAATAATTTAGCCACAGTTTGTATAATGTATACAAGCCTAAACTTCGAGGGAATAGCCGTATCGACGTGGTGTTAATAATTTATCAACAGTTTGTATAATGTATACAAGCCTAAACTTCGGTGGAATAGCCGTATCGATGTGGTGTTAATAATTTAGCTACAGTTTGTATAAGGTATACAAGCCTAAACTTCGGTAGAATAGCCGTATCGATGTGGTGTTAATAATTTAGCCACAGTTTGTATAAGGTATACTAGCCTAAACTTCGGTGAAATAGCCGTATCGATATGGTGTTAATAATTTAGCAACAGTTTGTATTAGGTATACTAGCCTAAACTTCGGTGAAATAGCCGTATCGATATGGTGTTAATAATTTAGCAACAGTTTGTATAAGGTATACAAGCCTAAACTTCGGTGGAATAGCCATATCGATGTGGTGTTAATAATTTAGCCACAGTTTGTATAAGGTATACAAGCCTAAACTTCGGTGGAATAGCCATATCGATGTGGTGTTAATAATTTAGCCACAGTTTGTATAAGGTATACAAGCCTAAACTTCGGTGGAAAAGCCATATCGATGTGGTGTTAATAATTTAGCAACAGTTTGTATGAGGTACACAAGCCTAAACTTCGGTGGAATAGCCGTATCGATGTGGTGTTAATAATTTAGCAACAGTTTGTATAAGGTATACAAGCCTAAACTTCGGTGGAATAGCCGTATCGATCTCGTGTTAATAATTTAGCAACAGTTTGTATAAGGTATACAAGCCTAAACTTCGGTGGAATAGCCATATCGATGTGGTGTTAATAAATTAGCCACAGTTTGTATAATGTATACAAGCCTAAACTTCGGTGGAATAGCCGTATCGATGTGGTGTTAATAATTTAGCTACAGTTTGTATAAGGTATACAAGCCTATACTTCGGTGGAATAGCCTTATCGATGTGGTGTTAATAATTTAGCAATAGTTTGTATAAGGGATACAAGCCTAAACTTTGGTGGAATAGCCATACCGATGTGGTGTTAATAATTTAGCAACAGTTTGTATAAGGTATACTAGCCTAAACTTCGGTGAAATAGCCGTATCGATATGGTGTTAATAATTTAGCAACAGTTTGTATAAGGTATACAAGCCTAAACTTCTGCGGAATAGCCGTATCGATGTGGTGTTAATAATTTAGCCACAGTTTGTATATGGTATACAAGCCTAAACTTCGGTGGAATAGCCGTATCGATGTGGTGTTAATAATTTAGCCACAGTTTGTATAAGGCATACAAGCCTAAACTTCGGTGGAATAGCCATACCGATGTGGTGTTAATAATTTAGCAACAGTTTGTATAAGGTATACTAGCCTAAACTTCGGTGACATAGCCGTATCGATATGGTGTTAATAATTTAGCAACAGTTTGTATGAGGTATACAAGCCTAAACTTCGGTGGAATAGCCGTATCGATGTGGTGTAAATAATTTATCAACAGTTTGTATAAGGTATACAAGCCTAAACTTCGGTGGAATAGCCGTATCGATGTGGTGTTAATAATTTAGCCACAGTTTGTATAAGGTATACAAGCCTAAACTTCGGTGGAATAGCCATATCGATGTGGTGTTAATAATTTAGCAACAGTTTGTATAAGGTATACTAGCCTAAACTTCGGTGAAATAGCCGTATCGATATGGTGTTAATAATTTAGCAACAGTTTGTATAAGGTATACAAGCCTAAACTTCGGTGGAATAGCCGTATCGATGTGATGTTAATAATTTAGCAACAGTTTGTATAATGTATACAAGCCTAAACTTCTGTGGAATAGCCGTATCGACGTGGTGTTAATAATTTAGCAACAGTTTGTATAATGTATACAAGCCTAAACTTCGGTGGAATAGCCGTATCGACGTGGTGTTAATAATTTAGCAACAGTTTGTATAATGTATACAAGCCTAAACTTCGGTGGAAAAGCCATATCGATGTGGTGTTAATAATTTAGCAACAGTTTGCATAAGGTACACAAGCCTAAACTTCGGTGGAATAGCCGTATCGATGTGGTGTTAATCATTTAGCAACAGTTTGTATAAGGTATACAAGCCTAAACTTCGGCGGAATAGCCGTATCGATCTCGTGTTAATAATTTAGCAACAGTTTGTATAAGGTATACAAGCCTAAACTTCGGTGGAATAGCCATATCGATGTGGTGTTAATAATTTAGCCACAGTTTGTATAATGTATACAAGCCTAAACTTCGGTGGAATAGCCGTATCGACGTGGTGTTAATAATTTAGCCACAGTTTGTATAAGGTATACAAGCCTAAACTTCGGTGGAATAGCCATATCGATGTGGTGTTAATAATTTAGCAACAGTTTGTATAAGGTATACTAGCCTAAACTTCGGTGAAATAGCCGTATCGATATGGTGTTAATAATTTAGCAACAGTTTGTATAAGGTATACAAGCCTAAACTTCGGTGGAATAGCCGTATCGATGTGATGTTAATAATTTAGCAACAGTTTGTATAATGTATACAAGTCTAAACTTCGGTGGAATAGCCGTATCGACGTGGTGTTAATAATTTAGCAACAGTTTGTATAATGTATACAAGCCTAAACTTCGGTGGAATAGCCGTATCGACGTGGTGTTAATAATTTAGCAACAGTTTGTATAATGTATACAAGCCTAAACTTCGGTGGAAAAGCCATATCGATGTGGTGTTAATAATTTAGCAACAGTTTTTATAAGGTACACAAGCCTAAACTTCGGTGGAGTAGCCGTATCGATGTGGTGTTAATAATTTAGCAACAGTTTGTATAAGGTATACAAGCCTAAACTTCGGTGGAATAGCCGTATCGATGTGATGTTAATAATTTAGCAACAGTTTGTATAATGTATACAAGTCTAAACTTCGGTGGAATAGCCGTATCGACGTGGTGTTAATAATTTAGCAACAGTTTGTATAATGTATACAAGCCTAAACTTCGGTGGAATAGCCGTATCGACGTGGTGTTAATAATTTAGCAACAGTTTGTATAATGTATACAAGCCTAAACTTCGGTGGAAAAGCCATATCGATGTGGTGTTAATAATTTAGCAACAGTTTGTATAAGGTACACAAGCCTAAACTTCGGTGGAGTAGCCGTATCGATGTGGTGTTAATAATTTAGCAACAGTTTGTATAAGGTATACAAGCCTAAACTTCGGTGGAATAGCCGTATCGATCTCGTGTTAATAATTTAGCAACAGTTTGTATAAGTTATACAAGCCTAAACTTCGGTGGAATAGCCATATCGATGTGGTGTTAATAATTTAGCCACAGTTTGTATAATGTATACAAGCCTAAACTTCGGTGGAATAGCCGTATCGACGTGGTGTTAATAATTTAGCCACAGTTTGTATAAGGTATACAAGCCTAAACTTCGGTGGAATAGCCATATCGATGTGGTGTTAATAATTTAGCAACAGTTTGTATAAGGTATACTAGCCTAAACTTCGGTGAAATAGCCGTATCGATATGGTGTTAATAATTTAGCAACAGTTTGTATAAGGTATACAAGCCTAAACTTCGGTGGAATAGCCGTATCGATGTGATGTTAATAATTTAGCAACAGTTTGTATAATGTATACAAGTCTAAACTTCGGTGGAATAGCCGTATCGACGTGGTGTTAATAATTTAGCAACAGTTTGTATAATGTATACAAGCCTAAACTTCGGTGGAATAGCCGTATCGACGTGGTGTTAATAATTTAGCAACAGTTTGTATAATGTATACAAGCCTAAACTTCGGTGGAAAAGCCATATCGATGTGGTGTTAATAATTTAGCAACAGTTTGTATAAGGTACACAAGCCTAAACTTTGGTGGAGTAGCCGTATCGATGTGGTGTTAATAATTTAGCAACAGTTTGTATAAGGTATACAAGCCTAAACTTCGGTGGAATAGCCGTATCGATCTCGTGTTAATAATTTAGCAACAGTTTGTATAAGGTATACAAGCCTAAACTTCGGTGGAATAGCCATATCGATGTGGTGTTAATAATTTAGCCACAGTTTGTATAATGTATACAAGCCTAAACTTCGGTGGAATAGCCGTATCGACGTGGTGTTAATAATTTATCAACAGTTTGTATAATGTATACAAGCCTAAACTTCGGTGGAATAGCCATACCGATGTGGTGTTAATAATTTAGCAACAGTTTGTATAAGGTATACTAGCCTAAACTTCGGTGAAATAGCCGTATCGATATGGTGTTAATAATTTAGCAACAGTTTGTATAATGTATACAAGCCTAAACTTCGGTGGAATAGCCGTATCGATGTGGTGTTAATAATTTAGCTACAGTTTGTATAAGGTATACAAGCCTAAACTTCGGTAGAATAGCCGTATCGATGTGGTGTTAATAATTTAGCCACAGTTTGTATAAGGTATACAAGCCTAAACTTCGGTGGAATAGCCGTATCGATCTCGTGTTAATAATTTAGCAACAGTTTGTATAAGGTATACAAGCCTAAACTTCGGTGGAATAGCCATATCGATGTGGTGTTAATAATTTAGCCACAGTTTGTATAATGTATACAAGCCTAAACTTCGGTGGAATAGCCGTATCGACGTGGTGTTAATAATTTAGCCACAGTTTGTATAAGGTATACAAGCCTAAACTTCTGTGGAATAGCCATATCGATGTGGTGTTAATAATTTAGCAACAGTTTGTATAAGGTATACTAGCCTAAACTTCGGTGAAATAGCCGTATCGATATGGTGTTAATAATTTAGCAACAGTTTGTATAAGGTATACAAGCCTAAACTTCGGTGGAATAGCCGTATCGATGTGATGTTAATAATTTAGCAACAGTTTGTATAATGTATACAAGTCTAAACTTCGGTGGAATAGCCGTATCGACGTGGTGTTAATAATTTAGCAACAGTTTGTATAATGTATACAAGCCTAAACTTCGGTGGAATAGCCGTATCGACGTGGTGTTAATAATTTAGCAACAGTTTGTATAATGTATACAAGCCTAAACTTCGGTGGAAAAGCCATATCGATGTGGTGTTAATAATTTAGCAACAGTTTGTATAAGGTACACAAGCCTAAACTTTGGTGGAGTAGCCATATCGATGTGGTGTTAATAATTTAGCAACAGTTTGTATAAGGTATACAAGCCTAAACTTCGGTGGAATAGCCGTATCGATCTCGTGTTAATAATTTAGCAACAGTTTGTATAAGGTATACAAGCCTAAACTTCGGTGGAATAGCCATATCGATGTGGTGTTAATAATTTAGCCACAGTTTGTATAATGTATACAAGCCTAAACTTCGGTGGAATAGCCGTATCGACGTGGTGTTAATAATTTATCAACAGTTTGTATAATGTATACAAGCCTAAACTTCGGTGGAATAGCCATACCGATGTGGTGTTAATAATTTAGCAACAGTTTGTATAAGGTATACTAGCCTAAACTTCGGTGAAATAGCCGTATCGATATGGTGTTAATAATTTAGCAACAGTTTGTATAATGTATACAAGCCTAAACTTCGGTGGAATAGCCGTATCGATGTGGTGTTAATAATTTAGCTACAGTTTGTATAAGGTATACAAGCCTAAACTTCGGTAGAATAGCCGTATCGATGTGGTGTTAATAATTTAGCCACAGTTTGTATAAGGTATACTAGCCTAAACTTCGGTGAAATAGCCGTATCGATATGGTGTTAATAATTTAGCAACAGTTTGTATTAGGTATACTAGCCTAAACTTCGGTGAAATAGCCGTATCGATATGGTGTTAATAATTTAGCAACAGTTTGTATAAGGTATACAAGCCTAAACTTCGGTGGAATAGCCATATCGATGTGGTGTTAATAATTTAGCCACAGTTTGTATAAGGTATACAAGCCTAAACTTCGGTGGAATAGCCATATCGATGTGGTGTTAATAATTTAGCCACAGTTTGTATAAGGTATACAAGCCTAAACTTCGGTGGAAAAGCCATATCGATGTGGTGTTAATAATTTAGCAACAGTTTGTATGAGGTACACAAGCCTAAACTTCGGTGGAATAGCCGTATCGATGTGGTGTTAATAATTTAGCAACAGTTTGTATAAGGTATACAAGCCTAAACTTCGGTGGAATAGCCGTATCGATCTCGTGTTAATAATTTAGCAACAGTTTGTATAAGGTATACAAGCCTAAACTTCGGTGGAATAGCCATATCGATGTGGTGTTAATAAATTAGCCACAGTTTGTATAATGTATACAAGCCTAAACTTCGGTGGAATAGCCGTATCGATGTGGTGTTAATAATTTAGCTACAGTTTGTATAAGGTATACAAGCCTATACTTCGGTGGAATAGCCTTATCGATGTGGTGTTAATAATTTAGCAATAGTTTGTATAAGGGATACAAGCCTAAACTTTGGTGGAATAGCCATACCGATGTGGTGTTAATAATTTAGCAACAGTTTGTATAAGGTATACTAGCCTAAACTTTGGTGAAATAGCCGTATCGATATGGTGTTAATAATTTAGCAACAGTTTGTATAAGGTATACAAGCCTAAACTTCTGCGGAATAGCCGTATCGATGTGGTGTTAATAATTTAGCCACAGTTTGTATGAGGTATACAAGCCTAAACTTCGGTGGAATAGCCGTATCGATGTGGTGTTAATAATTTAGCCACAGTTTGTATAAGGCATACAAGCCTAAACTTCGGTGGAATAGCCATACCGATGTGGTGTTAATAATTTAGCAACAGTTTGTATAAGGTATACTAGCCTAAACTTCGGTGACATAGCCGTATCGATATGGTGTTAATAATTTAGCAACAGTTTGTATGAGGTATACAAGCCTAAACTTCGGTGGAATAGCTGTATCGATGTGGTGTAAATAATTTAGCAACAGTTTGTATAAGGTATACAAGCCTAAACTTCGGTGGAATAGCCGTATCGATGTGGTGTTAATAATTTAGCCACAGTTTGTATAAGGTATACAAGCCTAAACTTCGGTGGAATAGCCATATCGATGTGGTGTTAATAATTTAGCAACAGTTTGTATAAGGTATACTAGCCTAAACTTCGGTGAAATAGCCGTATCGATATGGTGTTAATAATTTAGCAACAGTTTGTATAAGGTATACAAGCCTAAACTTCGGTGGAATAGCCGTATCGATGTGATGTTAATAATTTAGCAACAGTTTGTATAATGTATACAAGCCTAAACTTCTGTGGAATAGCCGTATCGACGTGGTGTTAATAATTTAGCAACAGTTTGTATAATGTATACAAGCCTAAACTTCGGTGGAATAGCCGTATCGACGTGGTGTTAATAATTTAGCAACAGTTTGTATAATGTATACAAGCCTAAACTTCGGTGGAAAAGCCATATCGATGTGGTGTTAATAATTTAGCAACAGTTTGCATAAGGTACACAAGCCTAAACTTCGGTGGAATAGCCGTATCGATGTGGTGTTAATCATTTTGCAACAGTTTGTATAAGGTATACAAGCCTAAACTTCGGCGGAATAGCCGTATCGATCTCGTGTTAATAATTTAGCAACAGTTTGTATAAGGTATACAAGCCTAAACTTCGGTGGAATAGCCATATCGATGTGGTGTTAATAATTTAGCCACAGTTTGTATAATGTATACAAGCCTAAACTTCGGTGGAATAGCCGTATCGACGTGGTGTTAATAATTTAGCCACAGTTTGTATAAGGTATACAAGCCTAAACTTCGGTGGAATAGCCATATCGATGTGGTGTTAATAATTTAGCAACAGTTTGTATAAGGTATACAAGCCTAAACTTCGGTGGAATAGCCGTATCGATGTGATGTTAATAATTTAGCAACAGTTTGTATAATGTATACAAGTCTAAACTTCGGTGGAATAGCCGTATCGACGTGGTGTTAATAATTTAGCAACAGTTTGTATAATGTATACAAGCCTAAACTTCGGTGGAAAAGCCATATCGATGTGGTGTTAATAATTTAGCAACAGTTTGTATAAGGTACACAAGCCTAAACTTTGGTGGAGTAGCCGTATCGATGTGGTGTTAATAATTTAGCAACAGTTTGTATAAGGTATACAAGCCTAAACTTCGGTGGAATCGCCGTATCGATCTCGTGTTAATAATTTAGCAACAGTTTGTATAAGGTATACAAGCCTAAACTTCGGTGGAATAGCCATATCGATGTGGTGTTAATAATTTAGCCACAGTTTGTATAATGTATACAAGCCTAAACTTCGGTGGAATAGCCGTATCGACGTGGTGTTAATAATTTATCAACAGTTTGTATAATGTATACAAGCCTAAACTTCGGTGGAATAGCCATACCGATGTGGTGTTAATAATTTAGCAACAGTTTGTATAAGGTATACTAGCCTAAACTTCGGTGAAATAGCCGTATCGATATGGTGTTAATAATTTAGCAACAGTTTGTATAAGGTATACAAGCCTAAACTTCGGTGGAATAGCCATATCGATGTGGTGTTAATAATTTAGCCACAGTTTGTATAAGGTATACAAGCCTAAACTTCGGTGGAATAGCCATATCGATGTGGTGTTAATAATTTAGCCACAGTTTGTATAAGGTATACAAGCCTAAACTTCGGTGGAATAGCCGTATCGATGTGGTGTTAATAATTTAGCAACAGTTTGTATAAGGTATACAAGCCTATACTTCGGTGGAATAGCCGTATCGATGTGGTGTTAATAATTTAGCAACAGTTTGTATAAGGTACACAAGCCTAAACTTCGGTGGAATAGCCGTATCGACGTGGTGTTAATAATTTAGCAACAGTTTGTATAAGGTATACAAGCCTAAACTTCGGTGGAATAGCCATATCGATGTGGTGTTAATAATTTAGCCACAGTTTGTATAAGGTATACTAGCCTAAACTTCGGTGAAATAGCCGTATCGATATGGTGTTAATAATTTAGCAACAGTTTGTATAAGGTATACAAGCCTAAACTTCGGTGGAATAGCCGTATCGACGTGGTGTTAATAATTTAGCAACAGTTTGTATAAGGTATACAAGCCTAAACTTCGGTGGAATAGCCGTATCGATCTCGTGTTAATAATTTAGCAACAGTTTGTATAAGGTATACAAGCCTAAACTTCGTTAGAATAGCAGTATCGATGTGGTGTTAATAATTTAGCCACAGTTTGTATAAGGTATACAAGCCTAAACTTCGGTGGAATAGCCATATCGATGTGGTGTTAATAATTTAGCAACAGTTTGTATAAGGTATACTAGCCTAAACTTCGGTGAAATAGCCGTATCGATATGGTGTTAATAATTTAGCAACAGTTTGTATAAGGTATACTAGCCTAAACTTCGGTGAAATAGCCGTATCGATGTGGTGTTAATAATTTAGCAACAGTTTGTATAAGGTATACTAGCCTAAACTTCGGTGAAATAGCCGTATCGATATGGTGTTAATAATTTAGCAACAGTTTGTATAAGGTATACAAGCCTAAACGTCGGTGGAATAGCCATATCGATGTGGTGTTAATAATTTAGCAACAGTATGTATAATGTATACAAGCCTAAACTTCGGTGGAATAGCCGTATCGACGTGGTGTTAATAATTTAGCAACAGTTTGTATAATGTATACAAGCCTAAACTTCGGTGGAATAGCCATATCGATGTGGTGTTAATAATTTAGCAACAGTTTGTATAAGGTATACTAGCCTAAACTTCGGTGAAATAGCCGTATCGATATGGTGTTAATAATTTAGCCACAGTTTGTATAAGGTATACAAGCCTAAACTTCGGTGGAATAGCCGTATCGATGTGGTGTTAATAATTTAGCAACAGTTTGTATAAGGTATACAAGCCTAAACTTCGGTGGAATAGCCATATCGATGTGGTGTTAATAATTTAGCAACAGTTTGTATAAGGTATACAAGCCTAAACTTCGGTGGAATAGCCATATCGATGTGGTGTTAATAATTTAGCAACAGTTTGTATAAGGTATACAAGCCTAAACTTCGGTGGAATAGCCATATCGATGTGGTGTTAATAATTTAGCAACAGTTTGTATAAGGTATACAAGCCTAAACTTCGGTGGAATAGCCGTATCGATGTGGTGTTAATAATTTAGCAACAGTTTGTATAAGGTATACAAGCCTAAACTTCGGTGGAATAGCCATATCGATGTGGTGTTAATAATTTAGCAACAGTTTGTATAAGGTATACAAGCCTAAACGTCGGTGGAATAGCCATATCGATGTGGTGTTAATAATTTAGCAACAGTATGTATAATGTATACAAGCCTAAACTTCGGTGAAATAGCCGTATCGATGTGGTGTTAATAATTTAGCAACAGTTTGTATAAGGTATACTAGCCTAAACTTCGGTGAAATAGCCGTATCGATATGGTGTTAATAATTTAGCAACAGTTTGTATAAGGTATACAAGCCTAAACTTCGGTGGAATAGCCGTATCGATGTGATGTTAATAATTTAGCAACAGTTTGTATAAGGTATACAAGCCTAAACTTCGGTGGAATAGCCGTATCGATGTGGTGTTAATAATTTAGCAACAGTTTGTATAAGGTATACAAGCCTAAACTTCGGTGGAATAGCCATATCGATGTGGTGTTAATAATTTAGCAACAGTTTGTATAAGTTATACAAGCCTAAACTTCGGTGGAATAGCCGTATCGATGTGGTGTTAATAATTTAGCAACAGTTTGTATAATGTATACAAGCCTAAACTTCGGTGGAATAGCCATATCGATGTGGTGTTAATAATTTAGCAACAGTTTGTATAAGGTATACTAGCCTAAACTTCGGTGAAATAGCCGTATCGATATGGTGTTAATAATTTAGCCACAGTTTGTATAAGGTATACAAGCCTAAACTTCGGTGGAATAGCCGTATCGATGTGGTGTTAATAATTTAGCAACAGTTTGTATAAGGTATACAAGCCTAAACTTCGGTGGAATAGCCATATCGATGTGGTGTTAATAATTTAGCAACAGTTTGTATAAGGTATACAAGCCTAAACTTCGGTGGAATAGCCATATCGATGTGGTGTTAATAATTTAGCAACAGTTTGTATAAGGTATACAAGCCTAAACTTCGGTGGAATAGCCATATCGATGTGGTGTTAATAATTTAGCAACAGTTTGTATAAGGTATACAAGCCTAAACTTCGGTGGAATAGCCGTATCGATGTGGTGTTAATAATTTAGCAACAGTTTGTATAAGGTATACAAGCCTAAACTTCGGTGGAATAGCCATATCGATGTGGTGTTAATAATTTAGCAACAGTTTGTATAAGGTATACAAGCCTAAACGTCGGTGGAATAGCCATATCGATGTGGTGTTAATAATTTAGCAACAGTATGTATAATGTATACAAGCCTAAACTTCGGTGAAATAGCCGTATCGATGTGGTGTTAATAATTTAGCAACAGTTTGTATAAGGTATACTAGCCTAAACTTCGGTGAAATAGCCGTATCGATATGGTGTTAATAATTTAGCAACAGTTTGTATAAGGTATACAAGCCTAAACTTCGGTGGAATAGCCGTATCGATGTGATGTTAATAATTTAGCAACAGTTTGTATAAGGTATACAAGCCTAAACTTCGGTGGAATAGCCGTATCGATGTGGTGTTAATAATTTAGCAACAGTTTGTATAAGGTATACAAGCCTAAACTTCGGTGGAATAGCCATATCGATGTGGTGTTAATAATTTAGCAACAGTTTGTATAAGTTATACAAGCCTAAACTTCGGTGGAATAGCCGTATCGATGTGGTGTTAATAATTTAGCAACAGTTTGTATAAGGTATACTAGCCTAAACTTCGGTGAAATAGCCGTATCGATATGGTGTTAATAATTTAGCAACAGTTTGTATAAGGTATACAAGCCTAAACTTCGGTGGAATAGCCGTATCGATGTGGTGTTAATAATTTAGCCACAGTTTGTATAATGTATACAAGCCTAAACTTCGGTGGAATAGCCGTATCGATGTGGTGTTAATAATTTAGCAACAGTTTGTATAAGGTATACAAGCCTAAACTTCGGTGGAATAGCCATATCGATGTGGTGTTAATAATTTAGCAACAGTTTGTATAAGGTATACAAGCCTAAACTTCGGTGGAATAGCCATATCGATGTGGTGTTAATAATTTAGCAACAGTTTGTATAAGGTATACAAGCCTAAACTTCGGTGGAATAGCCATATCGATGTGGTGTTAATAATTTAGCAACAGTTTGTATAAGGTATACAAGCCTAAACTTCGGTGGAATAGCCGTATCGATGTGGTGTTAATAATTTAGCAACAGTTTGTATAAGGTATACAAGCCTAAACTTCGGTGGAATAGCCATATCGATGTGGTGTTAATAATTTAGCAACAGTTTGTATAAGGTATACAAGCCTAAACTTCGGTGGAATAGCCGTATCGATGTGGTGTTAATAATTTAGCAACAGTTTGTATAAGGTATACAAGCCTAAACGTCGGTGGAATAGCCATATCGATGTGGTGTTAATAATTTAGCAACAGTATGTATAATGTATACAAGCCTAAACTTCGGTGGAATAGCCGTATCGACGTGGTGTTAATAATTTAGCAACAGTTTGTATAATGTATACAAGCCTAAACTTCGGTGGAATAGCCATATCGATGTGGTGTTAATAATTTAGCAACAGTTTGTATAAGGTATACTAGCCTAAACTTCGGTGAAATAGCCGTATCGATATGGTGTTAATAATTTAGCAACAGTTTGTATAAGGTATACAAGCCTAAACTTCGGTGGAATAGCCGTATCGATGTGATGTTAATAATTTAGCAACAGTTTGTATAAGGTATACAAGCCTAAACTTCGGTGGAATAGCCGTATCGATGTGATGTTAATAATTTAGCAACAGTTTGTATAAGGTATACAAGCCTAAACTTCGGTGGAATAGCCATATCGATGTGGTGTTAATAATTTAGCAACAGTTTGTATAAGGCATACAAGCCTAAACTTCGATGGAATAGCCGTATCGATATGGTGTTAATAATTTAGCAACAGTTTGTATAAGGCATACAAGCCTAAACTTCGGTGGAATAGCCGTATCGATGTGATGTTAATAATTTAGCCACAGTTTGTATAAGGTATACAAGCCTAAACTTCGGTGGAATAGCCATATCGATGTGGTGTTAATAATTTAGCAACAGTTTGTATAATGTATACAAGCCTAAACTTCGGTGGAAAAGCCATACCGATGTGGTGTTAATAATTTAGCAACAGTTTGTATAAGGTATACAAGCCTAAACTTCGGTGAAATAGCCGTATCGATATGGTGTTAATAATTTAGCAACAGTTTGTATAAGGTATACAAGCCTAAACTTCGGTGGAATAGCCGTATCGATGTGGTGTTAATAATTTAGCAACAGTTTGTATAAGGTATACTAGCCTAAACTTCGGTGAAATAGCCGTATCGATATGGTGTTAATAATTTAGCAACAGTTTGTATAAGGTATACAAGCCTAAACTTCGGTGGAATAGCCGTATCGATGTGGTGTTAATAATTTAGCCACAGTTTGTATAAGGTATACAAGCCTAAACTTCGGTGGAATAGCCGTATCGATGTGGTGTTAATAATTTAGCAACAGTTTGTATAAGGTATACAAGCCTAAACTTCGGTGGAATAGCCATATCGATGTGGTGTTAATAATTTAGCAACAGTTTGTATAAGGTATACAAGCCTAAACTTCGGTGGAATAGCCATATCGATGTGGTGTTAATAATTTAGCAACAGTTTGTATAAGGTATACAAGCCTAAACTTCGGTGGAATAGCCATATCGATGTGGTGTTAATAATTTAGCAACAGTTTGTATAAGGTATACAAGCCTAAACTTCGGTGGAATAGCCGTATCGATGTGGTGTTAATAATTTAGCAACAGTTTGTATAAGGTATACAAGCCTAAACTTCGGTGGAATAGCCATATCGATGTGGTGTTAATAATTTAGCAACAGTTTGTATAAGGTATACAAGCCTAAACTTCGGTGGAATAGCCGTATCGATGTGGTGTTAATAATTTAGCAACAGTTTGTATAAGGTATACAAGCCTAAACGTCGGTGGAATAGCCATATCGATGTGGTGTTAATAATTTAGCAACAGTATGTATAATGTATACAAGCCTAAACTTCGGTGGAATAGCCGTATCGACGTGGTGTTAATAATTTAGCAACAGTTTGTATAAGGTATACAAGCCTAAACTTCGGTGGAATAGCCGTATCGATGTGATGTTAATAATTTAGCAACAGTTTGTATAAGGTATACAAGCCTAAACTTCGGTGGAATAGCCGTATCGATGTGATGTTAATAATTTAGCAACAGTTTGTATAAGGTATACAAGCCTAAACTTCGGTGGAATAGCCATATCGATGTGGTGTTAATAATTTAGCAACAGTTTGTATAAGGCATACAAGCCTAAACTTCGATGGAATAGCCGTATCGATATGGTGTTAATAATTTAGCAACAGTTTGTATAAGGCATACAAGCCTAAACTTCGGTGGAATAGCCGTATCGATGTGATGTTAATAATTTAGCCACAGTTTGTATAAGGTATACAAGCCTAAACTTCGGTGGAATAGCCATATCGATGTGGTGTTAATAATTTAGCAACAGTTTGTATAAGGTATACTAGCCTAAACTTCGGTGAAATAGCCGTATCGATATGGTGTTAATAATTTAGCAACAGTTTGCATAAGGTATACAAGCCTAAACTTCGGTGAAATAGCCGTATCGATGTGGTGTTAATAATTTAGCAACAGTTTGTATAAGGTATACAAGCCTAAACTTCGGTGGAATAGCCGTATCGATCTCGTGTTAATAATTTAGCAACAGTTTGTATAAGGTATACAAGCCTAAACTTCGGTGGAATAGCCATATCGATGTGGTGTTAATAATTTAGCCACAGTTTGTATAATGTATACAAGCCTAAACTTCGATGGAATAGCCGTATCGACGTGGTGTTAATAATTGATCAACAGTTTGTATAATGTATACAAGCCTAAACTTCGGTGGAATAGCCGTATCGATGTGGTGTTAATAATTTAGCTACAGTTTGTATAAGGTATACAAGCCTAAACTTCGTTAGAATAGCAGTATCGATGTGGTGTTAATAATTTAGCCACAGTTTGTATAAGGTATACAAGCCTAAACTTCGGTGGAATAGCCATATCGATGTGGTGTTAATAATTTAGCAACAGTTTGTATAAGGTATACTAGCCTAAACTTCGGTGAAATAGCCGTATCGATATGGTGTTAATAATTTAGCAACAGTTTGTATAAGGTATACTAGCCTAAACTTCGGTGAAATAGCCGTATCGATGTGGTGTTAATAATTTAGCAACAGTTTGTATAAGGTATACTAGCCTAAACTTCGGTGAAATAGCCGTATCGATATGGTGTTAATAATTTAGCAACAGTTTGTATAAGGTATACTAGCCTAAACTTCGGTGAAATAGCCGTATCGATGTGGTGTTAATAATTTAGCAACAGTTTGTATAAGGTATACAAGCCTAAACTTCGGTGGAATAGCCATACCGATGTGGTGTTAATAATTTAGCAACAGTTTGTATAAGGTATACTAGCCTAAACTTCGGTGAAATAGCCGTATCGATATGGTGTTAATAATTTAGCAACAGTTTGTATAAGGTATACTAGCCTAAACTTCGGTGAAATAGCCGTATCGATGTGGTGTTAATAATTTAGCAACAGTTTGTATAAGGTATACTAGCCTAAACTTCGGTGAAATAGCCGTATCGATATGGTGTTAATAATTTAGCAACAGTTTGTATAAGGTATACTAGCCTAAACTTCGGTGGAATAGCCATATCGACGTGGTGTTAATAATTTAGCAACAGTTTGTATAATGTATACAAGCCTAAACTTCGGTGGAATAGCCATACCGATGTGGTGTTAATAATTTAGCCACAGTTTGTATAAGGTATACAAGCCTAAACTTCGGTGAAATAGCCGTATCGACGTGGTGTTAATAATTTATCAACAGTTTGTATAAGGTATACAAGCCTAAACTTCGGTGAAATAGCCGTATCGACGTGGTGTTAATAATTTATCAACAGTTTGTATAAGGTATACAAGCCTAAACTTCGGTGGAATAGCCATATCGATGTGGTGTTAATAATTTAGCAACAGTTTGTATAAGGTACACAAGCCTAAACTTCGGTGAAATAGCCGTATCGACGTGGTGTTAATAATTTATCAACAGTTTGTATAAGGTATACAAGCCTAAACTTCGGTGGAATAGCCGTATCGACGTGGTGTTAATAATTTATCAACAGTTTGTATAATGTATACAAGCCTAAACTTCGGTGGAATAGCCGTATCGATATGGTGTTAATAATTTAGCAACAGTTTGTATAAGGTATACAAGCCTAAACTTCGGTGGAATAGCCGTATCGATGTGGTGTTAATAATTTAGCAACAGTTTGTATAATGTATACAAGCCTAAACTTCGGTGGAATAGCCGTATCGATATGGTGTTAATAATTTAGCAACAGTTTGTATAATGTATACAAGCCTAAACTTCGGTGGAATAGCCGTATCGATGTGGTGTTAATAATTTAGCAACAGTTTGTATAAGGTATACAAGCCTAAACTTCGGTGGAATAGCCGTATCGATATGGTGTTAATAATTTAGCAACAGTTTGTATAAGGTATACAAGCCTAAACTTCGGTGGAATAGCCGTATCGATATGGTGTTAATAATTTAGCAACAGTTTGTATAATGTATACAAGCCTAAACTTCGGTGGAATAGCCGTATCGATGTGGTGTTAATAATTTAGCCACAGTTTGTATAAGGTATACAAGCCTAAACTTCGGTGGAATAGCCGTATCGATATGGTGTTAATAATTTAGCCACAGTTTGTATAAGGTATACAAGCCTAAACTTCGGTGGAATAGCCGTATCGATGTGGTGTTAATAATTTAGCCACAGTTTGTATAAGGTATACAAGCCTAAACTTCGGTGGAATAGCCGTATCGATGTGATGTTAATAATTTAGCAACAGTTTGTATAATGTATACAAGCCTAAACTTCTGCGGAATAGCCGTATCGATGTGGTGTTAATAATTTAGCAACAGTTTGTATAAGGTATACAAGCCTAAACTTCGGTGGAATAGCCATATCGATGTGGTGTTAATAATTTAGCCACAGTTTGTATAAGGTATACAAGCCTAAACTTCGGTGGAATAGCCGTATCGATGTGGTGTTAATAATTTAGCAACAGTTTGTATAAGGTATACAAGCCTAAACTTCTGCGGAATAGCCGTATCGATGTGGTGTTAATAATTTAGCAACAGTTTGTATAAGGTATACAAGCCTAAACTTCTGCGGAATAGCCATATCGATGTGGTGTTAATAATTTAGCAACAGTTTGTATGAGGTATACAAGCCTAAACTTCGGTGGAATAGCCGTATCGATGTGGTGTTAATAATTTAGCAACAGTTTGTATAAGGTATACAAGCCTAAACTTCGGTGGAATAGCCGTATCGATGTGGTGTTAATAATTTAGCAACAGTTTGTATAAGGTATACAAGCCTAAACTTCGGTGGAATAGCCGTATCGATGTGGTGTTAATAATTTAGCAACAGTTTGTATAAGGTATACAAGCCTAAACTTTGGTGGAATAGCCATACCGATGTGGTGTTAATAATTTAGCCACAGTTTGTATAAGGTATACAAGCCTAAACTTCGGTGGAATGGCCATACCGATGTGGTGTTAATAATTTAGCAACAGTTTGTATAAGGTATACAAGCCTAAACTTTGGTGGAATAGCCATACCGATGTGGTGTTAATAATTTAGCCACAGTTTGTATAAGGTATACAAGCCTAAACTTCGGTGGAATGGCCATATCGATGTGGTGTTAATAATTTAGCAACAGTTTGTATAAGGTATACAAGCCTAAACTTCGGTGGAATAGCCGTATCGATGTGGTGTTAATAATTTAGCAACAGTTTGTATAAGGTATACAAGCCTAAACTTCGGTGGAATAGCCGTATCGATGTGGTGTTAATAATTTAGCAACAGTTTGTATAAGGTATACAAGCCTAAACTTTGGTGGAATAGCCATACCGATGTGGTGTTAATAATTTAGCCACAGTTTGTATAAGGTATACTAGCCTAAACTTCGGTGGAATAGCCGTATCGATATGGTGTTAATAATTTAGCAACAGTTTGTATAAGGTATACAAGCCTAAACTTCGGTGGAATAGCCGTATCGATATGGTGTTAATAATTTAGCAACAGTTTGTATAAGGTATACAAGCCTAAACTTCGGTGGAATAGCCGTATCGATATGGTGTTAATAATTTAGCAACAGTTTGTATAATGTATACAAGCCTAAACTTCGGTGGAATAGCCGTATCGATGTGGTGTTAATAATTTAGCCACAGTTTGTATAAGGTATACAAGCCTAAACTTCGGTGGAATAGCCGTATCGATATGGTGTTAATAATTTAGCCACAGTTTGTATAAGGTATACAAGCCTAAACTTCGGTGGAATAGCCGTATCGATGTGGTGTTAATAATTTAGCCACAGTTTGTATAAGGTATACAAGCCTAAACTTCGGTGGAATAGCCGTATCGATGTGATGTTAATAATTTAGCAACAGTTTGTATAATGTATACAAGCCTAAACTTCTGCGGAATAGCCGTATCGATGTGGTGTTAATAATTTAGCAACAGTTTGTATAAGGTATACAAGCCTAAACTTCGGTGGAATAGCCATATCGATGTGGTGTTAATAATTTAGCCACAGTTTGTATAAGGTATACAAGCCTAAACTTCGGTGGAATAGCCGTATCGATGTGGTGTTAATAATTTAGCAACAGTTTGTATAAGGTATACAAGCCTAAACTTCTGCGGAATAGCCGTATCGATGTGGTGTTAATAATTTAGCAACAGTTTGTATAAGGTATACAAGCCTAAACTTCTGCGGAATAGCCATATCGATGTGGTGTTAATAATTTAGCAACAGTTTGTATGAGGTATACAAGCCTAAACTTCGGTGGAATAGCCGTATCGATGTGGTGTTAATAATTTAGCAACAGTTTGTATAAGGTATACAAGCCTAAACTTCGGTGGAATAGCCGTATCGATGTGGTGTTAATAATTTAGCAACAGTTTGTATAAGGTATACAAGCCTAAACTTCGGTGGAATAGCCGTATCGATGTGGTGTTAATAATTTAGCAACAGTTTGTATAAGGTATACAAGCCTAAACTTTGGTGGAATAGCCATACCGATGTGGTGTTAATAATTTAGCCACAGTTTGTATAAGGTATACAAGCCTAAACTTCGGTGGAATGGCCATACCGATGTGGTGTTAATAATTTAGCAACAGTTTGTATAAGGTATACAAGCCTAAACTTTGGTGGAATAGCCATACCGATGTGGTGTTAATAATTTAGCCACAGTTTGTATAAGGTATACAAGCCTAAACTTCGGTGGAATGGCCATATCGATGTGGTGTTAATAATTTAGCAACAGTTTGTATAAGGTATACAAGCCTAAACTTCGGTGGAATAGCCGTATCGATGTGGTGTTAATAATTTAGCAACAGTTTGTATAAGGTATACAAGCCTAAACTTCGGTGGAATAGCCGTATCGATGTGGTGTTAATAATTTAGCAACAGTTTGTATAAGGTATACAAGCCTAAACTTTGGTGGAATAGCCATACCGATGTGGTGTTAATAATTTAGCCACAGTTTGTATAAGGTATACAAGCCTAAACTTCGGTGGAATAGCCGTATCGATGTGGTGTTAATAATTTAGCCACAGTTTGTATAAGGTACACAAGCCTAAACTTCGGTGGAATAGCCGTATCGATGTGGTGTTAATAATTTAGCAACAGTTTGTATAAGGTATACAAGCCTAAACTTCGGTGGAATAGCCGTATCGATGTGGTGTTAATAATTTAGCAACAGTTTGTATAAGGTATACAAGCCTAAACTTCGGTGGAATGGCCGTATCGATGTGGTGTTAATAATTTAGCAACAGTTTGTATAAGGTATACAAGCCTAAACTTCGGTGGAATGGCCGTATCGATGTGGTGTTAATAATTTAGCCACAGTTTGTATAAGGTACACAAGCCTAAACTTCGGTGGAATAGCCGTATCGATGTGGTGTTAATAATTTAGCAACAGTTTGTATAAGGTATACAAGCCTAAACTTCGGTGGAATAGCCGTATCGATGTGGTGTTAATAATTTAGCAACAGTTTGTATAAGGTATACAAGCCTAAACTTCGGTGGAATAGCCGTATCGATGTGGTGTTAATAATTTAGCAACAGTTTGTATAAGGTATACAAGCCTAAACTTCGGTGGAATAGCCATATCGATGTGGTGTTAATAATTTAGCAACAGTTTGTATAAGGTATACAAGCCTAAACTTCGGTGGAATAGCCATATCGATGTGGTGTTAATAATTTAGCAACAGTTTGTATAAGGTATACAAGCCTAAACTTCGGTGGAATAGCCGTATCGATGTGGTGTTAATAATTTAGCAACAGTTTGTATAATGTATACAAGCCTAAACTTCGGTGAAATAGCCGTATCGATGTGGTGTTAATAATTTAGCAACAGTTTGTATAATGTATACAAGCCTAAACTTCGGTGGAATAGCCATATCGATGTGGTGTTAATAATTTAGCAACAGTTTGTATAAGGTATACAAGCCTAAACTTCGGTGGAATAGCCATATCGATGTGGTGTTAATAATTTAGCCACAGTTTGTATAATGTATACAAGCCTAAACTTCGGTGGAATAGCCGTATCGATGTGATGTTAATAATTTAGCAACAGTTTGTATAAGGTATACAAGCCTAAACTTCGGTGGAATAGCCATATCGATGTGGTGTTAATAATTTAGCAACAGTTTGTATAAGGTATACAAGCCTAAACTTCGGTGGAATGGCCGTATCGATGTGGTGTTAATAATTTAGCCACAGTTTGTATAAGGTACACAAGCCTAAACTTCGGTGGAATAGCCGTATCGATGTGGTGTTAATAATTTAGCAACAGTTTGTATAAGGTATACAAGCCTAAACTTCGGTGGAATAGCCGTATCGATGTGGTGTTAATAATTTAGCAACAGTTTGTATAAGGTATACAAGCCTAAACTTCGGTGGAATAGCCGTATCGATGTGGTGTTAATAATTTAGCAACAGTTTGTATAAGGTATACAAGCCTAAACTTCGGTGGAATAGCCATATCGATGTGGTGTTAATAATTTAGCAACAGTTTGTATAAGGTATACAAGCCTAAACTTCGGTGGAATAGCCATATCGATGTGGTGTTAATAATTTAGCAACAGTTTGTATAAGGTATACAAGCCTAAACTTCGGTGGAATAGCCGTATCGATGTGGTGTTAATAATTTAGCAACAGTTTGTATAATGTATACAAGCCTAAACTTCGGTGAAATAGCCGTATCGATGTGGTGTTAATAATTTAGCAACAGTTTGTATAATGTATACAAGCCTAAACTTCGGTGGAATAGCCGTATCGATGTGGTGTTAATAATTTAGCAACAGTTTGTATAAGGTATACAAGCCTAAACTTCGGTGGAATAGCCATATCGATGTGGTGTTAATAATTTAGCCACAGTTTGTATAATGTATACAAGCCTAAACTTCGGTGGAATAGCCGTATCGATGTGATGTTAATAATTTAGCAACAGTTTGTATAAGGTATACAAGCCTAAACTTCGGTGGAATAGCCATATCGATGTGGTGTTAATAATTTAGCAACAGTTTGTATAATGTATACAAGCCTAAACTTCGGTGGAATAGCCATATCGATGTGGTGTTAATAATTTAGCAACAGTTTGTATAATGTATACAAGCCTAAACTTCGGTGGAATAGCCATATCGATGTGGTGTTAATAATTTAGCAACAGTTTGTATAATGTATACAAGCCTAAACTTCGGTGGAATAGCCGTATCGATGTGGTGTTAATAATTTAGCCACAGTTTGTATAAGGTATACAAGTCTAAACTTCGGTGGAATAGCCATATCGATGTGGTGTTAATAATTTAGCAACAGTTTGTATAAGGTATACAAGCCTAAACTTCGGTGGAATAGCCATACCGATGTGGTGTTAATAATTTAGCAACAGTTTGTATAAGGCATACAAGCCTAAACTTCGGTGGAATAGCCATATCGATGTGATGTTAATAATTTAGCCACAGTTTGTATAATGTATACAAGCCTAAACTTCGGTGGAATAGCCGTATCGATGTGGTGTTAATAATTTAGCCACAGTTTGTATAATGTATACAAGCCTAAACTTCGATGGAATAGCCATATCGATGTGGTGTTAATAATTTAGCAACAGTTTGTATAAGGTATACAAGCCTAAATTTCGGTGGAATAGCCATATCGATGTGGTGTTAATAATTTAGCCACAGTTTGTATAATGTATACAAGCCTAAACTTCGATGGAATAGCCATATCGATGTGGTGTTAATAATTTTGCAACAGTTTGTATAAGGTATACAAGCCTAAACTTCGGTGGAATAGCCGTATCGATATGGTGTTAATAATTTAGCCACAGTTTGTATAAGGTATACAAGCCTAAACTTCGGTGGAATAGCCATATCGATATGGTGTTAATAATTTAGCCACAGTTTGTATAAGGTATACAAGCCTAAACTTCGGTGGAATAGCCATATCGATATGGTGTTAATAATTTAGCCACAGTTTGTATAATGAATACAAGTCTAAACTTCGGTGGAATAGCCGTATCGATGTGGTGTTAATAATTTAGCAACAGTTTGTATAAGGTATACAAGCCTAAACTTCGGTGGAATAGCCATATCGATATGGTGTTAATAATTTAGCCACAGTTTGTATAATGTATACAAGTCTAAACTTCGGTGGAATAGCCATATCGATGTGGTGTTAATAATTTAGCCACAGTTTGTATAATGTATACAAGTCTAAACTTCGGTGGAATAGCCGTATCGATGTGGTGTTAATAATTTAGCAACAGTTTGTATAAGGTATACTAGCCTAAACTTCGGTGGAATAGCCGTATCGATATGGTGTTAATAATTTAGCAACAGTTTGTATAAGGTATACAAGCCTAAACTTCGGTGAAATAGCCATATCGATGTGGTGTTAATAATTTAGCAAGTGTTTGTATAAGGTATACAAGATTAAACTTCGGTGGAATAGCCATATCGATATGGTGTTAATAATTTAGCCACAGTTTGTATAATGAATACAAGTCTAAACTTCGGTGGAATAGCCGTATCGATGTGGTGTTAATAATTTAGCAACAGTTTGTATAAGGTATACAAGCCTAAACTTCGGTGGAATAGCCATATCGATATGGTGTTAATAATTTAGCCACAGTTTGTATAATGTATACAAGTCTAAACTTCGGTGGAATAGCCATATCGATGTGGTGTTAATAATTTAGCCACAGTTTGTATAATGTATACAAGTCTAAACTTCGGTGGAATAGCCGTATCGATGTGGTGTTAATAATTTAGCAACAGTTTGTATAAGGTATACTAGCCTAAACTTCGGTGGAATAGCCGTATCGATGTGGTGTTAATAATTTAGCAAGTGTTTGTATAAGGTATACAAGCCTAAACTTCGGTGGAATAGCCGTATCGATGTGGTGTTAATAATTTAGCAACAGTTTGTATGAGGTATACAAGCCTAAACTTCGGTGGAATAGCCATATCGATATGGTGTTAATAATTTAGCAAGTGTTTGTATAATGTATACAAGCCTAAACTTCGGTGGAATAGCCGTATCGATATGGTGTTAATAATTTAGCAACAGTTTGTATGAGGTATACAAGCCTAAACTTCGGTGGAATAGCCATATCGATATGGTGTTAATAATTTAGCAACAGTTTGTATAATGTATACAAGCCTAAACTTCGGTGGAATAGCCGTATCGATGTGGTGTTAATAATTTAGCAACAGTTTGTATGAGGTATACAAGCCTAAACTTCGGTGGAATAGCCGTATCGATATGGTGTTAATAATTTAGCAACAGTTTGTATAATGTATACAAGCCTAAACTTCGGTGGAATAGCCGTATCGATATGGTGTTAATAATTTAGCAACAGTTTGTATAAGGTATACAAGCCTAAACTTCGGTGGAATAGCCGTATCGATGTGATGTTAATAATTTAGCAACAGTTTGTATAAGGTATACAAGCCTAAACTTCGGTGGAATAGCCGTATCGATGTGATGTTAATAATTTAGCAACAGTTTGTATAAGGTATACAAGCCTAAACTTCGGTGGAATAGCCGTATCGATGTGGTGTTAATAATTTAGCAACAGTTTGTATAAGGTATACAAGCCTAAACTTCGGTGGAATAGCCATATCGATGTGGTGTTAATAATTTAGCAACAGTTTGTATAATGTATACAAGCCTAAACTTCGGTGGAATAGCCGTATCGATGTGGTGTTAATAATTTAGCAACAGTTTGTATAAGGTATACAAGCCTAAACTTCGGTGGAATAGCCGTATCGATGTGGTGTTAATAATTTAGCAACAGTTTGTATAAGGTATACAAGCCTAAACTTCGGTGGAATAGCCGTATCGATATGGTGTTAATAATTTAGCAACAGTTTGTATAATGTATACAAGCCTAAACTTCGGTGGAATAGCCGTATCGATGTGGTGTTAATAATTTAGCAACAGTTTGTATAAGGTATACAAGCCTAAACTTCGGTGGAATAGCCGTATCGATATGGTGTTAATAATTTAGCAACAGTTTGTATAAGGTATATAAGCCTAAACTTCGGTGGAATAGCCGTATCGATATGGTGTTAATAATTTAGCAACAGTTTGTATAAGGTATACAAGCCTAAACTTCGGTGGAATAGCCGTATCGATGTGGTGTTAATAATTTAGCAAGTGTTTGTATAAGGTATACTAGCCTAAACTTCGGTGGAATAGCCATATCGATGTGGTGTTAATAATTTAGCAACAGTTTGTATAAGGCATACAAGCCTAAACTTCGGTGAAATAGCCGTATCGATATGGTGTTAATAATTTAGCAAGTGTTTGTATAATGTATACAAGCCTAAACTTCGGTGGAATAGCCATATCGATGTGGTGTTAATAATTTAGCAACAGTTTGTATAAGGTATACAAGCCTAAACTTCGGTGAAATAGCCGTATCGATATGGTGTTAATAATTTAGCCACAGTTTGTATAAGGTATACAAGCCTAAACTTCGGTGGAATAGCCGTATCGATGTGGTGTTAATAATTTAGCAACAGTTTGTATAATGTATACAAGCCTAAACTTCGGTGGAATAGCCGTATCGATGTGGTGTTAATAATTTAGCAACAGTTTGTATAAGGTATACTAGCCTAAACTTCGGTGAAATAGCCGTATCGATATGGTGTTAATAATTTAGCCACAGTTTGTATAAGGTATACAAGCCTAAACTTCGGTGGAATAGCCGTATCGATGTGGTGTTAATAATTTAGCAACAGTTTGTATAATGTATACAAGCCTAAACTTCGGTGGAATAGCCGTATCGATGTGGTGTTAATAATTTAGCAACAGTTTGTATAAGGCATACAAGCCTAAACTTCGGTGGAATAGCCATATCGATGTGGTGTTAATAATTTAGCAACAGTTTGTATAATGTATACAAGCCTAAACTTCGGTGGAATAGCCGTATCGATGTGGTGTTAATAATTTAGCAACAGTTTGTATAAGGCATACAAGCCTAAACTTCGGTGGAATAGCCATATCGATGTGGTGTTAATAATTTAGCAACAGTTTGTATAATGTATACAAGCCTAAACTTCGGTGGAATAGCCGTATCGATGTGGTGTTAATAATTTAGCAACAGTTTGTATAAGGCATACAAGCCTAAACTTCGGTGGAATAGCCATATCGATGTGGTGTTAATAATTTAGCAACAGTTTGTATAATGTATACAAGCCTAAACTTCGGTGGAATAGCCGTATCGATGTGATGTTAATAATTTAGCAATAGTTTGTATAAGGTATACAAGCCTAAACTTCGGTGGAATAGCCATATCGATGTGGTGTTAATAATTTAGCAACAGTTTGTATAAGGTATACTAGCCTAAACTTCGGTGGAATAGCCGTATCGATGTGATGTTAATAATTTAGCAACAGTTTGTATAAGGTATACAAGCCTAAACTTCGGTGGAATAGCCGTATCGACGTGGTGTTAATAATTTAGCAACAGTTTGTATAAGGTATACTAGCCTAAACTTCGGTGGAATAGCCGTATCGATGTGATGTTAATAATTTAGCAACAGTTTGTATAAGGTATACAAGCCTAAACTTCGGTGGAATAGCCGTATCGACGTGGTGTTAATAATTTAGCAACAGTTTGTATAAGGTATACAAGCCTAAACTTCGGTGAAATAGCCGTATCGATATGGTGTTAATAATTTAGCAACAGTTTGTATAAGGTATACAAGCCTAAACTTCGGTGGAATAGCCATATCGATGTGGTGTTAATAATTTAGCCACAGTTTGTATAAGGCATACAAGCCTAAACTTCGGTGGAATAGCCATATCGATGTGGTGTTAATAATTTAGCCACAGTTTGTATAAGGCATACAAGCCTAAACTTCGGTGGAATAGCCGTATCGACGTGGTGTTAATAATTTAGCAACAGTTTGTATAAGGTATACAAGCCTAAACTTCGGTGAAATAGCCGTATCGATATGGTGTTAATAATTTAGCAACAGTTTGTATAATGTATACTAGCCTAAACTTCGGTGGAATAGCCGTATCGATGTGGTGTTAATAATTTATCAACAGTTTGTATAAGGTATACAAGCCTAAACTTCGGTGGAATAGCCGTATCGATGTGATGTTAATAATTTAGCAACAGTTTGTATAAGGTATACAAGCCTAAACTTCGGTGAAATAGCCGTATCGATATGGTGTTAATAATTTAGCCACAGTTTGTATAAGGTATACAAGTCTAAACTTCGGTGGAATAGCCATATCGATGTGGTGTTAATAATTTAGCCACAGTTTGTATAAGGTATACAAGCCTAAACTTCGGTGGAATAGCCGTATCGATGTGGTGTTAATAATTTAGCAACAGTTTGTATAAGGTATACAAGCCTAAACTTCGGTGGAATAGCCGTATGGATGTGATGTTAATAATTTAGCAACAGTTTGTATAAGGTATACAAGCCTAAACTTCGGTGGAATAGCCGTATCGATGTGGTGTTAATAATTTAGCCACAGTTTGTATAAGGTATACAAGTCTAAACGTCGGTGGAATAGCCGTATCGATGTGGTGTTAATAATTTAGCAACAGTTTGTATAAGGCATACAAGCCTAAACTTCGGTGAAATAGCCGTATCGATGTGGTGTTAATAATTTAGCAACAGTTTGTATAAGGTATACAAGCCTAAACTTCGGTGGAATAGCCGTATCGATGTGGTGTTAATAATTTAGCAACAGTTTGTATAAGGTATACAAGCCTAAACTTCGGTGAAATAGCCGTATCGATATGGTGTTAATAATTTAGCCACAGTTTGTATAAGGTATACAAGTCTAAACTTCGGTGGAATAGCCGTATCGATGTGGTGTTAATAATTTAGCCACAGTTTGTATAAGGTATACAAGCCTAAACTTCGGTGGAATAGCCATATCGATGTGGTGTTAATAATTTAGCAACAGTTTGTATAAGGTATACAAGCCTAAACTTCGGTGGAATAGCCGTATCGATGTGGTGTTAATAATTTAGCAACAGTTTGTATAAGGTATACAAGCCTAAACTTCGGTGGAATAGCCATATCGATGTGGTGTTAATAATTTAGCAACAGTTTGTATAAGGTATACAAGCCTAAACTTCGGTGGAATAGCCGTATCGATGTGGTGTTAATAATTTAGCAACAGTTTGTATAAGGTATACAAGCCTAAACTTCGGTGGAATAGCCGTATCGATGTGATGTTAATAATTTAGCAACAGTTTGTATAAGGTATACAAGCCTAAACTTCGGTGGAATAGCCGTATCGATGTGGTGTTAATAATTTAGCAACAGTTTGTATAAGGTATACTAGCCTAAACTTCGGTGGAATAGCCGTATCGATGTGGTGTTAATAATTTAGCAACAGTTTGTATAAGGTATACAAGCCTAAACTTCGGTGGAATAGCCGTATCGATGTGATGTTAATAATTTAGCAACAGTTTGTATAAGGTATACAAGCCTAAACTTCGGTGGAATAGCCGTATCGATGTGGTGTTAATAATTTAGCAACAGTTTGTATAATGTATACAAGCCTAAACTTCGGTGAAATAGCCGTATCGATGTGGTGTTAATAATTTAGCAACAGTTTGTATAAGGTATACAAGCCTAAACTTCGGTGGAATAGCCATATCGATGTGGTGTTAATAATTTAGCAACAGTTTGTATAATGTATACAAGCCTAAACTTCGGTGGAATAGCCATATCGATGTGGTGTTAATAATTTAGCAACAGTTTGTATAAGGCATACAAGCCTAAACTTCGGTGGAATAGCCGTATCGATATGGTGTTAATAATTTAGCAACAGTTTGTATAAGGTATACAAGCCTAAACTTCGGTGGAATAGCCATATCGATGTGGTGTTAATAATTTAGCAACAGTTTGTATAAGGCATACAAGCCTAAACTTCGGTGGAATAGCCGTATCGATGTGGTGTTAATAATTTAGCAACAGTTTGTATAATGTATACAAGCCTAAACTTCGGTGAAATAGCCGTATCGATGTGGTGTTAATAATTTAGCAACAGTTTGTATAAGGTATACAAGCCTAAACTTCGGTGGAATAGCCATATCGATGTGGTGTTAATAATTTAGCAACAGTTTATATAATGTATACAAGCCTAAACTTCGGTGGAATAGCCGTATCGATGTGGTGTTAATAATTTAGCAACAGTTTGTATAATGTATACAAGCCTAAACTTCGGTGAAATAGCCGTATCGATGTGGTGTTAATAATTTAGCAACAGTTTGTATAAGGTATACAAGCCTAAACTTCGGTGAAATAGCCATACCGATGTGGTGTTAATAATTTAGCAAGTGTTTGTATAAGGTATACAAGCCTAAACTTCGGTGGAATAGCCATACCGATGTGGTGTTAATAATTTAGCAACAGTTTGTATAAGGTATACAAGCCTAAACTTCGGTGAAATAGCCGTATCGATGTGGTGTTAATAATTTAGCAACAGTTTGTATAAGGTATACAAGCCTAAACTTCGGTGAAATAGCCATATCGATGTGGTGTTAATAATTTAGCAACAGTTTGTATAAGGTATACAAGCCTAAACTTCGGTGGAATAGCCATATCGATGTGATGTTAATAATTTAGCAACAGTTTGTATAATGTATACAAGCCTAAACTTCGGTGAAATAGCCGTATCGATGTGGTGTTAATAATTTAGCAACAGTTTGTATAAGGTATACAAGCCTAAACTTCGGTGAAATAGCCATATCGATGTGGTGTTAATAATTTAGCCACAGTTTGTATAAGGTATACAAGTCTAAACTTCGGTGGAATAGCCGTATCGATGTGGTGTTAATAATTTAGCAACAGTTTGTATAAGGCATACAAGCCTAAACTTCGGTGAAATAGCCATATCGATGTGGTGTTAATAATTTAGCCACAGTTTGTATAAGGTATACAAGTCTAAACTTCGGTGAAATAGCCATATCGATGTGGTGTTAATAATTTAGCCACAGTTTGTATAAGGTATACAAGTCTAAACTTCGGTGGAATAGCCGTATCGATATGGTGTTAATAATTTAGCCACAGTTTGTATAAGGTATACAAGCCTAAACTTCGGTGAAATAGCCATATCGATGTGGTGTTAATAATTTAGCCACAGTTTGTATAAGGTATACAAGTCTAAACTTCGGTGGAATAGCCGTATCGATATGGTGTTAATAATTTAGCCACAGTTTGTATAAGGTATACAAGCCTAAACTTCGGTGAAATAGCCATACCGATATGGTGTTAATAATTTAGCCACAGTTTGTATAAGGTATATTAGCCTAAACTTCGGTGAAATAGCCATATCGATGTGGTGTTAATAATTTAGCCACAGTTTGTATAAGGTATACTAGCCTAAACTTCGGTGAAATGGCCGTATCGATATGGTGTTAATAATTTAGCAACAGTTTGTATAAGGTATACAAGCCTAAACTTCGGTGGAATAGCCGTATCGATGTGGTGTTAATAATTTAGCAACAGTTTGTATAAGGTATACTAGCCTAAACTTCGGTGAAATAGCCATACCGATATGGTGTTAATAATTTAGCCACAGTTTGTATAAGGTATACTAGCCTAAACTTCGGTGAAATAGCCATATCGATGTGGTGTTAATAATTTAGCCACAGTTTGTATAAGGTATACTAGCCTAAACTTCGGTGAAATGGCCGTATCGATATTGTGTTAATAATTTAGCAACAGTTTGTATAAGGTATACAAGCCTAAACTTCGGTGGAATAGCCGTATCGATGTGGTGTTAATAATTTAGCAACAGTTTGTATAAGGTATACTAGCCTAAACTTCGGTTGAATAGCCGTATCGATATGGTGTAAATAATTTAGCAACAGTTTGTATAATGTATACAAGCCTAAACTTCGGTGGAATAGCCATACCGATGTGGTGTTAATAATTTAGCAACAGTTTGTATAAGGCATACAAGCCTAAACGTCGGTGGAATAGCCATACCGATGTGGTGTTAATAATTTAGCAACAGTTTGTATAAGGCATACAAGCCTAAACGTCGGTGGAATAGCCATATCGATGTGGTGTTAATAATTTAGCCACAGTTTGTATAAGGTATACTAGCCTAAACTTCGGTGGAAAAGCCATATCGATGTGATGTTAATAATTTAGCCACAGTTTGTATAAGGTATACTAGCCTAAACTTCGGTGAAATAGCCGTATCGATGTGGTGTTAATAATTTAGCAACAGTTTGTATAAGGTATACTAGCCTAAACTTCGGTGGAATAGCCGTATCGATGTGGTGTTAATAATTTAGCAACAGTTTGTATAAGGTATACTAGCCTAAACTTCGGTGAAATAGCCGTATCGATGTGGTGTTAATAATTTAGCCACAGTTTGTATGAGGTATACAAGCCTAAACTTCGGTGGAATAGCCGTATCGATGTGGTGTTAATAATTTAGCCACAGTTTGTATAAGGTATACAAGCCTAAACTTCGGTGAAATAGCCATACCGATGTGGTGTTAATAATTTAGCAACAGTTTGTATAATGTATACAAGCCTAAACTTCGGTGGAATAGCCGTATCGATGTGATGTTAATAATTTAGCAACAGTTTGTATAATGTATACAAGCCTAAACTTCGGTGGAATAGCCGTATCGATGTGGTGTTAATAATTTAGCAACAGTTTGTATAAGGTATACAAGCCTAAACGTCGGTGGAATAGCCGTATCGATGTGGTGTTAATAATTTAGCAACAGTTTGTATAAGGTATACAAGCCTAAACTTCGGTGAAATAGCCATACCGATGTGGTGTTAATAATTTAGCAACAGTTTGTATAATGTACACAAGCCTAAACTTCGGTGGAATAGCCGTATCGATGTGGTGTTAATAATTTAGCAACAGTTTGTATAATGTATACAAGCCTAAACTTCGGTGAAATAGCCGTATCGATGTGGTGTTAATAATTTAGCAACAGTTTGTATAAGGTATACAAGCCTAAACTTCGGTGGAATAGCCATATCGATGTGGTGTTAATAATTTAGCAACAGTTTGTATAATGTACACAAGCCTAAACTTCGGTGGAATAGCCGTATCGATGTGGTGTTAATAATTTAGCAACAGTTTGTATAAGGTATACAAGCCTAAACTTCGGTGGAATAGCCATATCGATGTGGTGTTAATAATTTAGCCACAGTTTGTATAATGTATACAAGCCTAAACTTCGGTGAAATAGCCGTATCGATGTGGTGTTAATAATTTAGCAACAGTTTGTATAATGTACACAAGCCTAAACTTCGGTGGAATAGCCGTATCGATGTGGTGTTAATAATTTAGCAACAGTTTGTATAATGTATACAAGCCTAAACTTCGGTGAAATAGCCATACCGATGTGGTGTTAATAATTTAGCAACAGTTTGTATAATGTACACAAGCCTAAACTTCGGTGGAATAGCCGTATCGATGTGGTGTTAATAATTTAGCAACAGTTTGTATAATGTATACAAGCCTAAACTTCGGTGAAATAGCCATACCGATGTGGTGTTAATAATTTAGCAACAGTTTGTATAATGTACACAAGCCTAAACTTCGGTGGAATAGCCGTATCGATGTGGTGTTAATAATTTAGCAACAGTTTGTATAATGTATACAAGCCTAAACTTCGGTGAAATAGCCATACCGATGTGGTGTTAATAATTTAGCAACAGTTTGTATAATGTACACAAGCCTAAACTTCGGTGGAATAGCCGTATCGATGTGGTGTTAATAATTTAGCAACAGTTTGTATAATGTATACAAGCCTAAACTTCGGTGAAATAGCCGTATCGATGTGGTGTTAATAATTTAGCAACAGTTTGTATAAGGTATACAAGCCTAAACTTCGGTGGAATAGCCGTATCGATGTGGTGTTAATAATTTAGCAACAGTTTGTATAATGTATACAAGCCTAAACTTCGGTGAAATAGCCGTATCGATGTGGTGTTAATAATTTAGCAACAGTTTGTATAAGGTATACAAGCCTAAACTTCGGTGGAATAGCCATATCGATGTGGTGTTAATAATTTAGCCACAGTTTGTATAAGGTATACAAGTCTAAACTTCGGTGGAATAGCCGTATCGATATGGTGTTAATAATTTAGCCACAGTTTGTATAAGGTATACAAGCCTAAACTTCGGTGAAATAGCCATACCGATATGGTGTTAATAATTTAGCCACAGTTTGTATAAGGTATACTAGCCTAAACTTCGGTGAAATAGCCATATCGATGTGGTGTTAATAATTTAGCCACAGTTTGTATAAGGTATACTAGCCTAAACTTCGGTGAAATGGCCGTATCGATATGGTGTTAATAATGTAGCAACAGTTTGTATAAGGTATACAAGCCTAAACTTCGGTGGAATAGCCGTATCGATGTGGTGTTAATAATTTAGCAACAGTTTGTATAAGGTATACAAGCCTAAACTTCGGTGGAATAGCCATATCGATGTGGTGTTAATAATTTAGCAACAGTTTGTATAATGTATACAAGCCTAAACTTCGGTGGAATAGCCGTATCGATGTGGTGTTAATAATTTAGCAAGTGTTTGTATAAGGCATACAAGCCTAAACTTCGGTGGAATAGCCGTATCGATGTGGTGTTAATAATTTAGCAACAGTTTGTATAAGGCATACAAGCCTAAACTTCGGTGGAATAGCCATATCGATGTGGTGTTAATAATTTAGCAACAGTTTGTATAAGGCATACAAGCCTAAACTTCGGTGGAATAGCCATATCGATGTGATGTTAATAATTGATCAACAGTTTGTATAAGGCATACAAGCCTAAACTTCGGTGAAATAGCCATATCGATGTGGTGTTAATAATTTAGCCACAGTTTGTATAAGGTATACAAGTCTAAACTTCGGTGGAATAGCCGTATCGATGTGGTGTTAATAATTTAGCAACAGTTTGTATAAGGCATACAAGCCTAAACTTCGGTGAAATAGCCATATCGATGTGGTGTTAATAATTTAGCCACAGTTTGTATAAGGTATACAAGTCTAAACTTCGGTGAAATAGCCATATCGATGTGGTGTTAATAATTTAGCCACAGTTTGTATAAGGTATACAAGTCTAAACTTCGGTGGAATAGCCGTATCGATATGGTGTTAATAATTTAGCCACAGTTTGTATAAGGTATACAAGCCTAAACTTCGGTGAAATAGCCATATCGATGTGGTGTTAATAATTTAGCCACAGTTTGTATAAGGTATACAAGTCTAAACTTCGGTGGAATAGCCGTATCGATATGGTGTTAATAATTTAGCCACAGTTTGTATAAGGTATACAAGCCTAAACTTCGGTGAAATAGCCATACCGATATGGTGTTAATAATTTAGCCACAGTTTGTATAAGGTATACTAGCCTAAACTTCGGTGAAATAGCCATATCGATGTGGTGTTAATAATTTAGCCACAGTTTGTATAAGGTATACTAGCCTAAACTTCGGTGAAATGGCCGTATCGATATGGTGTTAATAATTTAGCAACAGTTTGTATAAGGTATACAAGCCTAAACTTCGGTGGAATAGCCGTATCGATGTGGTGTTAATAATTTAGCAACAGTTTGTATAAGGTATACTAGCCTAAACTTCGGTGAAATAGCCATACCGATATGGTGTTAATAATTTAGCCACAGTTTGTATAAGGTATACTAGCCTAAACTTCGGTGAAATAGCCATATCGATGTGGTGTTAATAATTTAGCCACAGTTTGTATAAGGTATACTAGCCTAAACTTCGGTGAAATGGCCGTATCGATATGGTGTTAATAATTTAGCAACAGTTTGTATAAGGTATACAAGCCTAAACTTCGGTGGAATAGCCGTATCGATGTGGTGTTAATAATTTAGCAACAGTTTGTATAAGGTATACTAGCCTAAACTTCGGTGGAATAGCCGTATCGATATGGTGTAAATAATTTAGCAACAGTTTGTATAATGTATACAAGCCTAAACTTCGGTGGAATAGCCATACCGATGTGGTGTTAATAATTTAGCAACAGTTTGTATAAGGCATACAAGCCTAAACGTCGGTGGAATAGCCATACCGATGTGGTGTTAATAATTTAGCAACAGTTTGTATAAGGCATACAAGCCTAAACGTCGGTGGAATAGCCATATCGATGTGGTGTTAATAATTTAGCCACAGTTTGTATAAGGTATACTAGCCTAAACTTCGGTGGAAAAGCCATATCGATGTGATGTTAATAATTTAGCCACAGTTTGTATAAGGTATACTAGCCTAAACTTCGGTGAAATAGCCGTATCGATGTGGTGTTAATAATTTAGCAACAGTTTGTATAAGGTATACTAGCCTAAACTTCGGTGGAATAGCCGTATCGATGTGGTGTTAATAATTTAGCAACAGTTTGTATAAGGTATACTAGCCTAAACTTCGGTGAAATAGCCGTATCGATGTGGTGTTAATAATTTAGCCACAGTTTGTATGAGGTATACAAGCCTAAACTTCGGTGGAATAGCCGTATCGATGTGGTGTTAATAATTTAGCCACAGTTTGTATAAGGTATACAAGCCTAAACTTCGGTGAAATAGCCATACCGATGTGGTGTTAATAATTTAGCAACAGTTTGTATAATGTATACAAGCCTAAACTTCGGTGGAATAGCCGTATCGATGTGATGTTAATAATTTAGCAACAGTTTGTATAATGTATACAAGCCTAAACTTCGGTGGAATAGCCGTATCGATGTGGTGTTAATAATTTAGCAACAGTTTGTATAAGGTATACAAGCCTAAACGTCGGTGGAATAGCCGTATCGATGTGGTGTTAATAATTTAGCAACAGTTTGTATAATGTATACAAGCCTAAACTTCGGTGAAATAGCCATACCGATGTGGTGTTAATAATTTAGCAACAGTTTGTATAATGTATACAAGCCTAAACTTCGGTGGAATAGCCGTATCGATGTGATGTTAATAATTTAGCAACAGTTTGTATAATGTATACAAGCCTAAACTTCGGTGGAATAGCCGTATCGATGTGGTGTTAATAATTTAGCAACAGTTTGTATAAGGTATACAAGCCTAAACGTCGGTGGAATAGCCGTATCGATGTGGTGTTAATAATTTAGCAACAGTTTGTATAAGGTATACAAGCCTAAACTTCGGTGAAATAGCCATACCGATGTGGTGTTAATAATTTAGCAACAGTTTGTATAATGTACACAAGCCTAAACTTCGGTGGAATAGCCGTATCGATGTGGTGTTAATAATTTAGCAACAGTTTGTATAATGTATACAAGCCTAAACTTCGGTGAAATAGCCGTATCGATGTGGTGTTAATAATTTAGCAACAGTTTGTATAAGGTATACAAGCCTAAACTTCGGTGGAATAGCCATATCGATGTGGTGTTAATAATTTAGCAACAGTTTGTATAATGTACACAAGCCTAAACTTCGGTGGAATAGCCGTATCGATGTGGTGTTAATAATTTAGCAACAGTTTGTATAAGGTATACAAGCCTAAACTTCGGTGGAATAGCCATATCGATGTGGTGTTAATAATTTAGCCACAGTTTGTATAATGTATACAAGCCTAAACTTCGGTGAAATAGCCGTATCGATGTGGTGTTAATAATTTAGCAACAGTTTGTATAATGTACACAAGCCTAAACTTCGGTGGAATAGCCGTATCGATGTGGTGTTAATAATTTAGCAACAGTTTGTATAATGTATACAAGCCTAAACTTCGGTGAAATAGCCATACCGATGTGGTGTTAATAATTTAGCAACAGTTTGTATAATGTACACAAGCCTAAACTTCGGTGGAATAGCCGTATCGATGTGGTGTTAATAATTTAGCAACAGTTTGTATAATGTATACAAGCCTAAACTTCGGTGAAATAGCCATACCGATGTGGTGTTAATAATTTAGCAACAGTTTGTATAATGTACACAAGCCTAAACTTCGGTGGAATAGCCGTATCGATGTGGTGTTAATAATTTAGCAACAGTTTGTATAATGTATACAAGCCTAAACTTCGGTGAAATAGCCATACCGATGTGGTGTTAATAATTTAGCAACAGTTTGTATAATGTACACAAGCCTAAACTTCGGTGGAATAGCCGTATCGATGTGGTGTTAATAATTTAGCAACAGTTTGTATAATGTATACAAGCCTAAACTTCGGTGAAATAGCCGTATCGATGTGGTGTTAATAATTTAGCAACAGTTTGTATAAGGTATACAAGCCTAAACTTCGGTGGAATAGCCGTATCGATGTGGTGTTAATAATTTAGCAAACAGTTTGTATAATGTATACAAGCCTAAACTTCGGTGAAATAGCCGTATCGATGTGGTGTTAATAATTTAGCAACAGTTTGTATAAGGTATACAAGCCTAAACTTCGGTGGAATAGCCATATCGATGTGGTGTTAATAATTTAGCCACAGTTTGTATAAGGTATACAAGTCTAAACTTCGGTGGAATAGCCGTATCGATATGGTGTTAATAATTTAGCCACAGTTTGTATAAGGTATACAAGCCTAAACTTCGGTGAAATAGCCATACCGATATGGTGTTAATAATTTAGCCACAGTTTGTATAAGGTATACTAGCCTAAACTTCGGTGAAATAGCCATATCGATGTGGTGTTAATAATTTAGCCACAGTTTGTATAAGGTATACTAGCCTAAACTTCGGTGAAATGGCCGTATCGATATGGTGTTAATAATGTAGCAACAGTTTGTATAAGGTATACAAGCCTAAACTTCGGTGGAATAGCCGTATCGATGTGGTGTTAATAATTTAGCAACAGTTTGTATAAGGTATACAAGCCTAAACTTCGGTGGAATAGCCATATCGATGTGGTGTTAATAATTTAGCAACAGTTTGTATAATGTATACAAGCCTAAACTTCGGTGGAATAGCCGTATCGATGTGGTGTTAATAATTTAGCAAGTGTTTGTATAAGGCATACAAGCCTAAACTTCGGTGGAATAGCCGTATCGATGTGGTGTTAATAATTTAGCAACAGTTTGTATAAGGCATACAAGCCTAAACTTCGGTGGAATAGCCATATCGATGTGGTGTTAATAATTTAGCAACAGTTTGTATAAGGCATACAAGCCTAAACTTCGGTGGAATAGCCATATCGATGTGATGTTAATAATTGATCAACAGTTTGTATAAGGCATACAAGCCTAAACTTCGGTGAAATAGCCATATCGATGTGGTGTTAATAATTTAGCCACAGTTTGTATAAGGTATACAAGTCTAAACTTCGGTGGAATAGCCGTATCGATGTGGTGTTAATAATTTAGCAACAGTTTGTATAAGGCATACAAGCCTAAACTTCGGTGAAATAGCCATATCGATGTGGTGTTAATAATTTAGCCACAGTTTGTATAAGGTATACAAGTCTAAACTTCGGTGAAATAGCCATATCGATGTGGTGTTAATAATTTAGCCACAGTTTGTATAAGGTATACAAGTCTAAACTTCGGTGGAATAGCCGTATCGATATGGTGTTAATAATTTAGCCACAGTTTGTATAAGGTATACAAGCCTAAACTTCGGTGAAATAGCCATATCGATGTGGTGTTAATAATTTAGCCACAGTTTGTATAAGGTATACAAGTCTAAACTTCGGTGGAATAGCCGTATCGATATGGTGTTAATAATTTAGCCACAGTTTGTATAAGGTATACAAGCCTAAACTTCGGTGAAATAGCCATACCGATATGGTGTTAATAATTTAGCCACAGTTTGTATAAGGTATACTAGCCTAAACTTCGGTGAAATAGCCATATCGATGTGGTGTTAATAATTTAGCCACAGTTTGTATAAGGTATACTAGCCTAAACTTCGGTGAAATGGCCGTATCGATATGGTGTTAATAATTTAGCAACAGTTTGTATAAGGTATACAAGCCTAAACTTCGGTGGAATAGCCGTATCGATGTGGTGTTAATAATTTAGCAACAGTTTGTATAAGGTATACTAGCCTAAACTTCGGTGAAATAGCCATACCGATATGGTGTTAATAATTTAGCCACAGTTTGTATAAGGTATACTAGCCTAAACTTCGGTGAAATAGCCATATCGATGTGGTGTTAATAATTTAGCCACAGTTTGTATAAGGTATACTAGCCTAAACTTCGGTGAAATGGCCGTATCGATATGGTGTTAATAATTTAGCAACAGTTTGTATAAGGTATACAAGCCTAAACTTCGGTGGAATAGCCGTATCGATGTGGTGTTAATAATTTAGCAACAGTTTGTATAAGGTATACTAGCCTAAACTTCGGTGGAATAGCCGTATCGATATGGTGTAAATAATTTAGCAACAGTTTGTATAATGTATACAAGCCTAAACTTCGGTGGAATAGCCATACCGATGTGGTGTTAATAATTTAGCAACAGTTTGTATAAGGCATACAAGCCTAAACGTCGGTGGAATAGCCATACCGATGTGGTGTTAATAATTTAGCAACAGTTTGTATAAGGCATACAAGCCTAAACGTCGGTGGAATAGCCATATCGATGTGGTGTTAATAATTTAGCCACAGTTTGTATAAGGTATACTAGCCTAAACTTCGGTGGAAAAGCCATATCGATGTGATGTTAATAATTTAGCCACAGTTTGTATAAGGTATACTAGCCTAAACTTCGGTGAAATAGCCGTATCGATGTGGTGTTAATAATTTAGCAACAGTTTGTATAAGGTATACTAGCCTAAACTTCGGTGGAATAGCCGTATCGATGTGGTCTTAATAATTTAGCAACAGTTTGTATAAGGTATACTAGCCTAAACTTCGGTGAAATAGCCGTATCGATGTGGTGTTAATAATTTAGCCACAGTTTGTATGAGGTATACAAGCCTAAACTTCGGTGGAATAGCCGTATCGATGTGGTGTTAATAATTTAGCCACAGTTTGTATAAGGTATACAAGCCTAAACTTCGGTGAAATAGCCATACCGATGTGGTGTTAATAATTTAGCAACAGTTTGTATAATGTATACAAGCCTAAACTTCGGTGGAATAGCCGTATCGATGTGATGTTAATAATTTAGCAACAGTTTGTATAATGTATACAAGCCTAAACTTCGGTGGAATAGCCGTATCGATGTGGTGTTAATAATTTAGCAACAGTTTGTATAAGGTATACAAGCCTAAACGTCGGTGGAATAGCCGTATCGATGTGGTGTTAATAATTTAGCAACAGTTTGTATAAGGTATACAAGCCTAAACTTCGGTGAAATAGCCATACCGATGTGGTGTTAATAATTTAGCAACAGTTTGTATAATGTACACAAGCCTAAACTTCGGTGGAATAGCCGTATCGATGTGGTGTTAATAATTTAGCAACAGTTTGTATAATGTATACAAGCCTAAACTTCGGTGAAATAGCCGTATCGATGTGGTGTTAATAATTTAGCAACAGTTTGTATAAGGTATACAAGCCTAAACTTCGGTGGAATAGCCGTATCGATGTGGTGTTAATAATTTAGCAACAGTTTGTATAAGGTATACAAGCCTAAACGTCGGTGGAATAGCCGTATCGATGTGGTGTTAATAATTTAGCAACAGTTTGTATAAGGTATACAAGCCTAAACTTCGGTGAAATAGCCATACCGATGTGGTGTTAATAATTTAGCAACAGTTTGTATAATGTACACAAGCCTAAACTTCGGTGGAATAGCCGTATCGATGTGGTGTTAATAATTTAGCAACAGTTTGTATAATGTATACAAGCCTAAACTTCGGTGAAATAGCCGTATCGATGTGGTGTTAATAATTTAGCAACAGTTTGTATAAGGTATACAAGCCTAAACTTCGGTGGAATAGCCATATCGATGTGGTGTTAATAATTTAGCAACAGTTTGTATAATGTACACAAGCCTAAACTTCGGTGGAATAGCCGTATCGATGTGGTGTTAATAATTTAGCAACAGTTTGTATAAGGTATACAAGCCTAAACTTCGGTGGAATAGCCATATCGATGTGGTGTTAATAATTTAGCCACAGTTTGTATAATGTATACAAGCCTAAACTTCGGTGAAATAGCCGTATCGATGTGGTGTTAATAATTTAGCAACAGTTTGTATAATGTACACAAGCCTAAACTTCGGTGGAATAGCCGTATCGATGTGGTGTTAATAATTTAACAACAGTTTGTATAATGTATACAAGCCTAAACTTCGGTGAAATAGCCATACCGATGTGGTGTTAATAATTTAGCAACAGTTTGTATAATGTACACAAGCCTAAACTTCGGTGGAATAGCCGTATCGATGTGGTGTTAATAATTTAGCAACAGTTTGTATAATGTACACAAGCCTAAACTTCGGTGGAATAGCCGTATCGATGTGGTGTTAATAATTTAGCAACAGTTTGTATAATGTATACAAGCCTAAACTTCGGTGAAATAGCCGTATCGATGTGGTGTTAATAATTTAGCAACAGTTTGTATAAGGTATACAAGCCTAAACTTCGGTGGAATAGCCGTATCGATGTGGTGTTAATAATTTAGCAACAGTTTGTATAATGTATACAAGGCTAAACTTCGGTGAAATAGCCGTATCGATGTGGTGTTAATAATTTAGCAACAGTTTGTATAAGGTATACAAGCCTAAACTTCGGTGGAATAGCCATATCGATGTGGTGTTAATAATTTAGCCACAGTTTGTATAAGGTATACAAGTCTAAACTTCGGTGGAATAGCCGTATCGATATGGTGTTAATAATTTAGCCACAGTTTGTATAAGGTATACAAGCCTAAACTTCGGTGAAATAGCCATACCGATATGGTGTTAATAATTTAGCCACAGTTTGTATAAGGTATACTAGCCTAAACTTCGGTGAAATAGCCATATCGATGTGGTGTTAATAATTTAGCCACAGTTTGTATAAGGTATACTAGCCTAAACTTCGGTGAAATGGCCGTATCGATATGGTGTTAATAATTTAGCAACAGTTTGTATAAGGTATACAAGCCTAAACTTCGGTGGAATAGCCATATCGATGTGGTGTTAATAATTTAGCAACAGTTTGTATAAGGTATACTAGCCTAAACTTCGGTGAAATAGCCATACCGATATGGTGTTAATAATTTAGCCACAGTTTGTATAAGGTATACTAGCCTAAACTTCGGTGAAATAGCCATATCGATGTGGTGTTAATAATTTAGCCACAGTTTGTATAAGGTATACAAGCCTAAACTTCGGTGGAAAAGCCATACCGATGTGGTGTTAATAATTTAGCCACAGTTTGTATAATGTATACAAGCCTAAACTTCGGTGAAATAGCCGTATCGATGTGGTGTTAATAATTTAGCAACAGTTTGTATAATGTATACAAGCCTAAACTTCGGTGGAATAGCCGTATCGATGTGGTGTTAATAATTTAGCAACAGTTTGTATAAGGTATACAAGCCTAAACGTCGGTGGAATAGCCGTATCGATGTGGTGTTAATAATTTAGCAACAGTTTGTATAAGGTATACAAGCCTAAACTTCGGTGAAATAGCCATACCGATGTGGTGTTAATAATTTAGCAACAGTTTGTATAATGTACACAAGCCTAAACTTCGGTGGAATAGCCGTATCGATGTGGTGTTAATAATTTAGCAACAGTTTGTATAATGTATACAAGCCTAAACTTCGGTGAAATAGCCGTATCGATGTGGTGTTAATAATTTAGCAACAGTTTGTATAATGTACACAAGCCTAAACTTCGGTGGAATAGCCGTATCGATGTGGTGTTAATAATTTAACAACAGTTTGTATAATGTATACAAGCCTAAACTTCGGTGAAATAGCCATACCGATGTGGTGTTAATAATTTAGCAACAGTTTGTATAATGTACACAAGCCTAAACTTCGGTGGAATAGCCGTATCGATGTGGTGTTAATAATTTAGCAACAGTTTGTATAATGTATACAAGCCTAAACTTCGGTGAAATAGCCCTACCGATGTGGTGTTAATAATTTAGCAACAGTTTGTATAATGTACACAAGCCTAAACTTCGGTGGAATAGCCGTATCGATGTGGTGTTAATAATTTAGCAACAGTTTGTATAATGTATACAAGCCTAAACTTCGGTGAAATAGCCATACCGATGTGGTGTTAATAATTTAGCAACAGTTTGTATAATGTACACAAGCCTAAACTTCGGTGGAATAGCCGTATCGATGTGGTGTTAATAATTTAGCAACAGTTTGTATAATGTATACAAGCCTAAACTTCGGTGAAATAGCCGTATCGATGTGGTGTTAATAATTTAGCAACAGTTTGTATAAGGTATACAAGCCTAAACTTCGGTGGAATAGCCGTATCGATGTGGTGTTAATAATTTAGCAACAGTTTGTATAATGTATACAAGCCTAAACTTCGGTGAAATAGCCGTATCGATGTGGTGTTAATAATTTAGCAACAGTTTGTATAAGGTATACAAGCTTAAACTTCGGTGGAATAGCCATATCGATGTGGTGTTAATAATTTAGCCACAGTTTGTATAAGGTATACAAGTCTAAACTTCGGTGGAATAGCCGTATCGATATGGTGTTAATAATTTAGCCACAGTTTGTATAAGGTATACAAGCCTAAACTTCGGTGAAATAGCCATACCGATATGGTGTTAATAATTTAGCCACAGTTTGTATAAGGTATACTAGCCTAAACTTCGGTGAAATAGCCATATCGATGTGGTGTTAATAATTTAGCCACAGTTTGTATAAGGTATACTAGCCTAAACTTCGGTGAAATGGCCGTATCGATATGGTGTTAATAATTTAGCAACAGTTTGTATAAGGTATACAAGCCTAAACTTCGGTGGAATAGCCATATCGATGTGGTGTTAATAATTTAGCAACAGTTTGTATAAGGTATACTAGCCTAAACTTCGGTGAAATAGCCATACCGATATGGTGTTAATAATTTAGCCACAGTTTGTATAAGGTATACTAGCCTAAACTTCGGTGAAATAGCCATATCGATGTGGTGTTAATAATTTAGCCACAGTTTGTATAAGGTATACAAGCCTAAACTTCGGTGGAAAAGCCATACCGATGTGGTGTTAATAATTTAGCCACAGTTTGTATAATGTATACAAGCCTAAACTTCGGTGAAATAGCCGTATCGATGTGGTGTTAATAATTTAGCAACAGTTTGTATAAGGTATACAAGCCTAAACTTCGGTGGAATAGCCATATCGATGTGGTGTTAATAATTTAGCCACAGTTTGTATAAGGTATACAAGTCTAAACTTCGGTGGAATAGCCGTATCGATATGGTGTTAATAATTTAGCCACAGTTTGTATAAGGTATACAAGCCTAAACTTCGGTGAAATAGCCATACCGATATGGTGTTAATAATTTAGCCACAGTTTGTATAAGGTATACTAGCCTAAACTTCGGTGAAATAGCCATATCGATGTGGTGTTAATAATTTAGCCACAGTTTGTATAAGGTATACTAGCCTAAACTTCGGTGAAATGGCCGTATCGATATGGTGTTAATAATTTAGCAACAGTTTGTATAAGGTATACAAGCCTAAACTTCGGTGGAATAGCCGTATCGATGTGGTGTTAATAATTTAGCAACAGTTTGTATAAGGTATACAAGCCTAAACTTCGGTGGAATAGCCATATCGATGTGGTGTTAATAATTTAGCAACAGTTTGTATAATGTATACAAGCCTAAACTTCGGTGGAATAGCCGTATCGATGTGGTGTTAATAATTTAGCAAGTGTTTGTATAAGGCATACAAGCCTAAACTTCGGTGGAATAGCCGTATCGATGTGGTGTTAATAATTTAGCAACAGTTTGTATAAGGCATACAAGCCTAAACTTCGGTGGAATAGCCATATCGATGTGGTGTTAATAATTTAGCAACAGTTTGTATAAGGCATACAAGCCTAAACTTCGGTGGAATAGCCATATCGATGTGATGTTAATAATTGATCAACAGTTTGTATAAGGCATACAAGCCTAAACTTCGGTGAAATAGCCATATCGATGTGGTGTTAATAATTTAGCCACAGTTTGTATAAGGTATACAAGTCTAAACTTCGGTGGAATAGCCGTATCGATGTGGTGTTAATAATTTAGCAACAGTTTGTATAAGGCATACAAGCCTAAACTTCGGTGAAATAGCCATATCGATGTGGTGTTAATAATTTAGCCACAGTTTGTATAAGGTATACAAGTCTAAACTTCGGTGAAATAGCCATATCGATGTGGTGTTAATAATTTAGCCACAGTTTGTATAAGGTATACAAGTCTAAACTTCGGTGGAATAGCCGTATCGATATGGTGTTAATAATTTAGCCACAGTTTGTATAAGGTATACAAGCCTAAACTTCGGTGAAATAGCCATATCGATGTGGTGTTAATAATTTAGCCACAGTTTGTATAAGGTATACAAGTCTAAACTTCGGTGGAATAGCCGTATCGATATGGTGTTAATAATTTAGCCACAGTTTGTATAAGGTATACAAGCCTAAACTTCGGTGAAATAGCCATACCGATATGGTGTTAATAATTTAGCCACAGTTTGTATAAGGTATACTAGCCTAAACTTCGGTGAAATAGCCATATCGATGTGGTGTTAATAATTTAGCCACAGTTTGTATAAGGTATACTAGCCTAAACTTCGGTGAAATGGCCGTATCGATATGGTGTTAATAATTTAGCAACAGTTTGTATAAGGTATACAAGCCTAAACTTCGGTGGAATAGCCGTATCGATGTGGTGTTAATAATTTAGCAACAGTTTGTATAAGGTATACTAGCCTAAACTTCGGTGAAATAGCCATACCGATATGGTGTTAATAATTTAGCCACAGTTTGTATAAGGTATACTAGCCTAAACTTCGGTGAAATAGCCATATCGATGTGGTGTTAATAATTTAGCCACAGTTTGTATAAGGTATACTAGCCTAAACTTCGGTGAAATGGCCGTATCGATATGGTGTTAATAATTTAGCAACAGTTTGTATAAGGTATACAAGCCTAAACTTCGGTGGAATAGCCGTATCGATGTGGTGTTAATAATTTAGCAACAGTTTGTATAAGGTATACTAGCCTAAACTTCGGTGGAATAGCCGTATCGATATGGTGTAAATAATTTAGCAACAGTTTGTATAATGTATACAAGCCTAAACTTCGGTGGAATAGCCATACCGATGTGGTGTTAATAATTTAGCAACAGTTTGTATAAGGCATACAAGCCTAAACGTCGGTGGAATAGCCATACCGATGTGGTGTTAATAATTTAGCAACAGTTTGTATAAGGCATACAAGCCTAAACGTCGGTGGAATAGCCATATCGATGTGGTGTTAATAATTTAGCCACAGTTTGTATAAGGTATACTAGCCTAAACTTCGGTGGAAAAGCCATATCGATGTGATGTTAATAATTTAGCCACAGTTTGTATAAGGTATACTAGCCTAAACTTCGGTGAAATAGCCGTATCGATGTGGTGTTAATAATTTAGCAACAGTTTGTATAAGGTATACTAGCCTAAACTTCGGTGGAATAGCCGTATCGATGTGGTGTTAATAATTTAGCAACAGTTTGTATAAGGTATACTAGCCTAAACTTCGGTGAAATAGCCGTATCGATGTGGTGTTAATAATTTAGCCACAGTTTGTATGAGGTATACAAGCCTAAACTTCGGTGGAATAGCCGTATCGATGTGGTGTTAATAATTTAGCCACAGTTTGTATAAGGTATACAAGCCTAAACTTCGGTGAAATAGCCATACCGATGTGGTGTTAATAATTTAGCAACAGTTTGTATAATGTATACAAGCCTAAACTTCGGTGGAATAGCCGTATCGATGTGATGTTAATAATTTAGCAACAGTTTGTATAATGTATACAAGCCTAAACTTCGGTGGAATAGCCGTATCGATGTGGTGTTAATAATTTAGCAACAGTTTGTATAAGGTATACAAGCCTAAACGTCGGTGGAATAGCCGTATCGATGTGGTGTTAATAATTTAGCAACAGTTTGTATAAGGTATACAAGCCTAAACTTCGGTGAAATAGCCATACCGATGTGGTGTTAATAATTTAGCAACAGTTTGTATAATGTACACAAGCCTAAACTTCGGTGGAATAGCCGTATCGATGTGGTGTTAATAATTTAGCAACAGTTTGTATAATGTATACAAGCCTAAACTTCGGTGAAATAGCCGTATCGATGTGGTGTTAATAATTTAGCAACAGTTTGTATAAGGTATACAAGCCTAAACTTCGGTGGAATAGCCATATCGATGTGGTGTTAATAATTTAGCAACAGTTTGTATAATGTACACAAGCCTAAACTTCGGTGGAATAGCCGTATCGATGTGGTGTTAATAATTTAGCAACAGTTTGTATAAGGTATACAAGCCTAAACTTCGGTGGAATAGCCATATCGATGTGGTGTTAATAATTTAGCCACAGTTTGTATAATGTATACAAGCCTAAACTTCGGTGAAATAGCCGTATCGATGTGGTGTTAATAATTTAGCAACAGTTTGTATAATGTATACAAGCCTAAACTTCGGTGAAATAGCCATACCGATGTGGTGTTAATAATTTAGCAACAGTTTGTATAATGTACACAAGCCTAAACTTCGGTGGAATAGCCGTATCGATGTGGTGTTAATAATTTAGCAACAGTTTGTATAATGTATACAAGCCTAAACTTCGGTGAAATAGCCATACCGATGTGGTGTTAATAATTTAGCAACAGTTTGTATAATGTACACAAGCCTAAACTTCGGTGGAATAGCCGTATCGATGTGGTGTTAATAATTTAGCAACAGTTTGTATAATGTATACAAGCCTAAACTTCGGTGAAATAGCCGTATCGATGTGGTGTTAATAATTTAGCAACAGTTTGTATAAGGTATACAAGCCTAAACTTCGGTGGAATAGCCGTATCGATGTGGTGTTAATAATTTAGCAACAGTTTGTATAATGTATACAAGCCTAAACTTCGGTGAAATAGCCGTATCGATGTGGTGTTAATAATTTAGCAACAGTTTGTATAAGGTATACAAGCCTAAACTTCGGTGGAATAGCCATATCGATGTGGTGTTAATAATTTAGCCACAGTTTGTATAAGGTATACAAGTCTAAACTTCGGTGGAATAGCCGTATCGATATGGTGTTAATAATTTAGCCACAGTTTGTATAAGGTATACAAGCCTAAACTTCGGTGAAATAGCCATACCGATATGGTGTTAATAATTTAGCCACAGTTTGTATAAGGTATACTAGCCTAAACTTCGGTGAAATAGCCATATCGATGTGGTGTTAATAATTTAGCCACAGTTTGTATAAGGTATACTAGCCTAAACTTCGGTGAAATGGCCGTATCGATATGGTGTTAATAATTTAGCAACAGTTTGTATAAGGTATACAAGCCTAAACTTCGGTGGAATAGCCATATCGATGTGGTGTTAATAATTTAGCAACAGTTTGTATAAGGTATACTAGCCTAAACTTCGGTGAAATAGCCATACCGATATGGTGTTAATAATTTAGCCACAGTTTGTATAAGGTATACTAGCCTAAACTTCGGTGAAATAGCCATATCGATGTGGTGTTAATAATTTAGCCACAGTTTGTATAAGGTATACAAGCCTAAACTTCGGTGGAAAAGCCATACCGATGTGGTGTTAATAATTTAGCCACAGTTTGTATAATGTATACAAGCCTAAACTTCGGTGGAATAGCCATATCGATGTGGTGTTAATAATTTAGCCACAGTTTGTATAAGGTATACAAGCCTAAACTTCGGTGGAATAGCCATATCGATGTGGTGTTAATAATTTAGCCACAGTTTGTATAAGGTATACAAGCCTAAACTTCGGTGGAAAAGCCATACCGATGTGGTGTTAATAATTTAGCCACAGTTTGTATAATGTATACAAGCCTAAACTTCGGTGGAATAGCCATATCGATGTGGTGTTAATAATTTAGCAACAGTTTGTATAAGGTATACTAGCCTAAACTTCGGTGAAATAGCCGTATCGATATGGTGTTAATAATTTAGCAACAGTTTGTATAAGGTATACAAGCCTAAACTTCGGTGGAATAGCCGTATCGATGTGATGTTAATAATTTAGCAACAGTTTGTATAAGGTATACAAGCCTAAACTTCGGTGGAATAGCCGTATCGATGTGATGTTAATAATTTAGCAACAGTTTGTATAAGGTATACAAGCCTAAACTTAGGTGGAATAGCCATATCGATGTGGTGTTAATAATTTAGCAACAGTTTGTATAAGGCATACAAGCCTAAACTTCGGTGGAATAGCCGTATCGATATGGTGTTAATAATTTAGCAACAGTTTGTATAAGGCATACAAGCCTAAACTTCGGTGGAATAGCCGTATCGATGTGATGTTAATAATTTAGCCACAGTTTGTATAAGGTATACAAGCCTAAACTTCGGTGGAATAGCCATATCGATGTGGTGTTAATAATTTAGCAACAGTTTGTATAATGTATACAAGCCTAAACTTCGGTGGAATAGCCATACCGATGTGGTGTTAATAATTTAGCAACAGTTTGTATAAGGCATACAAGCCTAAACTTCGGTGAAATAGCCGTATCGATATGGTGTTAATAATTTAGCAACAGTTTGTATAAGGTATACAAGCCTAAACTTCGGTGGAATAGCCGTATCGATGTGATGTTAATAATTTAGCCACAGTTTGTATAAGGTATACTAGCCTAAACTTCGGTGCAATAGCCGTATCGACGTGGTGTTAATAATTTAGCAACAGTTTGTATAAGGTATACAAGCCTAAACTTCGGTGGAATAGCCGTATCGATGTGGTGTTAATAATTTAGCAACAGTTTGTATAATGTATACAAGCCTAAACTTCGGTGAAATAGCCGTATCGATGTGGTGTTAATAATTTAGCAACAGTTTGTATAAGGTATACAAGCCTAAACTTCGGTGGAATAGCCATATCGATGTGGTGTTAATAATTTAGCCACAGTTTGTATAAGGTATACAAGTCTAAACTTCGGTGGAATAGCCGTATCGATATGGTGTTAATAATTTAGCCACAGTTTGTATAAGGTATACAAGCCTAAACTTCGGTGAAATAGCCATACCGATATGGTGTTAATAATTTAGCCACAGTTTGTATAAGGTATACTAGCCTAAACTTCGGTGAAATAGCCATATCGATGTGGTGTTAATAATTTAGCCACAGTTTGTATAAGGTATACTAGCCTAAACTTCGGTGAAATGGCCGTATCGATATGGTGTTAATAATTTAGCAACAGTTTGTATAAGGTATACAAGCCTAAACTTCGGTGGAATAGCCATATCGATGTGGTGTTAATAATTTAGCAACAGTTTGTATAAGGTATACTAGCCTAAACTTCGGTGAAATAGCCATACCGATATGGTGTTAATAATTTAGCCACAGTTTGTATAAGGTATACTAGCCTAAACTTCGGTGAAATAGCCATATCGATGTGGTGTTAATAATTTAGCCACAGTTTGTATAAGGTATACAAGCCTAAACTTCGGTGGAAAAGCCATACCGATGTGGTGTTAATAATTTAGCCACAGTTTGTATAATGTATACAAGCCTAAACTTCGGTGGAATAGCCATATCGATGTGGTGTTAATAATTTAGCCACAGTTTGTATAAGGTATACAAGCCTAAACTTCGGTGGAATAGCCATATCGATGTGGTGTTAATAATTTAGCCACAGTTTGTATAAGGTATACAAGCCTAAACTTCGGTGGAAAAGCCATACCGATGTGGTGTTAATAATTTAGCCACAGTTTGTATAATGTATACAAGCCTAAACTTCGGTGGAATAGCCATATCGATGTGGTGTTAATAATTTAGCAACAGTTTGTATAAGGTATACTAGCCTAAACTTCGGTGAAATAGCCGTATCGATATGGTGTTAATAATTTAGCAACAGTTTGTATAAGGTATACAAGCCTAAACTTCGGTGGAATAGCCGTATCGATGTGATGTTAATAATTTAGCAACAGTTTGTATAAGGTATACAAGCCTAAACTTCGGTGGAATAGCCGTATCGATGTGATGTTAATAATTTAGCAACAGTTTGTATAAGGTATACAAGCCTAAACTTAGGTGGAATAGCCATATCGATGTGGTGTTAATAATTTAGCAACAGTTTGTATAAGGCATACAAGCCTAAACTTCGGTGGAATAGCCGTATCGATATGGTGTTAATAATTTAGCAACAGTTTGTATAAGGCATACAAGCCTAAACTTCGGTGGAATAGCCGTATCGATGTGATGTTAATAATTTAGCCACAGTTTGTATAAGGTATACAAGCCTAAACTTCGGTGGAATAGCCATATCGATGTGGTGTTAATAATTTAGCAACAGTTTGTATAATGTATACAAGCCTAAACTTCGGTGGAATAGCCATACCGATGTGGTGTTAATAATTTAGCAACAGTTTGTATAAGGCATACAAGCCTAAACTTCGGTGAAATAGCCGTATCGATATGGTGTTAATAATTTAGCAACAGTTTGTATAAGGTATACAAGCCTAAACTTCGGTGGAATAGCCGTATCGATGTGATGTTAATAATTTAGCAACAGTTTGTATGAGGTATACAAGTAACCTGTAGAATGCTGTGTGGGTAATAGTTTTATATTGATTTTTGCTGCATTTGCAGCAAATAGTTACCAAACAATGAGAAATCTATAGGATTGAATATACCTCTCGACTGGCTTCACATGCATAGTTCAAGCCTGCCTAACCGGTGCTTATACAAGGATTTAGTTACAGCACCTAGACGATCTGTGGTTACAGCTACATGGTCAGAGTAATCGCAAAATTGATATTACAATAGAAAATCATGAAAGACTGGCAGTCCCATGCAATTAATAGCAAGTGAAATTCCTGGGATTGAAACATGTATTTTGAAGTCACTGATGTAGGCAATGAATGATAACTTCAAGTTGGCATGAAGACGAGGTAGTTTATTTAATCAGTGCTGAACTCGAGGCTGAAATTATAATTGTAAGTGCGTTGTTATATAATGAGAAACGAGAAAGATACTTAACAAAAACACTAAAATCTATCATTTATTATTTGCTATAGTTATTTTGTTATTTTGTTTTTTAATATCTTACTTTTGTTGCTATAAACTGATGGAAACACTGTATTTCTAAGGATGCAATAAATTATCTTTATTATTATTATTATTATAATTTGTTTATTTCAATTTCTTCTGAAGTCAAATAGAATGCACTGGTGAAACCGTGAGTGAAAGGATGTTTTGGGGGTATAGTCTACATTGTGTATGGTGGTAGGGTCGGGCGTCACATAATTTGTTCATTTCCAACTCTTATGAAGTCACATAGAATTTCACTTAATTTATTTTCGCTGAAACGTTTTCAAGCATTACATGTGAATCCGATTTTCCCTGGAAATACTCGCTGTTACGGCACGCCTGATTGGCTGAAAATGAGTATGCGCACTTGATTTACCCAGAACTCTGTGCGAATCCCCCTTGATTCTGGCTGCTGGCCATTTTCGATCATGAAATTGTCGGATATCACCAGAAAACTCGCGATTTGTGCAGTTTTGAATAAAACCAAGTTAGCGATTATGAACAATGGTTATTAACATAACACCTGACCCCCTCTGCACTTTTTGTTTCGCATTTTAAGGTAAGAAATCGACATTTGAAACCGACAGGGTGTCGATTTACTAGGTGCCGTGTTTCACAACTTGTTTATTTATATACGTATAGCGGATGATTTTTTTTTTGAAAATTAGTATTTATTGATTTTCAGCCCCCAAGTGACTGTGTTTTTAACTAACTCTTCTGTGATTTTTTGTGTGGCTTGGCTGATTTTGTTCATACTTGACAGGTAGGTCGTACCATCACTAATTGGAAAAACAATCCTGACCCACCACTACCATGGCAACAGCCAAAATCTGTTTTTTGAATACTTTCGTCCCAAATGTATTACCTCCTACCAGTCTTGTAATAGCAGTGTTCAAATAATCATGCCTTTTATTTTGGCTACGTTGCGCAATGGTAAGATATCACCGGCGCCGACATTGTTACACTGTATCAATTGGGATTTCAAGGGGAAATTATGCACATATCATAGAGTGGTGTCATTTGCTACTTTGTAGCTTCAATCAGCATCTCTTAATTTTGGACAAAGGATGACACAACAAAGCACTACTGAATAGTAAAGACAACGGCACCATTTTGGATGAATAAGCACTAATTATTTAATTGGAGCTGAACTTAAACTGCCATATCTTTCCCCTTTTTTATTGAATTTTCACCAAATGAACTTTATATCAATGTTTATCTAATGTCATTAGAGGGCAATATATAGACCATCTGTTACCATAGAAACAGGCATATTCAAATTTCATTTAAAATCATCTGTCAGTGTCAATAAAGATAAACAAGTTTTACTTTCGTTTATGTTGCCTTCGTTTTTATTGAAAACGCCCTCGTCGACCGGCTATGCGCTCTACCTAGTCTGGTTCCCTGCCCCATTTCAACGCTGAGGGCGGTTTTAGAAAAGGGTCAGGTACGGGGTATTACATCCAAGGCGGTTATTGGTAGTTACGTATGGAACATCTGATTCGTCACTGAGACAATTCAACATGGCGGCTTCCATGGACATGGAGTTTGTTATGAAAACAAAGATTGCTTTAGCACATGTAAACGCAAACAGTCATTCATGTTACACATATTTAAGACCAAAGCAAGTTGATTGTTTGAAGGCATCCACTGATAGTGATTGTATAGGCTTGTTGCCTACCGGTTATGGAAAATCACTGATTTTTGAGTGCCTTCCCTACATGTCAGCTTCACACAGTCCCAGGACAGTGATCTTGATCTCGCCATTGAATGCTATTATAGAAGAACAGTCTCGTAGACTCGGCGCAAGGTCAGTGCGGTTAAATCCGGAGTTTGACTGTAGTTTGTCCAGTTTCATTAGTTGTGAGTATTTGTATATACTGTCTCACCCAGAACACATAATGACCAAGAAACTCTTCGCCGTATTTCGTGGCGACATTTGGCAACACAAGGTATCTCATATTGTTGTTGACGAAGCACACTGTGTAGTACAATGGGGAAGTGATTTCCGTCCGGAATATCGAAATCTGAAAGACCTATGGCCACCGGTACGAAAAGAACACAGCAAGAAATATCATCACATCTTTTGCTTACCAATCCTGTTATTATCGCTGCCAGCATAGATAGACCAAACATAATGTTCCATGTGACAAAAAGACTTCCAAACAACAGAATTGAAGAGTCTTTTAAGGAGATCTTCAAACCACTTATTGATGAATTGCGCAGTAAACAGGAATGTTTTCCACGAACAATTGTTTACTCATCACTTAAATGGTGTGGATTTGCTCACGAATTGTCCTTAATGCCAACTTTTGACAGTGATATAGATGATATATCTGGTCTGGTGGCTCAATTCCATGCCTCATGCACTAACAAGGTAAATTTAAGTTATTTTGTTAACTATAAATACTAACTTGGATATGACTTCTACTGTTTAACGATTGTTTTCCATATTCTGTATGGTATGGTATGTTATTTTTGTTGTTGTATAGTAAATAACAAATTGGTCCTCTGATGGTTTTACCAATAAAAAAATAAAGTGAATATTTATTTGTTAATTGTTATATATATAAATCATTTGTTCCGGGGGTATAAGCAGCTTTGTCTATAACATTTAGGTAAACAATGTGGCTGTTGCCTCATCAAATGACACACTGAAAGATCAGACACGTGATAAGTGTGTGTTCTTTATCAAATTGGTGAATGCAGTTCACTTTACACTTAAGCCAAATTTGTATAAAAGATATAGCGACTGTGCCCCTTTAACTGTATTTGCTATATTAGATGTTTATCTCCAACACAAGAACAGATAAGCCATCAACATTTGTTGTATACTGTTCTGTATATTAATAATTTGTGCATTTTTTTTTACTATAAATGCACCTCTGTCATTTAACTATCATGTGATATTCTGTTACATTACCTTTGCCACAACAATTAACTTGAGCCATTTGGCTATTTCATATCAACTTGCATATTGACAATTTATATATCATACTTTTATCATTAAGCAGATGAAGAAAGAGGTGATCGATGGCATGCAGACCATGAATTGTGGTATCAGATTGTTATTTGCAACTGAGGCATATGGGATGGGTGCAGATCCAAAACCAATCAGGCGAATTATCCATGCTGGTGTACCAAGAACAATGGAAAGTATGTTAAAATGCATGTAGTTCAGTCTAAATGTAGTAATGCAATGTTACGCACAAAATTCATGAATTTTCAGAGCGCATTGTACATATTTGACATACAATGTGTAAAACCAAGTTCCTTTATTGTGTGCATGATCTTATTATTATACTGCTTGTAAGTGTTGCCAACATTTTGAATGTTTTATTTGTTTTGATTATTTAATGACCACAAGCAATTGGTTGGTTCAAGAGAATCTGAAGTCCCAATAATCCTGTAATCCTGTCATGAGTGTAGTTATTGGATGACGATGATGGCTAGGAAAGTTATTTTATGATGAAATGCCACAGGTTACATCATAGAATGGATATAACAATTGATGTCAGTCACCCAAGAGAACTCATGAAAATACGCATTTGCTCAATATGAGAAGTGCATCTTCAATAGAAGTGTACAATAAACTAAACTTTTCCTGTACTGTATAGAGATATATTACCATGTCATTTACCTATGCATATGCTCTAGTAATACAACAAATACAGTCCAGTACCATATTGCACTATTTTTGTAACTTGTAGTGAAGCTACTTAAATGTTAAATACAATTCTCATTTGTTCATTAGCATACATTCAGGAAGTTGGCAGATGTGGGAGAGATGGGGAAGAATCTGAGGCTATTTTGTACTACAACGCATCTGACATAGCACACAATGTGAAAGGCATGAATGAGGAAATGAGGAAATACTGTACAACAGATGAATGTCGTAGAGTGTCACTAGCCTCACATTTTGGTCAGGAATTTCCCAAGGACTATATCATTAAACATCAGTGCTGTGACAATTGCAAGCTATTGTGTGACTGTACCATCTGTGATTCTCAGTTTCATTATCATCAGGCTGTACATCAGATCCTATTGTTGCGGGCTGTTAGCAGCCAGCTGAAACTGATGGCTGTTAGCAGCCATCAGGAGCAGAATCTGATGTACAGTCAGATGCTGATGAAAGTGATTTTGATGATCACAAAGCACAGGTAATATGTGATGTGTTATTACAGTATTTTGAAGCTGAAAATAACATCTGTAATGCACCTTCTCCTTCAGTTGTCACAGGATGGACACCATCTTTAGCGGAGAAGATATCTTCAAAATATACAAGATACTCCAATCGCAAGTTTTTGATTTCTGATTTTTATTTGGAGGATCAATATGTTGATAATATAATTTCTCTTATTTTGCAAAAGTAGAAAGAGGAGAATCTTTATAGTTATGTACCTCAAATTTTCACTGGAAACTGAGGGGAAATGTTATTTGCTGATGTGTTTGCTTCCAGTTGAAAGCATACAAATTAATATATATGTATATATGGGTGCTTCAAGACATGCATATTCAAAACAATAGTGAGACATTTTGTTAGAGCAGGGTTTCATGCTGTAAAAATAAGGATAAATTCTGAAAGTTGATCACTTTGTTGGATGTGTTGATGGAGTACTGTTACGTATATTCAATAAAGTGACCAAAGACTAATTTATCCTTAATTAATATGGCAACTCACTTATTGTTAGCATGTAGTGATACTCTATATATTGTCAATGTATATACTGATTGGGAGCTCAAACAATGGCATGCAATACATTGATAAAACAATACTGTTTTCAACTGGATGTCCAATACTCTTTGACAATGATTTCTAGTTCATGAAAAAAAATGTGTGTTTGTATGATACATTTTATCACACACATCAATTAAGCGCTGTGCCTTAGTGTTCATAATCCCCCTCAGTTTTCAGTGATACACCTTACTTTGACAATATATTTCACCTAAGTTTTGAATCTGTGTGTCTTGAAGTCCTATATATATATATATATATCAATTTGTATGCTTGCTCTCAACTGCAATTTAGATTAGGGCTAGACCATTTGATATCCTGGATGCACAGGATTCACAGCAATAAATTCATGGCACATAGACCCCTTTCATAAATCAAGCGCCCTCACTCATTAACCGTTGACCTTAACTCAGAGTGAGGCCAGTAGGTAATGAATGCTTAGCAGTGTGTTTTTACCATAGAGTGTACAGTGCAGACGGTCCTTTTAAAAGCTAATAAACTCCCTTGGTTGTGAAATAATTAGTATTTTTATATTTTGTAGAGTTCAAGGGTGAGGTTTCCTGTGTATTTAGAGAGGAACTATGCTAGATTTATGAAAGGGGTCTATTGCTTAGATAATCAGAAGGAAAAACTTATGTCACTATCCTGTGAGAGGAGATATGTTTTTGCTTTGATCTACCAGGATATCCTTTATTTAAAAAAAACTGTTCATGGTATTTCCATTAAAATCCTCGGAGCTTATCAGTTTATCAGTTTTGGGAATTAACCAGCTAATTCTCATATGGTTTTTGTTACTTAGTTTGAATTGTCTGAACGTATTTGTACCAAATTTAAGGATTAGACATTATATATTTGCATCTTACTTCTAGACACCTTGACTGATTTGGACCAAATTTGGTGTGATGACAAAGAGTCCCTCAGTGAATGTTATAATGATGTTACCTTTCTGAGAGGGGCATTTTTGAGGGGGCGGAGGGTGGTTTTTATATATTTGCCTTTTACTCCAAGACTCCTTGACCAATTTTGGTGTTGTGACAAAGAGTCTCCTAGTGAATGTTATAATGGTGTTACTTTTCTGAGAGGGTCAATTTTGAGGGGAGGGGGGGTGTGATTTTTATATATTTGCGTTTTACTCCAAGACTCCTTGACCAATTTTGGTGTTGTGACAAAGAGTCTCCTAGTGAATGTTATAATGGTGTTACTTTTCTGAGAGGGTCAATTTTGAGGGGAGGGGGGGTGTGATTTTTATATATTTGCGTTTTACTCCAAAACCCCTTGACCGATTTGGACCAAATTTGGTGTGATGACAAAGAGTACCCCTGCGGGTGTCCTAATAGCAGTTTTTTTTTTTTGGGGGGGGGGTATGAATTCATTTAACTCCAAGGCCATGTGACCGATTTGAACCAAAATTGGTGTGATGAGTAAGGGTCCCAATCGAATGTTTTAAAGTTTTTAAAGGGACTTATATTTGGAGGGGGAGAAGAGGGTGGTGTGATATAGTTTTTTTCAAGACCCCTTGAACTAAATTTGGTGTATTACAGCCCTGTACCAATGCTGCCATAGGTTCGAAACTAGTTGATCGCTGCTTGCAGCTATATTTCAAATGTGTTAAGCTGGTACATTTCACAATACAGCAGAGCTGTATCAACCGATAGACTGCTTGTTTTACAAATGTATATATAATTTGGATATGCCAGCCTGCAGCAATTAATTTCTATACATATGCATATCTAAGTGCTGATACACAGCATACAAGTTGGTAATTCACAAGGACTGTGCTGTGCATGACTTGTTTGTTAATGCAATCAAGTCAACCTCACTCTTGTAACAACTCTTGTGCAATGTGCAATTAGGTTCATGCAACTCTGCACACATTTCTTGATGTCTGTCCAATACGATTGTTCACAATATGTGGGAGCCCTTTTGAAGCTTTCTTTGGGTCGAAAAATACCAATGACACAATTACTAAATTGATGAGACAGGGATGTTTATTTACAAATATTTTATGTGGTATGTACCAAACTTGCAGTGAAACATGTATATAATAAATGATTATCTTTAACTTAAAAAAAAACATTGTGCTGTCTTACTTGCATATGTAATATTCACAGTGGTGGAAAGATGTAACCCTGGAAATTGTCACACTATGAAGCCCACATTTGTAAAATTGCTGATGCATTTAAATCAGTGTCACAGCATTAGTGTCATTTGGGCCAATAACATTTTGATTTTTACATGGCACTCTATGGCTGTGATGCGCATAAATGTTGCAGTTTCTAATTTATAAATCCAGTGAACATGACCACTCACTCATACTTAGATGTACTGTATTTGTTACATTAGAAGCGCATGCTCTTAACTACATGTCAAGGTCTGTCTGGCAAAAATAATTGATACTCTAACACTACAGTATACAAACAATTCAAATTTTGGTTTAGGTGCGCTTCTAATGTAGCAAATACACATATGGTACACAAATTACTTGTAAATTTATTTTCTGAGGTCGAGTATATCATAGAGGAAATTTAGTGCCATTATAAACATTACACTAAATATGTGATATCAGATAAGCATAGGGGTTAAAGACTATTTATGGTGGCATAACATAGCATAGGACCACTAAAACCCTGGAATCTGACTCGCTTGAAGACCTGGAACCCATATTTGTGATGGGGTTTTGCCACACAAAATGTGCTGACCATTATATATAAAATCAAATTCTTTTGAAAAAAGAAATATGAATTGTTTGGATGAACAAATATTCACCAAAATAAGTTATTATAATTAAGTGTCCCCTGGGAATTACATTGTACCGTAAAAACTCAATCAATTCGGCCATGTAAAAATAAATATTTTTGGGGGTGGGCCAATTGATTGAATAAATATAGAAAATATGTTTCCGAAGTGGTCGATTTGTTTGAATAATTTTTCAACGTTTTAAAACTGGGTTCGAAGTGTGTATCACCGGTAACTGAATAAATATATCGTTTTCCCGAGATTAGAGTAAAGGTTTCGTACTAGTCTGAGACTTGACCCAATTTTAAAACAAACTACGAGCGCGTTCAAGAAATCTGACGCAACCAGGCCACCTGCTGTTTTGTTGCCGTGAAGACGACAGTTTTATGTCACGCTCCCCGTAAATGTAAACAAACATGGAGTTGGACATTTTTCTGCACATCTTATTTCAACACTGTCAGTGATTTCGGTGATCTTACAACTTGACAAATTGGAGTGTTTCTTAAAGCTTTTTCCTTCAGCAACCAATGGAGATCTCGCACATCGCTTCACATTCGAATTTAGTCTGCTCGAAGTTTGGCATTTCTCTCGAAATTCATTCACCTGACGATCTAGTGTCAACAAATGGCGTTCACAATTCCTACAAATCAAACCCTCAGTCACCTCTACTTCGCCATATTTCGACAACAACAACTTCAAGTTATGTTTCCCGGTACCTTCGTGGATTTTTTTTGTTCGTGTCCCCACTGTACTACAAACAAAACACGCTTGAGATGAATTACTTATCTCGACCGGCGTACATGTCACACTGGAGGCAGCCATTTTGTTTGTTGCGAAGTAACCATGTGACCATCATGTGACTGTCATCCATTTTGGCCAGAAATCTGACCAAGATGTCGGCCCGTACCTGACCTTGTTTTTCTTTGAGCCCTCAGCGGTGAAAACTTGGGCAGGGAACCAGACTAGATTGAAAATTGATCCATCAGTAACTGTGGTTCGTTCACTGAAACCAATTTAAAATAATGCAAGTACAAGTACCACCATTATCGATTGGCACAGAACGTGAAATTGCGAAAACGACCTAGTGTCAAAAGAGATGTTAAAGATTAACTGACTGCAGTACGGGCAGTATTTGTCCATTATGACTTGTGATTGATCAAGTAAATATTTCATATAAAACAAATTTGACAGAATTGTATTAAAAATGTTATTAGCGGGTTATTGTTCAACGCATTCTGGTTGCCATGTCAAACATATGAACATAGAAAAAGTAGAACCTGGTCATATAAATTTATATTCATTATTGTACTTTGGAATTGATATTTTGTTGTTATTTGTTTTATCGAGATGTTTTAATTAAATTGCGGTATCAGCTGATAATATTTATAATACTAGATGACACATTTCCAATTGAAGAACTTCCTTCACTGCCATGTCCTGGGGTATGTTCTTATCATAACCACGACACCTCATAGTTGACTATCGATCAAGTCAACGTTGTAACTACCGACTATAGATCGATGTCCAAGTGCAATGAAGCAATTCATCGGTTGGGGCAAAGTACGGTACAGTACAGTTATATAATGAACTGTAGACTTACAACTGTAGACATTACATCTGGCGCAATTTGTTTATATATTTTGAACAAAATCATTTTTTATATCGACGACCGAAAAAAAAAATTACTAGTTTTTATTGGTAAACAACTGGTAAATGATTTCAGCGTAGATTATATGTAATTAAATTTTAATTACTTTGCCAGTAAATTATTATTATTGTTAACTATTTATTATTGTTAACTATTTATTTTAATAAATAAAAATATTTACTTTTAAAATTATTTACTTTACTTTACTTTACCGTTCAATATAACTGTGTTGACTTTAAACAATATTTGAGTCTCATATGTCGACGAAAGGACAGTTATATTTTAGTGAATGGCAACCATTTCGGCATTTTTTTTCGCTGGATCCTATGATGACGACATTATGTAATCTTTACTTATTGGTTGATGATATGGTGACTGAAGGGGTACCTCTATATCCTGAATTGTTTTGAAAATCTGAATTTTAAAAAGTAATGAAAAATGATAAATTATGTTACACTGCACTATAATAAACCTCGTACATAATAACCTACTGTTAGACTATTTGCATATGACTTTCACAAAAACCTGAAACCCATTTACAGAATATAATTGTAATATAGGATGGATCTCGATCAAAAGAAAATATAAAAATTAAATAACTGATTTCCAAACGTTGGGGTCACAAGTCTATAATTGTTGAGAAAATGGGGATTGTTTTTTAGTGAATGACGGCCATTTTGTTTTATGAAACCATTACCATTGGTTACTGTATCGTGACTGATGAAATACTTTTTGATCTCTTTAACTGATTGAAAAATCTGTTTTTAAAAAGTGCTAAAATAACGTTTTTGAAAAATATTATGAAAATGTTATTAAACTATGGCACTGTGTAACACTCAAAAATTTTGTTCGGTATTGTTAAAATGGTTTGATTTCATGTTTTGTATTCAAGTAATGACTTCGAGACGCGCACAGCAAATCTTCACCAACTTAGCATAACTTAATATAATAAATACGTAAAAAGTTAACGCAACGAACTATTTTTTTAAAAGGAAGCAAACAAGTTTAATACATCATTTTTATGTTGTAAGGTTATGTGGAGGGGGGGGGGGGGTAAATATTAATGGAGTTGATGTGAATAGCGCCACTAACGACAGTGTGATGTGAATGCGGAAGCATGTGAGTGTCATGTGAGGTCGCCATTACAACGAATTTTGCTGTGTTTATTTTAAATACTAAGTCCTGAGTTGAGGTGATTTTAAACACGTTTTCGTATAGCTATGGACGAGGACGGATTACCAATAGTTGGACCTGGTGTAGATCTGACTAAGGCAAGTGACAGTCGTTTTAAATGTAGACATTTCCTTACGTATCGAACAAACACAGTCTGAGAAGCGACAGTTTTATTTTAATGTCGGGAGCTGGATCCCATTCATTGCTATGTGTTATTATATTCTATGTACTTCTAACATTATTCACTGATCATAATTTGTGCAACGAGTTGAATTGACGCTCTGTCGATGAACTTAATTGCAGTACCTCCAAAGATAACAAAAGCGCTTGACGAACTAGGCTCATACATAGGAAGATTTATTTAAAATTATATTATACCAGTCATAGTCCCTCTATCCAGGGAGCTGTAATGAGAATTACAGCTCCCTGCTCTATCAGATAGAGGGACTGTGTACCAGTGTATCACTGCCATGAATGCATCATTGTGATTGGTTGGGAGACTGTTTTAATTTATGCAAGCTATGGTCAAATTAAGCAATAACCCCACCCCTACACCCGCCCACCCCCACCCCCACCCCCACCCCCGCCGAAGGTATACCATGAGGTATTGCACAATTCACAACATGCGGCGAGTGCATATATGGAGTGAATTGTGCAATATCAAGTGGTATACCCAACTTCGGCGGGGGTTATTGCTATTATATTATACCAGTATATTGACAATTCGATAAAACTCGTAAAAAAAGAGTTTACTTTCATCTACTAAAAGATCATGATTATGGCCCTTGAACATGAATATTATAAGAATAGTATGTAGTTGTACGCTGATTGCATACAAAAATTATATGCGCAACACAGTTCAAATTGAATACAAACTAATTTTTATTCCGCATGAAAAAGAAACGTATCCACGGTGATAGAGCAGCGTAAACACACAAATTAGCATAACAAAAGATGACCTTTCTGACCTTTTACTGACGCACAACGTGATTTGAAATACAGGGTCGTGTACAGTTTGGATCATTTAAACAACGGATTTTCCACGTTTTCATTCCGGTTTTTGTACAATTTGGATTGTAATTTGCCCATTGAAAGTTCAGTTGTGAAACAAACCGGTTTTGTGACTCCATCATACTACTTGTAACTGTGGATATTTGACGTTCAGCAGTACTTGCTTCAATCGTAATTTGAGACGCGGCGGGACGGGTGTATCATGTACGGCGACCGGCGCCGCGACCTCAGTTCCAACATCTGACCTGGTTACCTTTGGTATAACCAAATTTTTTGTGACAGTATGACTGACAAGTTTTTTCATTGTTCTGGGGTAAGTTTGATGGTGTAAGATCGGATTCTCGCATCATTTTTGTGACACGTACATGATATGCTTTGTCTCAACTCCGCCCGAAAGAAAGACTTTGCCGTCGCTCTAATACAGTGGTTGGTGTACACTCGACACAAATCTGCAGTTTTCGAAATAACCTTCATCATCTTCTGTAATTTATTTACCCATAGTGGAGAATTACAATACCATATATCCTCGTTGAATCCTGCATTGTCCTGTGTTCTTTGAAAGAGATGGCAATTACCCGGGTGCAAGTTCACTGCAATTTTGTCAGCTAGAATTCGAACGCCGCTACGGCTCACCGGTTGTAATTCAAGTTAGTGGCATACATTTTTGCCTGTGACTCATAGTTTTTTGCATTTTTTTTGTCCTTCAATCCCGCAATCTTATCTAGTACTTAAAGATCATGTTTTCTTTGTTGGAGGTTCGCAATCCATCTCAAAGTCACAACACGAAGAACACAGCGTTCTGGCGTTCGTTTAGGCACCTCACGGTGTTGAGGGACGGTGGTTTAAGTTTGTGTGGCGAATGACAATCACCCAACGACCCACGCTCACAACTTGGATCCCACCATTAACAAAAAGCAATATTATGGTTTTATAACTTTTCAGATGTTTTTAATTCAGTATTTTTTTCAATATTCTTCCAAAATTCAACCACTATATTTCCCTAAAAATCAAATACTAACAGTTTTATGTATTTCCGTATTAAACCTGTAGTCAATTCATGTTCCAGGGCCACTTAGCTGTGCATTATCAGCCAATATACCTAGGATAATGCACAGTTATGGTGTTTCAAATCATGTGCATTAACTTTTCATTCATTCGGCCCTATAAATTTACCAACATTGTCAGACGCCTGTTGATTTATTCGTGTGGTTAGTTGCAGAAGAGAATACGTGGACGTCTAGGTCCATGGGGCCGAATACTGGTCTATCTGTAATAAATCGACAGGCCTCTAACAGTGTCGGTAAATTTATAAGGCCGAATGAATAAAACGTTTGCACTGGACACGTTTCTTCCACAGGCGTAAAAAGGTTAATGCACACGTTTTTTTTGCACACAAAATTTTCATTCAACCTCACACACATCATTTTTAAAAACACACATGTCATTTTAAACACACACGTCATTTTTAAACACACGCGTCATTTTTAAACACACGTCGCTTTTAAACACACGTCATTTGTTAAACACACATTATTTTTAAATACACATGCCATTTTTAAACACACGTCATTTTAATACACGCATCATTTTTAAAACACATTCATTTTTAAATGCACATTATTTTTAATACACACATGTCATTTTTTAGCTCCGCTGTCGACTTTGTCGAGCGGAGCTTATCATATGAGTGATTGTCCGTCGGCGTCGTCCATCGTCGTCCGTGTCAATGTTTTACTTTTTCGACTTCTTCTTGAAAACTACAAGCCTGGGGTAGACCTCTCTTAGATTTGTTCATTTCATGATGATATCTTCAATTCTCTAATTTTGGTGAATATTTTTGTAATTTTTAGTAAAAAGTGATATTTTCGACTTCTTGTTAAAAACCGCAAGTCCAATTGCTTTGATATTGCATATATAGATGCTACATGTGGACCTTTCTCAGATTTGTTCATTTCAGGATGATATCTTCAATTCTCTAATTTTGGTGAATATTTTTGTAATTTTTGGTAAAAAGTGATATTTTCGACTTCTTGTTAAAAACCGCAAGTCCAATTGCTTTGATATTGCATATACAGATACTACATGTGGACCTTTCTCAGATTTGTTCATTTCGTGATGATATCTTAAATTCTCTAATTTTGGTGAATATTTTTGTCATTTTTGGTAAAAAATGATATTTTCGACTTCTTGTTAAAAACCAAAGGTTCAATTGCTTTGATATTACATATATAGGGTACTACATGTGGACCTTTCTCAGATTTGTTCATTTTGTGATGATATCCTAAATTCTCTAATTTTGGTGAATATTTTTGTCATTTTTGGTAAATAGTGATATTTTTGACTTCTTGTTAAAAACCGCAAGTCCAATTGCTTTGATATTGCATATACAGATACCACATGTGGACCTTTCTCAGATTTGTTCATTTCGTGATGATATCTTAAATTCTCTAATTTTGGTGACTATTTTTGTCATTTTTGGTAAAAAGTGATATTTTCGACTTCTTGTTAAAAACCAAAAGTCCAATTGCTTTGATATTACATATATAAATGTTACATGTGGACCTTTCTGAGATTTGTTCTTTTCGTGATGATATCCTCAATTCCCTAATTTTGGTGAATATTTTTGTAATTTTTGGTAAAAAGTGATATTTTCGATTTCTTGTTAAAAATCACAAGTCCAATTGCTAATAAACAAGAAACATGTTTGAGAATAAACAAAATCTGAAGACAGAAATGGTTAAAACAATATTAAAACAAGCAGTCTGTCAGCTGAGATAGCTCCGCTGTTATCAATGCACATTTCAGTTAAAGAACAGAAGATATCATTGGAAAATGAACAATATGTATAGTATTAAAGCAATTGGACTTTCTGTTTTTAACAAGAAGTCAAAAATATCACTTTTTACCAAAAAATTAGAGAATTGAAGATGTCATCATGAAATGAATAAATTTAAGAGAGGTCTACCCAAGGTACATATACATCAAGTATCAAAGCATTCAGACTTGTAGTTTTCAAGAAGAAGTTGAAAAAATAAAAAGTTGACATGAACGGCGACGGACAATCACTCATACGTGTATGATAAAAATTGAAATTAAATTCCTAGAAAAATACTACAGAAGTGTTAAATGGTGACAACAAGGAAGCAAATCACAAAAATAAACTGCACACGTATAGGCAGTATAAATCAGATTTCTCATTCAAATAATAGTTCGACATAATTGGATATTCTTTTACCAAATTAAGGATTTTTTTTCAGAAATATTTGTGAACCGGCATAGGTATGGGTGAGTTGTGCATTGGCATGAGTGGGAAATTCTCGCGCTCGGCTAACGGTACTCGTACCGGGATACAAGGCAAAAGGCCTGAGGGCATCTGCAGTCTGATTTTTCAGGCAGTGGGTTACCCGACTTTACTGGCAACAGCAAGGCTGCGTCCTAGAGGTTTTTCCTCCTATGGGGCCCGCCCAGGGTCTCGTTGTGGAACCATCCTCGCTCGGCGCCAGTTTTGCCGCTGAAATAAAGGCGTTGGTCGAAGGTCTATCGGGGCAGATTGCGTCCCTGGCAGGCCGGGTAGACCAAATGCAGTCGGAGCGAGCTGTCTCCACTGCGGCCTCTCAGCCGGCAAGCAGGAGGAAACATAGAAAGCACCGTTCGCATTCTAGACATGTCTCTTCCGGAGAGCCCCCTGTTCCCAGCCGTGACCCCTCCGCTAACTTGGGGAAGGCCGAGGCTCAGGCTAGTGACACCGGGTCTCCTCGGGGACCTCAGACACAAAACACCAAGACTCCATTGTCGGGGCAGGGCATACATTATACCTCCCCCCTGGGTTCAACCAGCCAAGGTTTCCCGCGCAGTACCGGACTTAATATTTTACCTTCAAGTCCAAGCTCCGCTGTGGGTTTCGACTCCCTTCTTGCCGACCCACGGACATTCCCAGAGGGAACCGACCCTGTCATGAGACGCACTCTCGAACATGCTCTCGCCCACATTTTTAAGCTGAGAGGTGGCAGTTTGTTCCCGTCGGATACAGTGAGTACCTCGGGTGGTCCCTCAGAGTCCACAATGCGTAATGACTCGGTAAGCCACGCCATTGGGGTGATGCGGAATATTAGCAGTCCAGGTGACACAATGTATATTCCTCCATCCTCGATCCTAAAGCAACCACTCACGGTCTATTCTACGCTGATGGGATCGCAGGCGCCGGGATCCAGATCGACCCCACCTGCATGTCTCCCCTGGTCCAGCCATGTGCTGAGCATGGAGGACGGCGCGCAGACAGTGTTGAGGGGCGGTCGTTGGTCAGCTGCAGAGGAGGTAACGCCAAAAGCCCCATGCTGGGGTGCATTCTTGTGCACGCCCAGGACTCTGAGACCTCAGACGCAGAACACACGCGCCTCCTAGACCAGGCGACACAGTTAATGGTAGGCCACCACAGGGCTATGTGCGATATCCTCCAGTGTCATTTGGCTCTCTTGGCCAGGGCTACTACTGTGCAGCGGGACACGGTTTTAAACGCGTGTGTTTTCAGCGGCGAACTGAGTCAGAGAGTACGCCACCGCCTCAGTTACACAAACTGGACATCACCCACCCTCTTTGATGGGGAGATAGCGGGTGCAGTCGCCGAGCTACTGGGGTGTAACAAACCAAATGGTTCAAGCCGAATCCGCTAGCCAGTTGGCCGCTGCCAAGGGTAAATGGAAGGCGCCGCAAGCACAGAAAACACAACGCCCTAGGACTAGCTACGCTAACCAGAGTCAGCCAGGAGGCAAGCGCTCATACCCTTCCACGAGAGGGAAGAGTAGCAGGGCGCCCCTGAGAAAGAGAGGACCAGGTGTTGGCTCCTCCTCCTCGGGTGGTCATCAACCCCGGCAGTGGGGAAAGCATGTTTAACACTAACCTCTGCGACGGGAGTGGGGGTGGTTGGGGGATCGGTCTTATGTTCGGCAAGGGATCAGTCTACAACTTGGTAACCCTAGTGATCCCCGGGGAAGCTCACCTCATGGAAGAAGAGACCCCCCCTCTTGCAACTGTAAAACCCATGGCCACCGATCCCTGTCACATGCAGATTGCACCGATGCATTTTGGCTTGGAGGCAGTGGGTAACCAATCCCTGGACGCTCCAGGTGGTGACACTCAGTTACAGAATACATGAACCACTGACATCTCCACCGCCACTGTCAGTGTCCTTCCCCCCCCCCCCCGTTGGGGGCACTGCCAGGGGATCCCCGCAAGGCGGAAGCAATCAGACAGACAGGAAGTAGACAGTTTGCTAGAAAAGGGTGCCATACACAGAATAGTTCAGCCGGCGCTAAGTCCGGGCTTCTACTCAAATGTATTCGTAGTACCCAAAGCTACAGGTGGCTGGCGTCCGGTTCTGGACCTAAGCAGACTAAATCAGTATGTGCTTCTCGATTGGTTCCGCATGGAGACACCATCCAGTGTCCTACTCTCCATCCACCGTTTCAACTGGCTAGCCTCTTAGACCTATGCGATGCATACCTGCACATACCGATGCATCTAGCGAGTTGCTCTCTCCTTTGATTCGCCCACCTGGGCCAAGTATGCAAATTTCGGGTGCTCCTCTTCGGATTATGCACAGCGCCCTACGTGTTCACCAGAGTGATGAAACAGGTAGTACTGCTGCTCCACCAAATGTTGGTACACATCAATCCGTACCTAGACGACTGGTTGTTACACAACCCAGACAAGGGGTTATTAGCCAGACAAGTAAGGCTAACGCAGGATTTACTCCACCAGTTGGGCTTCCAAGTAAATCAGAAAAAGTTCCATTTCGATCCGACTTAACAGTTGGTGTTTCTGGGCATGGAGTTCAACACTGAGGTAGGCCTGGTTCAAGCGCGTTGCCTAGCGCTAAGCAACCTAGCAGAACGCCTAGTCACCGTACCCTCAGTGTCCCTCTAACTAATGCGGCTCATCGGAATGCCCAAGGAATATGGCCCCCGCAGTGGGTTTGGGACCACCATATCAACTGGCTCTAGCTGAAAGCAGTGTACCAAGCACTATTATGCGTTCTACCCGTAGTTCGAGACCGCAGAGTCCTGCTCCGCACAGACAACACAGCGGTGGTCTCCTTTATCAACAAGGAGGGGGGACGCATTCCCCATCGTTGTCAGTCCTAGCAGAGCAAATTCTCCTTTGGTGCCTGGAATACAATGTGGAGCTAACCGCACACTACCTTCCAGGGGTGAGAAACGGTCTGGCAGACGTCCTTTCGAGGCGGCTCCGTCTCCATAACACTGAGTGGCAGATACCCCAGTTGGTAGACTCTAGGCTGTTTCGGCTGTGGGACGGTCCAAAAATAGACCTGTTTGCCGCACCCCGGAACGCTAAGCTTCCGACGTACGTAACACTCCTGCCGACACCAGGAGCCTGGGCCGTGGACACCTTATCGATCTCGTGGTCCCGCATGAATGCTAATTCACGGGGTACTGGAGAAACTTCGACAGGAGCCCACCTGCATATTAACTCTGGTGGCGCCCAATTGGTCGACCAAGGCCTGGTTTCTGCTCCTGCTAGGGAAACACCAGTAGTGCTTCTGGACTTACTGGACTTGCTGTCCCAACCGGACGGCGCACTGCCAACAAGCCCAGCAGTGTACCACTTACACGCATGGAGGCTCTCAGTAGACTCGCGCAGACGAAAGGTCTATCTAAGCAGGCTGCCAATGTCCTGGCCAGGGTGAACAGGGATTCCACCAACACTGCCTATGACTCGAAATGGCGAGCATACACTAATTGGTGTAGTGGAAGGGAGATTGATTCGTGCCATGAAAGACAAAAGTGATGGTGAGTGGGACGGAGGAGAAAGCCTTGGTGAGTAAGGTTGACCAATGTGGCATGTGTGGAAAGAGGGTAAAGGCAAATTCAGTGCGGTGTGTGAAATGTGGGAAGTGGATACATGGGAGATGTGCAAAGATGAAGAGGGTGACCCAAAGATTGGCAAGGAATTTTGCATGTGGAAGATGTAAGAATGGAGTTGGAAGGGTGGTGGAACAGGAAGAAAAGTTGTGTGATGAGGTTGAGTCAGTGAAGGAGTTTACATACCTGGGGGACAAGGTAAGTGTGGGTGGTGGGTGTGAGGCGGCTGTGACAGCTAGAGCAAGGTTTGCTTGGGTGACGTTTAGGGAATGTGGAGAGCTACTATATGGGAAGACATTTCCCTTGGAGATGAAAGGAGTAGTTTATAAGAGTTGTGTGAGATCAGCATTGCTGTATGGGAGCGAGACATGGTGTTTGAGTGAAAATGAGCTGGGTATTTTAATCCTCTTTCTCCCACAAGGCAATACCCAATATGTACCAAGTCTAAGTTAATCAGTTGCAAAGATCAAATCTGCTGTAACGTGATACATATGCTGTGCATAGTAAGTTGTACTTGGGTATAAGGCTGACTACAAATAAATTGAACTTGGGTGTTGGTCACTACAAATAAATTGAACTTGGGTGTTGGTCACTACAAATAAATTGAACTTGGGTGTTGGTCACTACAAATAAATTGAACTTGGGTGTTGGTCACTACAAATAAATTGAACTTGGGTGTTGGTCACTACAAATAAATTCAACTTGGGAGTTGGTCACTACAAATAAATTCAACTTGGGAGTTGGTCACTACAAATAATTTCAACTTGGGAGTTGGTCACTACAAATAAATTCAACTTGGGAGTTGGTCACTACAAATAAATTTAACTTGGGAGTTGGTTACTACAAATAAATTCAACTTAGGGTTCTGATAACTACAAATAAATTACACTTGGCTGACAGTGACTACAACTAAATTATACATGTAATTGGCTCCACATTATTTCCAGCAATCAGACTATGGAAAGTCTGGTTACCTGGAGTGCAAAGAAGAACTTCAGTTGACAACAAAGCTTATTATAAATCTTTTATCTTCTTTGGACTAATCCTGTGAAATACAGTATATATGTCACTTACATGCATCTATGCATTGAACAGTTATATACTTATACTATACTATACCACTACATAAACCACCAAACCCTGGGGCCCACACTATATAACAACTAGTCTTTATTTTCCACGATTTCCTCTTCCTCTTTGTCCACCTCTTTGTCTTCCTCTTGATCCACCTCTCCCAATTGCAGGGGTTCTTCTGCTTTGTTGTCCTCCTGCATCTCTTCTGTGTTCCCACAGCCACCTTGCTTCTGCTTGATCAGTTGCTTCTGTTTGTGTCACCTTCTGCCCTTTGCCTGCATTACATGTTATTTCATGGTGATATGGAAGGAAGCAATCACGACACAAGGAAATTCCACATTCATTGCATTTGTAGACGCTGTACACGTAGTGGCCCTTCTGAGTTTTCCTTCCTATCTTAATGCACATTCTACAACTAGCACCTCTGCCCTCTCCTTTAACCAGGTGGTGATTTTGGTATGTATTGAGAACTGGTTCAGCAGTTGTCACTCTCTGTTTTCTTGAGCAAAAGCCACCAATCATAGCACAACCAACTTCTACTTGGAATGCTTTATGCGTTTTCTTCTCATCAACTACTTCTTTGTAGATAATGTAGCTGTTGCAAATGGCAGTATCTAATAAGTAGAAGAAGACATACTTCCACCATTTGTGGGCCTGACGTTGGGAAGTGAAATAAGATCGTATTTGATTAGCACGATCCACTCCACCCATGTATTTATTGTAATCACCTACAATATCAGGAGCTGGAAGGCTGTAGACAGACTTTCGATGGGTTGTGGGCGACTTGATGAATCTGTTGATCCTTCCATCATTGACTCTAAATCCTTCTCGGCATGTAGAAAGCAGATTTAATAATTTTGAATCTTTATAAGAGACAACAACAAGATCGTCTTTCTGTCTTGCAGCAAACTGCCCTCTGCATAGGTTTTTGATTATGTCACTTGCTGGGTTTCTTCTGGGATTTGTGCGAAGGGCATTTGGGAATCCCCTTCTATCTTGGCGCATACTTCCAACAACATAGGTATGGTGATAGTCCAGGAGCCTACTGGCCATCTCAATGCTGGTATAATAACTATCTGTGTAGAGAACATGATGTAATCCAGTGAATGGCTGGATTAAATTCTCGCATAAGGCAGCAGTTTTGGAAACGTTTCGCATATCCTCTTCATGACTTCCAGTACTAGTCATAAATTTGAGATTAGCCACGTAATTTGAATGACTATCTGCCAAAACATATACTTTGAACCCTTTGGCTCTGGGTTTTCCCTGGATGAACACAGTTGGAATTCCATTATATCTCCCTTTATACCCAATGATGGCTTCGTCTATTGCCACCTCACAATGAAGATTATACATCTGTTGTGATTGATGTATTACAGTTTTCAGTATTGGTGCAACTTTATACATTGGTCTATGTCTTCTCTCTGTAGCTCTCTCAGCAGGATTACTTTTATTAGCTGGATCATTTCTTGCATCATTGACATGAAAATATTGCAATATTTTTTGAAACCTATTACGGCTCATTACACCTGCAATTTTTTCATTTCTTAAAGCAGTATTTGTTGACCAATAGTCATTTAGTTCCCCTTTTGGATCAACACCCATAATTATCATGATGCCTAGAAACGCTGCCATCTCATCAGCTCCTTTGTTTCTTTTTATATATTTTGCATAAGCATTAGTCTCTCTTCTGAGTTTTGTCACAAGCGATTTAGGAAATATTTTTTCAAAAGCACTTATTGGTGTAGGTATGTCTGCTTTGTTCACATTGGGACCAGGATGTTCACCTGTGAACTCTTCAACAACATGTCTTCGGAGTGTCGGAGTCCAACCATCACTATCAGCAACATTGTCATCATCTTCATCATTAGAAACACATGTAGGTTCAATATACTCTGAGTCACTTGGCCAGGTTGTTTCTATTTGTGTGTGAGCATGAATGCGATGATGTGTGCTGTTCCTGTCATCATCATCAGAGTCCATCTCTTCACCTGATGTAGTGTCCATGCCACTGTCAAGATTAGGAGGTACTACCCCATTTTCACCATCATCATCACTACTATAAAGGTCACTTTCATCACCACCCTGATTCTCTCTGCCATCATCATTTCCATCATCCTGATCGTCATTGCCATCACCTTGATCATTGCCATCACCATCCTCATTTTCATTACCATCACCATCCTGGTTTTCATTACCATCACCATCCTGGTTTTCATTACCATCATACTGATCTTCATTGCCATCACCATCCTGGTTTTCATTGCCATCACCATCCTGGTTTTCATTGCCATCATCCTGATCTTCATTGCCATCACTCTGATCATTGCCATCACCATCCTGGTTTTCATTGCCATCATCCTGATCTTCATTGTCATCACCCTGGTCCTCATTGTCATCACCCTGGTCCTCATTGCCATTACCATCCTGGTTTTCATTGCCATCACCCTGATCCTTATTGCCATCACCATGCTGATTTTTATTGCCATCACCCTGGTCCTTATTGTGATCACCATCCTGGTTTTCATTGCCACCACCCTGATCCTCATTGCCATCACCCTGGTCCTTATTGTGATCACCAACTAGGTTCTCAATACCATTACCACTCTGGTTCTCCTCAGTCTCAATTGTCTCATTGTCTCTTTCACCAGTCACATTACTAGTACTCCCATGACCCTGTCTCTTTTTATGATGTCTTGGCCGTTTTCTGCGTTTAGTGGTTTGTGCAGAATGGGGATCACATGTATCACTATCACTGTCTGCATAACTGATCTTATGATGTTTTGAGCGATGTCTGCGCTTACGAGAATGAGAACCTACATGACTGGGGACACTAGTATCACTAGTAGTGTCCATAGGAATAACTTGGTTATCTCCTACCTGATCATTTTGTACCCTCTCCTTCGATTCAGTTGGCAAATGATGCTTCTTCACCCTCACTTTGCCAGATCTATTCTTAGACGATTCTGTAATGAGATCATGTTCTTGTTCAGTTATATTCAATGAAGCTATATCTCGGAGAGTCATGTTTCATGCAAGAGTAACAATCTGTAGGACCATGCACTGCAATGACAGTAACAAATGAAGACTATTAGCCCATAATTCCAAAGTATGAAATCAATTCATTTACTCATTGATTTTATCAAATGTAGTATGATAATCTGATTTACAGGAAATGTTGTGGAGGCAAGTCATATACAGTATTCATATGTAATTTAGGAATAGCCTAGTACATGTAGTTAGCTTTCATGGTCACTCAAGTTATGTAATATGGTTGTTTATTTGCAAAGCAAACAACCAAGCTCAACTGCCTTCTTTCATGAAAACAAAGGTTGCTTCATTTCTATTTGCACAAGCCCAAGTGTAACTTGCTAAGTTTCTTGATTGTCTACGTTCAATTTACTTGTAGTATAGAATCACCCAAGTCTAACTCAATCAGTTTTTTTGACCATCCAAGTTGAATTTATTTGTAGTGGAGACAACCCAAGTTCAACTTATTTGTAGTGCAGACAACCCAAGTTCAATTTATTTGTAGTGCAGACAACCCAAGTTCAACTTATTTGTAGTGCAGACAACCCAAGTTCAACTTATTTGTAGTGGAGACAACCCAAGTTCAACTTATTTGTAGTGAAGACAACTCAAGTAGTACTTACTATGTTTGCCCATGGTCCAAGTACAATTTACTCAGTCTGCACAGTGCTGGAAAAATCTCTAGTAGGAGCAGCAAAAAGCTGTGTATATCCTTCAGTTGCAATAGGCTAATAATGCTGTACACTGCAAAAGTATGCTAAGTATGTTTACTTTCTGGACTCCCTGGTTAAATTAGCCTAGATATTGAGTCACCCCTTAGGGAGGGGCAGATGACCTTTACATACTGAATTGAACTTGGTAGAAAACACAATAGGTTCTTGGTAAACATAGCAACTTGTACTTGGTGCAGAAAGGGTGTCAGCCTGCAGGCACCCAGAAGCACCATAACAAGTTAGACTTGAGAGGTAGAGGATTAAGGAGGACAGAGAGAGCGATGGTGAGAGTGATGTGTGGGGTGAAGTTGATGGACAGAAAAGTAACTGAGGACTTGATGCAGATGTTGGGTTTGAAGGAAGCGGTAGATCGGTTGGCGAAGGCAAATGGGGTACGTTGGTATGACCATGTGCTGAGGAGGGAGGATGGGCATGTATTAAGAAGGGCCCTTGATTTAGAGGTGAGTGGTCCAAGGAAAAGGGGAAGGCCAATGAAGACGTGAAAGATGCAAGTGGAGGAGGAGAGTGGGAAGGTTGGGATGAGGATGAGGGATGCTTTGAATCGTGCAAAGTGGAGGGAGGGGTAAGAGCGATTGCCACTAGTTTAAGGTGAATCCGGCCACCCTCGTCTTCGGGGACAAAACCGGATTTAAAACTCTGGACTACTACTACATCCCTCTATCGGCCAGGTAGCAGACTTCTTTGTCCACTTGTTTCACGAAGTAGGTTTGTCCTACGAAGCGATCGCTGGCTACAGGTCAGCCTTGTCCCCCGCCATAGGGAACTCTTTGGGGTCAAGTATAGCCGATTGTCCTATTGAGTTGCTACGAGAACCATACCGGGTTTTCCAGATGGGGAACCAAACACATGTTTTTGTGTTACGACCCTGGCAAACAGGATAAGACGGCCTCCCTGACTTCCATCTCCAGGTGGATTACTGCGACTGTACTGGAGGTCTATAATACATTATCCTCCTCAACACAGACTTTGCAGAGACACCAAGTACAAGCACATGAGGTCTGTGTGATTGCTAACTCACTAGCGCTAGCGTCAGGCGCCCCCCTCGAACACAGGGCAGGCTTCTGGAGAACGCAGAACGTCTTTATCAACTACTACCTAAGAGACACCCAATCTATTGAGCAGGGTCTCTTCAGGTTAGGTCCCATCGTAGCAGGTCAGGCTTTGGTTATCGACCCAGCCCGAACGACCACAGGTGCCCCTGCGCATAGGCGATAAGTCAGTCTTGGCATTTTTTGCGGACAGATTGTCTGTACCACTAGCACTTCCTTGAAGCTCCCAGGTTTCGCTTTTTCGACCTACGCTCTCATGCAAACTGTTTCGGTCCTTACTTCAAGCTTATTTGGGTCTAGCTTTCTCGGGCATACCGAACCCTGTTACCATAGCAGCACTTGGGCTTTTGCTTCGGGAACAGCTCAGGCAAGGTCTTAACTAAGATATGGAGTTGATTATAGTTTGTTTTCATCCCGGACTGGGTAGAGACTTTCATCATTTTTCTGTTTGCTCGGAAAACCCGCCACCTATTGGCGTCTGACTCTGCCTACAGTCCAAATAGTCATTTTGACTGACCGGAGTCTATGGTGGGTAATTGAACGTAGTGAATTTAAGCAGAGGGTTCTCCGAACCCGCCTATTCACATAGTTCATACCCACCATAGACTCCAGGAACCCCCCAACCACCCCACTCTTTCCGTAGCATTGGTCTAAGTCCTCGAGGCAGAGAGAAAGGAACCAGAGTGATTGTACGACCGTCTATGGTGCTGCCATGTGGCCTTGGCCACGTGGGCTCGTGACGTAAGGGTAAAAGAATCTTGGGGTCATGGGGCTTCCCCTGACCTAGATTCTATCTCTCGGTCACCGGCAGAATCGCTGATTAATGCCTACAGTTCAAAATAGTCATTTTGACTGACCGGAGTCTATGGTGGGTATGAACTATGTGAATAGGCGGGTTCGGAGAACCTTCTGCCTAAAACATTCATTTTGGGAAGTAAGGATGGGGAAATAGTAATTGAGTTATCAAAATATGTCCATAATTGCTTCATTTTATCAGTTGCCTCAATCCAAACCACTAAATAGTAATCATCACAAATATTAGGTAAACATTTAATTTATATTTTTACAATTTTGACTCTCGTGTGTGAAGCACACAATGGGAGTCTTTGCGGTTAGTGTATCTGTGGGGTGTGTGTACAATGTATGTGTGTCCGTGTGTGTCTGTTCCATTGATATCTCAATAACCAATAATCAGATTTTAAGGAAAATGTAGCATAGTTGCTCTGAGGTAATGCTCAGACCTGATTAGGTTTTGGTTGCAATCCGCACAAATTAATTATCAATTTTAATCATTTTCACTTGTTTCTCAAACAGATTTCAATGAAACTTGATACATAGATGCTCTGGGGCAATGATCTGACCTGATAATTGGGATGATTAGTTTTAGGTTGAAATCCGTGCATATTATTACCTAATTTGCATATTAATTAGCCAATTTTAAACATTTTCACTGTTTCTTGTATACCATTAGACAGATAGCCATAGAACTTGGTACATAGATAATGCGCAGTACTGATTAGTTTTGGTTTAAATCCCATGCATATTAATTAATTATCCAATTAGCATAATAATTAGGCAATTTTAAACATTTTCCTGTGTTTTTCAAGTACCATTCAACAAATTTTAATGAAACATGGTACACAGACTGTAGGATAATACTCAGACCTGATAAAATTCCGATTGAAATCCATGCATATTATTTGCCTGATTTGCATATCAATTAGCCAATATTTAAATTTCCACCAATATCTCAACCACACATCAGATTCAATGAAACTTGGTACATAGACTTGTAGATGTTTAGGGATAAGCCATATACATGTTCAGTTTAGGGTTAAATTTTGAGCTTACTAATTACCTAATTTACATAAATTAACTAATTTATAGGTTTTCCACAGATATCTTGTGTACCACTAATAAAACTAGGATCATACTGTCGAATCGGTCACAGGGTCAGCAAAACAACCACGTGGATCATACTGTTGAATTGGTCACAGGGTCAGCAAAACATCCATGTGGATCATACTGTCGAATAGGTCATAGAGTCAGCAAAACGTCCACATGGATCATACTGTCGAATCGGTCACAGGGTCAACAAAACAACCACGTGGATCATACTGTTGAATTGGTCACAGGGTCAGCAAAACATCCATGTGGATCATACTGTCGAATAGGTCATAGAGTCAGCAAAACGTCCACATGGATCATACTGTTGAATCGGTCACAGGGTCAGCAAAATGTCCATGTGGATCATGCTGTCGAATCGGTCACAGGGTCAGCAAAACGTCCACGTGGATCATACTGTCGAATAGGTCACAGGGTCAGCAAAACGTTCACGTGGATCATACTGTCGAATCGGTCACAGAGTCAGCTAAACGTTCACGTGGATCATACTGTCGAATCGGTCACAGAGTCAGCTAAACGTCCACGTGGATCATACTGTCGAATCGGTCACAGAGTCAGCTAAACGTTCACGTGGATCATACTGTCAAATCGGTCACAGAGTCAGCTAAACGTCCACGTGGATCATACTGTCGAATCGGTCACAGAGTCAGCTAAACGTCCACGTGGATCATACTGTCGAATCGGTCACAGGGTCAGCAAAACATTCATGTGGATCATACTGTCGAATCGGTCACAGAGTCAGCAAAACGTCCACGTGGATCATACTGTTGAATCGGTCACAGGGTCAGCAAAACAACCACGTGGATCATACTGTCGAATCGGTCACAGAGTCAGCTAAACGTTCACGTGGATCATACTGTCAAATCGGTCACAGAGTCAGCTAAACGTCCACGTGGATCATACTGTCGAATCGGTCACAGAGTCAGCTAAACGTCCACGTGGATCATACTGTCGAATCGGTCACAGGGTCAGCAAAACATTCATGTGGATCATACTGTCGAATCGGTCACAGAGTCAGCAAAACGTCCACGTGGATCATACTATTGAATCGGTCACAGGGTCAGCAAAACAACCACGTGGATCATACTGTCGAATCAGTCACAGGGTCAGCTAAACGTTCACGTGGATGTCCCTGAAACAATATAAATAAATGACATGTCATCAGTTTTTCTTTATATCTTTCATAAAACAATAAATGATGTTCGTTATTATTAATATAATGAATGAGCACGATATCACATACCTTAAGAACATGCAACTCTTGCAAATCAATGTTTTCCAAGCCGAGTTCATTCAGATACTGGGTAGCCTCGATCAACTTGTTCTCACTGACATCTGAAAATACAGCGTAACCCATTGTCCCACGAATGCCAAAAAGAGAGAACATGCTTCTTGGGCTTCTTATTTATACCCCTAGATAGTGTGTTTTGCAGAACGAATCACTTTTAGAATCTATAAATCTGATTGGTTGAAATCTGAATTATTTGTCCCAGATGTATATAACGATTCTATGGACATTGCGAACAATAGGGTGAAACCATTTGTTCTGATATTGACCTCAAATGAGAATACAATTAATTTGGGGTTATTTCATTATAAAATAAGGGGTGTTTCCCTGCAACTCATCGCTCGGTGTGTATGTTAGATATATCACAACGATATTATGGCTGTCGCCTTGGTAGTCATGGTATATCCCACACATAGATACTTTTATAGTGTGAAGTTGTCACTGATCATGTCTGTGGCCATTTTACCAAAACCAAAACATAGATACTTTTACAGTGTGAAGTTGTCATATTATGGGTGGCACTGGAATTACAGGTGCTCACATAGCTGAGGTGGAAGCTGTATTAGGCATTGTTATGCTAATGAGTAGGGCTTTGTTTTAGCCAGTACAGTGTAGTGCTGTTAGAAGCACACTTCGTTTTGGACTTTGAAGGAGCAACAAGTCAGGTTACTCTGCTCAGTGGGTTAGAAGAAATTCCGCACCATAGCTTTTCTAGGCAGTCGATGTATCCATATACTGGTGTATTGCGCTCTAGTGCTCTCTGAGCCAGTTTTCTGCTATTCGAGTGGAAGTAAGTTCGGTACTACCAAAAAGCAGTATTGTGTCAATTTGACACAGGCAGCGTGGCTGAGTACTGGGTGTGACTGGCGTGGTGGTGTGGTGTTGCTGGGGATAACTCGAGGCGGGGTTCGGTGGGACCGGCCTCTAGACCCTCCGTTGCTGAGCGTGAAGTGTGTGAAAGAATTCTCGTGTAAGTAAGTAATTTCATATTGTGCATATATTTTGTGTAAATTTAGTTGCACGTAAAAGATTGTCAAATACGATTATTTTCGCGGCCAGTTGTCTAGTGTGAACAAGTGTATTGCTGTGCTACTTGTATTGTAACCATATAATTCTGTACATATTGGGACTGAGAGGCAACATTTCATAAGTTATATTTCGTAATCTGTTAAACAAAACGATTGTAATACTATGTAGTTTCTAGTTTTATTATTGTACTTGTGACAAGGTAATTATATTTTCAAATGAGGACTGTCGGCGTTTGTATAGTCGCCAAACTGTCATCTCTAGTCACTTTTGTTGATTTCCTTATCCAGCCATTAGATTAAAAGACTTCCAACTAACCAGCCAGTGACTTAAAGTCCGGTATTGTTGACTCCCTGTATGTAAGAAGACTGCAGTTCCCAGACTACCCTGTATGGAACTCGTCATATGCTCTGGATCGTCGAGTCTACGTCAATTTGTATAGGAGTTTGATCTGCATTGAAACTGTTTCGCCGTGAATGTGATACATAGCTAAGTGACATATCTGCATTGCGTTAACAGTAACCACTAGTCATAGAGTGAACATTGTACTGCTGTACTTGTTACCAGAACTGATATTAAATAAATTAATTGTACTGCTATATTCATTACCAGAGCTGACGTCGTATAAATTAGTTGTGCTGCAGTACAAATGAATTCCTGTATGTTATTATAAAAGGTTACATTTAGTAGTGTTGGGGCTTTAACTTGTGCACATAAGTATAGATTTAAGACGTGTTATGATATCGATATTCTGTTGATTAAATTGATTTATTTGTTAATTTAATACGCACTAGGACTTGTGTAGTTTCTCCTCATACCCGACCACGGATCTCTTGCCTCTTAGGCCGACAACGGTTTGCTATTTGGTATTTAGGGTGGCTGATTCCTAGCACCTGACAGAAGTTGTCACTGATCATGTCTGTGGCCATTTCATCAAAACATAGATACTTTTACAGTGTGAAGTTGTCATTGATCATGTCTGTGGCCATTTCACCAAAACATAGATACTTTTACAGTGTGAAGTTGTCACTGATCATGTCTGTGGCCATTTCATCAAAACATAGATACTTTTACAGTGTGAAGTTGTCACTGATCATGTCTGTGGCCATTTCACCAAAACATAGATACTTTTACAGTGTGAAGTTGTCACTGATCATGTCTGTGGCCATTTCACCAAAACATAGATACTTTTACAGTGTGAAGTTGTCACTGATCATGTCTGTGGCCATTTCATCAAAACATAGATACTTTTACAGTGTGAAGTTGTCACTGATCATGTCTGTGGCCATTTCACCAAAACATAGATACTTTTACAGTGTGAAGTTGTCACTGATCATGTCTGTGGCCATTTCATCAAAACATAGATACTTTTACAGTGTGAAGTTGTCACTGATCATGTCTGTGGCCATTTCATCAAAACATAGATACTTTTACAGTGTGAAGTTGTCACTGATCATGTCTGTGGCCATTTCACCAAAACCAAAACATAGATACTTTTACAGTATGAAGTTGTCACTGATCATGTCTGTGGCCATTTCACCAAAACCAAAACATAGATACTTTTACAGTATGAAGTTGTCACTAATCATGTCTGTGGCCATTTCATCAAAACATAGATACTTTTACAGTGTGAAGTTGTCACTGATCATGTCTGTGGCCATTTCACCAAAACCAAAACATAGATACTTTTACAGTGTGAAGTTGTCATTGATCATGTCTGTGGCCATTTCACCAAAACATAGATACTTTTACAGTGTGAAGTTGTCACTGATCATGTCTGTGGCCATTTCATCAAAACATAGATACTTTTACAGTGTGAAGTTGTCACTGATCATGTCTGTGGCCATTTCACCTAAACATAGATACTTTTACAGTGTGAAGTGAATGAGTTTGTTTAAGTCTAATTACATAAACAAAGATGGCACACATTAGATGAGAGAACACTACATTATTTTAGTTGTTAGACTTTCTACTTTAAGGTAGAGATGCAGTTTACCTGACAAGTATTTTAATTAGTTGATTAGGAAACCAAGATGACCTCCCTTGTCCACAAAACTATATATTTTCGGAAAGCTTATTGTATGAAATTTCAAAATTTTGTTAGTATTTTTTTTATGGACTGTGTAGTTTGAAATATGCACAAAAATGTGCTTTTTTAGTCAAAAGTGAAATAAAAAAAATTAGCTTCTAAACCATGCTTCTGTTTCCTGTCAAAATTGGTTTACGGCTACATCTGTTTACTATGAAGAAAGTGCTGTCTTGAAAACTGTCTACCAGTTGTCAATTTTGCAGGGCAGCAGCTCAAATTTCACTACTTCAAGTTTATGCATAAATTAACACCCATGCTAGTTGTATGTACGATTGTTGTAACACTGTTCAACCCAAACAAATGCCCCGAAGACGTTTTGAAGATAAACACATTGTCAATCATTTGTGAAAATTTCAAAACAAAAGGTCAAAGCGTCTAGGAGCTATTTTTTTTAAAGTTCTGGGATGTGCCCTAAAAAGAAGCTGAGATAATTGCTAATTTGCATAACAATTCACTCAGTAAGAAGTTTGCTAATGCCCATAATTAAAATGGCTGTAACAGTTAAATGTATTATCGTTTTGTAAAAAGTTAAATATAGTGCATAATATGGAGATCCCGTCATTTCTTTTTTTCACCATGTTTCTTTTTTATTATTTATGCGCAGCCTTGCTAAATCTTGCTAAGCATTCAAGAGGGAATGTTTGCACCTGTTATCTATATTTTAAAATCGTTTTTTGAGTATGTTCCACTATTCACAATTCTACAAAATTTTAACAGTCTGTAACCAAGACTGTTTGGATAATAAAAAGCAAAAAAAAAAAAAAATTTCACTCCCATGTGCCCACAAACCTGCATCTGTACCCTAAAGTGTACACTTTCTTTATTTAAGTAAAACAGATGTACTATTCATTATTTATTATGTCAATGGGCAAGCTTTACTAGTTATGCAATCTTATTTTCCTATTGTAGGTTGAAGCGATACACCAGAAGCGAATGCTGGCATTTCTCAACCATTTTATAACGCATACTGTCAGATTTCTCAATAAATTTTCCTGTGTGTGTGAGGAGGTAAGTGACATGTTTTGATGAAATGTGTTTATATTTTATGTTTTGGTCACATTAAATTTGGCTGTCTCCAAAAAAAGAAAATTTTTAAAAATTTTGTACCATCTCAACAATTATTAGTATTTTGTGAGGCAGGCAATAAGTGAGCATAGAGCATAATAATTATCTGATAATATGAGATTATTATGAAAAAAGTGTATTGATCTGTGAGGTGACAGCTTACTTTTATCTCCTAATTTCAATTGCAAGAATAAGGTGGTCAACTTTCGTGTTATGCGATGCACAAAATGGGAGTCTTTGCAGTTAGTGTGTGTGTGTGTGTGTGTATGTGTGTGTGTGTGTGTGTGTGTGTGTGTGTGTGTGTGTGTATGTGTGTATGTGTGTGTGTGTGTGTGTGTGTGTGTGTGTGTGTGTGTGTGTGTGTGTGTGTGTGTGTGTGTGTGTGTGTGTGTGTGTGTGTGTGTGTGTGTGTGTGTGTGTGTGTGTGTGTGTGTGTATGTTTTTTGCATTATCATTCCTTACATGGAATTTGCATTGTCTAATAAGACTGTATGCTGATACCATTCTTACTTATAGCAAGACGAGGGTAACGGGTAATATCATTTTATTTCAGAAACTTGGCAATCTTTATATCAGGATACAGAGGCTGGAAACAACTTTAAATATTTTAGAAGCAAAGGTAAACAGTGTAATATTCATAATACTCATAAATATACAGAAATGTCAATCATCAGGGTTCTCCCCAGGGCTTTTTAGTGCTGAGGTGCTCTGTGCATTTGTGAAAACTACGCTTTATTTGGGACCTCAGCACTGTGTTCCGACCTTGGCACTTCATTCCATATTTGACATGCCAATTTCAAATGTGCAAAAGCTTTATTGTTCCAGTCGTATCCACACTTTATTAAAATGGGCCGCAGTTGACTACTCAACTTCTTGTTAGCCAGTCTTAGTTAACTGACTGTTTATCTTCTCATACCCGAGATATATGAAGGGATCAAAATCGGTACTCTGCGCCACCAGAATGTGCCGGCGCATTTCCCAAAATAAGCCCATTCTGCATCCCTCATTCTGCACCATCAAGAAAATTCATACTGTGCCCCATTCTGGGTTAAAAAATGATTTTCAATCCTGTTTTAGTGTTTATCAACGCAATCGGGATGGTTTTATGTGAAATACTGTTATAACATTTGTAGAGGCATCGAAAAGTACAAAATTATTGGAAACTGCTCTAATCATTTGCGTACAAACTTTTTTTGCATTCAAGAACGCAATCTGGGTCAATTGTAACAAAGTTTAAACAATGTTTCCATTCTTGATCTAATAATCTGCTCCCGCCCCTCATTCTACGCCATCGAGAAAATTCAGACTGTGCCCCATTCTGAGTTCCAGCTTTTTAAAAATGTGAAATCCATAGACTCATAGGCGGCAATGATTTTCAAGCCTGTGTATCAACTCAATCGGGATGTTTCGAGTGAAATACAGTTATACAACATTTCTGGGAAACAATTACGAAGCTATTGGAAACAAATAAATTAAAGTAATTGGCACAATCGGCAGATGAAAACGCCGAAATTGCTCTTTTCCAAAGGGGTAACATAATATTGAGTCATATATTTTGAGAAGTCTTTATCTGGGATATGATTTGAGTGGTTGAATCATGAAAACGTTCGAAAACGGGGACTTATGTTTTGACCTCCGTGCGTGCATGTAAGCGTGCGTGCGTGCATCTGTGCGTGCGTCCGGACCTGTATCTTAGAAATGCCTGGACCAATCACAATCAAACTTCACACTTGCATCATACATGATATCATACATATGCACGTCAATTTGTTTCATGATCTGATTCAAGATGGACGAATGGCGATCATTTTTGTGCTAAAAATCATCAAAATCGAGCATTTCCCGGTTGTTTACAGATGGATTTTGTTCAAACCTTGTATATGTTGGACATTATAGGACCTTGATGCACATCATTTTGTTTTACGATCTGATTCAAGATGGCCGAATGGCGGCCATTTTTGTGCTAAAAAATCATAAAAAGCAACCATTTCTCGGCTGTTTACAGATGGATTTTGCTCAAACTTGGTATATACATTAGACATTATGGGACCTTGATGCAAATAATTTTGTTTTTCAGATAACATTCAAAATGGCCGACTGGCGGCCATTTTGTATTAATCAATGTGGTTCTCATGCCATATCTCCAATATATTGTTTGACTGATTATGTTCAAATTTTAAATATTCATTATACATCATGTCATAGATATATTAGTTTGACTATCCTATTCAAAATGGCCGAATGGTTGTCATTTTTGTACTAAAAAATCATCAAATATCAAGCATTTCTGGCATTTATGGATGGATTTCGTTCAAACTTGATACATACATTAGTCATTACGGGTTCCTGATGCACGTCATTTTATTTTTCAGATCAGATTCAAAATGGCTGTCTGGCGGCCATTTTGTTTTAATGAATGGGTTTCCTTACCCATATGTCTGACTTGTCTTGTCTGATTATGTTAAAATTTTTAATATTCACTATACATCATGTCACAGATATACGGATATATTGGTTTGATGATCTTTTTCAAAGTGTGCTATTTTTGTGCTAAAAAAATCCTCGAATATCAAGCATTTCTTGCATTTATGGATGGATTTTGTTCAAACTTATAACACACGTTAGACATTACAGGTTCCTGATGCATGTCATTTTATTTTCAGATTGGATTCAAAATAGCTGACTGGCGGCCATTTTGTTTTAATGATTGGGCTTCTAGAGCCATATCTCTTAAATACTTTGACTGATTATATTCAAATTTTATATATTCATTATACATCATGTTATATTTCATATACATGCAAAATGGCTGATTTTGAATACTGTTCCAGAGCAATATCTCTCAATATGGACAAGTACTTGTTTGAGGATCAGATACAAATGTCAATCATTTTAATGTTAAAAAAATCATATTCCTGACATGGTTATATTCCAGCTATATTACTATAAACATAACTATATATCTCAAATTTGATAACTAACGGGGACTGTGCCATGCATGGCTTGTTTCACAATAGTTTGAGCGTCGTCAAATTCGTGGTGCTAAAAATGCGTGTTTGCAGATTACAGAACATTTTTTCTCACCGAAAGGTATTTGGCCAATAAAAAATTATAACGTTTTTTTTTAATATTAAGATATTTGTGGAACTAAACTAGTAGCTTTTTTTAATTGGGTTTTGTATCTGTAGGGTTTCGCGGGGAGTAGGGTTTTGTCTCAGTAACTGGTCCTTTCATCCTTGTTGAGAATTAAAGTTTTATGTTTCTTTAACAACTGGTCATGGTCCATGCTCTGATAATGCCTCTAGTTTCAAAGACGAATAAACATTACCATTATGATCTTATTTGTGTTGCAAAGGATATTTGAATATTGTTTATTGAAATTAATAATCCTCATAATCGTTTTCCAATATAGATAAATTGTAGTACGTAACAAACTGTATAACTCAGTCTCAACAATGAAATAAAGGAATGTATATATTTACATTATTTATACTTATTTATTATACCTTTATTGCTACTGTACTGATAGAAATACTGTATTTCTAAAGATGCAATAAATATTATTATTATTACTAATGCATTGCAATACAACTGATTCAAATTGAAAGAAATTGCAATATAAAGTATCCATCAGTAATACTTCAAAGGCGTATTTCACGGTCAGTGTTATTTACGAAAATATTTGTTTATAATTTTATAAACTTGCTTGGCAATACCCACCCCAATTAGATATAATGTGTACATATTTTAATAAATAAAGATATACTAACAAAAATGAAATATTAATTATTTCATATTTTATTATATAACCTGCACAACAGTAATCAATATTTTTCCTTGCTAGAATGATGTGTAACTTTATACGGGAATCCTGATAAAGTTCACAACTGGCGATTTAGCAGTATTAGGGATTGTCAACTTCCCGTGAATTTGATTACCTAACATGTTTAGGTTCATGCGCTGCAAGTTGCCCCCCCCCCCCCAGCAAATAATTAAGCCAAGGCGGTTTTGATATGGAAATCAAGAAACTCTCCGATTTGACATAATCTGGGAAGTTCGAATTACTAAATGAAGTACAGGACGACGAAGCTGAAATATCCAAGAACCAACACATACCAAAAATCTCAAAAGTGAATATTCGTGGTGTATTTTAATTCTAATCAGACTGAAGTGGGAATTTGTTAGTACTCGAAATAACATATTGGCGATCCGCTCCACTAGGATTGCCCGTAAAACCACTTTTGTAGTATTGTATGTGTGTGTCTGTGATTTCCAGTGTTTTCATGTATTATTTCTTCTGCGATTTTTTGGGCTTGGCCGATTTCGCTCAAAATTGGTAGGTAGGTCACACCTTCACCCTAGTTATTGGAAAAAATCTGAAAAAAATTTGGCCCACCGTTGCCAAAAGCCAAAAAAAAAACTTCGTGCCAAATGTATCTCCTCCTACAAATATGGGATAAAACACCCCTAACATAGCTCATTCTACTCAGCTTGAGTGTGGACACAAAGTTACTATTTGAATTTTTTTCATTACCAAGAAATTTGACCCCAAAGTTGGGGTAACTGTTCCCCAGGAATGGCTTTCTAACTCTTCTGTGATTTTTTGGGCTGAGCCGATTTGATTCAAACTTGGCAGGCAAATCACACTTTCACTGTAGTTAGGTTGTAAAATCTGAACACAAATTCTAGCCCACCGTTTCTTTTTAAAAAGCACGGACGTAGCTCATTATACTCAGCTTCGGTGTAGGCAAAATATACTGTTTGTTTTTCTTATGTCTATTTCATTACCGAGAAAATTTACCTCAAAGTGGAGGTAACTTTTCATCAGCAACGACTTTTAACTCCTCTATGATTTTTTTGGCTTGGCTGATTATGTTCATACTTGACAGGTAGGTCGTACCGTCACTAATAGGAAAAAAATCCTGGCCCACTACTGCCATTGCAACATCCAAAAACTTATTTTTGAATACTTTCGCCCCCAAATGTATTAAGAGATCACCGGAACCGACATTTTAACATTGATCAACGTAATCGCAACGCACCTTTGAACTTTGAATGAACTGTAAATGCTGCCTTCAATCTAGAAAATACTATTGCAAAACAATTGGAAATAATAAATTTAACAGCAGGATACGTTCTAGCAATAAAATAAAGTGACTTCTAAAGACTGAGTGTTTTTTTAGCGAACTTCGTATACGATGCCCGGTGCCTACCGTGGCAACAGCCAACAACATGTTGCTTGTTTTTTGAGTGGAGCCGATCGCCAACCAGCCTCTACCGGCTTGTTTTAGTATAAGCTAGTAACAACTTGTCGTTAATTATGGGATGATTTGTAGGCATAAGATTGTTATGTGAACTTCGTTCATTAATGGAATACTGTGCGATGGCGCCATTTTCAGGGCCTAACTGATTCAGACTCCTATATTGACTATGTTCCGGGCTGTTTACTAGTGCCAACCTACTTACTTGTCAGTGTCTAACTGTTATATACAGCCCAGAACACGTCAGAATTGTAAAACAAAGTCAGCTAATGTCAGTTGCCCGTGCAATGAGTCGGCCACAGAACCAAAACAATCTGTCAGCCTTCGCCGCCCACAGCATCGATATGATTTTATATTGCATAAATATGAACACTAAATGTAGCTATCCCGGTCAGCAATCGAATTATCAATCTTTGTGGTCCGTAAGTGAATGTTGTCAAGTTCAAGAGCGTGTTTTAACGTACAGCGACGTGAACGTTATTGCTACAATTTTGGGCTTGAACATGTTCTATATTCACCCAAAACAACGACAAACCTGAAACAAAAGTATCCATCCGATCTAAACGACCTACGTCTATGAAAATCGAGTCTTATCTCCCTTCCGTTCCCGATCGACAGTACATCGGGCCAATCTACCGTGATTGTTTGCTTATCATCAATTCACAAAGATCAAAAACTGTTTTAAACGTGAATTTAACAACTAACGTTTTTGAAACTAATCAATGTTCTGGTTATCTAACAAACGTGAGGGACTGTAAAACGCAATTTATGGTACGTGACTTACAAATGCAATTTACATGTGAATTTCCTAACAAAGGTTTAAATGGTTTAGTTGTATGTGGTGTGGCACTAGTGCGGAAAGCTGTCTAATAAAATGGCAACAACCTTTGAACACATTGTTATGCTAATTTGATTTCCGGCGTGTTAGTTGACAAAGAAATGAAAGATTTCTTGATTTTATCAGCAAGACTCAGAATGCGACAGTGACAGCCACTGAAAAGTAATTGAAGACAAATGAACACGTCAAGCAAAAAATACTTTTTCCAGTTGTAGCGTAAAATGGAGGCACATACCATTTTGACTCTTGAGGGGAATGGAAATCAGTTGATTTGAGGGTGTCACAATAAGCCAGGGAGTAAATCGTTTTTATGCTACAAGAAAAATGAAGACCTTGAGCGTACTTTTTGGACTTTAGTACAATGTCATTTTTGTTTGATTACCTAACATTTTTAGGTTCATGTGCTGTAAGTTACAGAGCACATACCTAAGCGACCGTCCCTCAGCAAATAATGAAGCAAAGACATTTTCAATGTCAAAATCGCGCAACTCTCCCTTTTTACGCAAACTGTGAAGTTCGAATTACTAAACGAAGTACAGGACAACGAAGCTTAGATATCCAAGAACCAACACATACCAAAAATTATATCTCAAAAGTGAATATTCGTGGTGTATTTTAAGTCTAACCGGACTATAAGTTGGAATTGGTAGTACTCTAAATATCCAAATATATTTTAGTATAAGGTAGTAAACACTCAAACGTTTTTTTAAATAGTATACCGGTAGTACAAGTAAAAATTACGATAATTTGATCAACAGATGTTTTATTTGCTCAAAAACTGGCATAACATATTCTCAAAGACAGAGCTACGTCACATTCCGCAAACGTTGCCTGGACCAAACACAAACAAGAATAGACAATGAATTTTCGGATTAGTACTTTTGTTCCCCCCCCCCCCACGCTAACCAACGTTCACCCACGCTAACAAAAAATTTGTTTGTCTTTTACTGACTTCCTGTTCCGGTCAGGCTTTTAAAATCCTGACCCCAAACAATGAGGGCAGCCATTTCCGGACCCGGATGATTTTCAGACAGTTGGAAAATTTCGGAACAACAAATTTTGAACACTGATTTGCCCAACTAACAAACACTAATGTTGAAAATAGTATAAGTTCAGTCATCATAAGGAATAATTCCCGTATATACATTAGTTGTCGTTTTCTGAATAGCCAGTACGGGAAAAAGTCTGATCATTTTACCTCCATGGTCCGATCTATCACGGTTACTAGTAACAATGAATCTATACACTGTTTGTTATTCAAATTGTTCGCAGCCATTCGAACAAAAGAGATGCAAATATCAACATTGCTATTGGTGGTGAATAAACATTGCATTTGCCATTGAAACTTTTACGCACAAATTAAACTTGGGTTGTTTATTTTTTTAGATACTAGTAAGGTTGCGCTGCAAAATTAACCAACTTACATGACATCAATGTTGTTTCGACTTCAGCATTTGAAAGTTTAGAGTACATTCCATAAATCAAGAAATCATTTTTCGAAGGCAAATAATACTCTCGCTATCGCAGTGAACGTAAGTGGTTAGTAACTTCGGCGACTTGAAGTAGGGAATGTTTCAAAACAATATTTATTGCTTTGTTTGTAGCTTCACAAGCAAACCAACATCTGTAACAGACAAAGCAATTAGATTTACCATCTTGAGAATTTTAATTTTGCTTGTTTTGTTGGATTGCACTCATTGCGTGGCTTGGAGTATGAACCTGTGCGAATTACAGTTGTGTGTGTGTGAAGCTATGAGCAAGTCTGTTTTTGTAAAATACTAGAAAGTGCAAAAACACATGTGAGATGTGTGGAGATGGATTTTGTTGCCATCGGAACTTCATAAAATCCCATGATGAAATACAACAGTGGCCGGTGGAATGAGTACAATGAAGTGTTCTGCTCCGTCTCACATATCCACAGGAGACGAGTAAGCTCAGTAGAGGTTTACACTGCTCCGTCTCACACATCCACAGGAGACGAGTAAGCTCAGTAGAGGTTCACACTGCTTTGTCTCACACATCCACAGGAGACAAGTAAGCTCAGTAGAGGTTCACACTGCTTTGTCTCACATATCCACAGGAGACGAGTAAGCTCAGTAGAGGTTCACACTGCTCCGTCCCACACATCCACAGGAGACGAGTAAGCTCAGTAGAGGTTCACACTGCTTTGTCTCACACATCCACAGGAGACGAGTAAGCTCAGTAGAGGTTCACACTGCTTTGTCTCACACATCCACAGGAGACAAGTAAGCTCAGTAGAGGTTCACACTGCTTTGTCTTACACATCCACAGGAGACAAGTACGCTCAGTAGAGATGTACACTGCTCCGTCTCACACATCCACAGGAGACGAGTAAGCTCAGTAGAGGTTCGCACTGCTCCGTCTTACACATCCACAGGAGACGAGTAAGCTCAGTAGAGATGCACACTGCTCCGTCCCACACATCCACAGGAGACGAGTAAGCTCAGTAGAGGTTCACACTGCTTTGTCTCACACATCCACAGGAGACAAGTAAGCTCAGTAGAGGTTCACACTGCTTTGTCTCACACATCCACAGGAGACAAGTAAGCTCAGTAGAGGTTCACACTGCTTTGTCTCACACATCCACAGGAGACAAGTAAGCTCAGTAGAGGTTCACACTGCTTTGTCTCACATATCCACAGGAGACAAGTAAGCTCAGTAGAGGTTCACACTGTCCCGTCTTACACATCCACAGGAGACAAGTAAGCTCAGTAGAGATGTACACTGCTCCGTCTCACACATCCACAGGAGACGAGTAAGCTCAGTAGAGGTTCGCACTGCTCCGTCTCACACATCCACAGGAGACGAGTAAGCTCAGTAGAGGTTCACACTGCTTTGTCTCACACATCCACAGGAGACAAGTAAGCTCAGTAGAGGTTCACACTGCTTTGTCTCACACATCCACAGGAGACAAGTAAGCTCAGTAGAGGTTCACACTGCTTTGTCTCACACATCCACAGGAGACAAGTAAGCTCAGTAGAGGTTCACACTGCTTTGTCTCACACATCCACAGGAGACAAGTAAGCTCAGTAGAGGTTCACACTGTCCCGTCTTACACATCCACAGGAGACAAGTAAGCTCAGTAGAGATGCACACTGCTCCGTCTCACACATCCACAGGAGACAAGTAAGCTCAGTAGAGGTTCACACTGCTTTGTCTCACATATCCACAGGAGACGAGTAAGCTCAGTAGAGGTTCGCACTGCTCCGTCTTACACATCCACAGGAGACGAGTAAGCTCAGTAGAGATGCACACTGCTCCGTCTCACACATCCACAGGAGACGAGTAAGCTCAGTAGAGGTTCACACTGCTCCGTCTCACACATCCACAGGAGACGAGTAAGCTCAGTAGAGGTTCACACTGCTCCGTCTCACACATCCACAGGAGACGAGTAAGCTCAGTAGAGGTTCACACTGCTTTGTCTCACACATCCACAGGAGACAAGTAAGCTCAGTAGAGGTTCACACTGCTTTGTCTCACATATCCACAGGAGACGAGTAAGCTCAGTAGAGGTTTACACTGCTCTGTCTCACACATCCACAGGAGACGAGTAAGCTCAGTAGAGGTTCACACTGCTCCGTCCCACACATCCACAGGAGACGAGTAAGCTCAGTAGAGGTTCACACTGCTTTGTCTCACACATCCACAGGAGACGAGTAAGCTCAGTAGAGGTTCACACTGCTTTGTCTCACACATCCACAGGAGACAAGTAAGCTCAGTAGAGGTTCACACTGCTTTGTCTCACATATCCACAGGAGACGAGTAAGCTCAGTAGAGGTTTACACTGCTCCGTCTCACACATCCACAGGAGACGAGTAAGCTCAGTAGAGGTTCACACTGCTCCGTCCCACACATCCACAGGAGATGAGTAAGCTCAGTAGAGGTTCACACTGCTTTGTCTCACACATCCACAGGAGACGAGTAAGCTCAGTAGAGGTTCACACTGCTTTGTCTCACACATCCACAGGAGACAAGTAAGCTCAGTAGAGGTTCACACTGCTTTGTCTCACATATCCACAGGAGACGAGTAAGCTCAGTAGAGGTTTACACTGCTCCGTCTCACACATCCACAGGAGACGAGTAAGCTCAGTAGAGGTTCACACTGCTCCGTCCCACACATCCACAGGAGATGAGTAAGCTCAGTAGAGGTTCACACTGCTTTGTCTCACACATCCACAGGAGACGAGTAAGCTCAGTAGAGGTTCACACTGCTTTGTCTCACACATCCACAGGAGACAAGTAAGCTCAGTAGAGGTTCACACTGCTTTGTCTCACATATCCACAGGAGACGAGTAAGCTCAGTAGAGGTTTACACTGCTCCGTCTCACACATCCACAGGAGACGAGTAAGCTCAGTAGAGGTTCACACTGCTCCGTCTCACACATCCACAGGAGACAAGTAAGCTCAGTAGAGGTTCATACTGCTTTTAATTACTGTAACAAAGAATATTTGCAGCATAAAACAGAACAAAAATGAGATCAGAATGCAACTTTCCATTAAAACGTGAACATCGTACACAATTTATGTGATCATGCAGTCTAAGGAAAATCACTGTCTCGGCTTTCTTTGTTCCTGATTACAACATCGACACCGCTAACACAGCAGAAACAAACAAATTCAGATGAGATAAGCAAACCAGAACCAAAGAAGAAAAACAGGTGTCAATAAATCTTGGTTATCGATTTACGGTTGGTCACGCCAAACAAAACAGGTAATTACAAATTTTCATTTTGAGCTTGGTCTAGTGTGTTTGATGTGACGTATTTTGACCCTATGTATGACCTTTCAAACTTTCAACATTTTGTTTGTAGCTTTTTATGAGCGATGTTTTTTTGAGAGGAGGCGTTATTCTGACAAAATGAAACATAATTTAAAAGGCAGCCAAAAATACACATGACACGTACTTTATTAGTTTTGACAATTGAAATGCTTGTTATCGTGACTGGCGATGCGATTAGACGATCATATGAATTCATATCATCTATCCACATGTTATCTGATATATTGCCTTACCTTTCTAGACTGTTATTGATTTTCCAGGTAAGATATATTTATATCACAATACTAACTGACTAATAATTATCTTAATTCTTAAAGCAGTATAAAAATAAATTGAATATTTGGTAATTTTTTGTCTCAGTTTAATAGAACATGTGCTCCAGAGTGCCATCACAGCATTATAACAGTTGAAGGAACACCCTAGAGTACATATGCAGAGCCTAAATACTGGCTTTACTGGAGACTTATCAATCCATACTATCAATCCATGTGATTGATAACATGAAAGAACAAGTAAGTTATGATTTCTTTTTTTGTAACTTGTATAACTAGTAAACTATAATATAGTAGTGGTATTTGTTAAATTCATGACTACTCATTTTTCCACAGATTTATACCAAGTACATTATGCAGTCATCACCAACCTCAAAGACAGATTTCCAGAAGTTGAATTACTGCAGTGTTTCAGTGTCTTTGATGAGGATTCAGTACAGAAACAGCAATTACAGGTAATACATAACTGTAAATTATTTACACTGACACATGTAACTATATTATATTGAGAAATTTGATTTTACATTAATTTCATTTTGTTTTGTATTCAAATTCAGACACTCACAACTCACTATGACGCCATGGTGAAATCTGAGTGGGAAATGTTAAAACCTATCATGGTAAAGAAGAAAGACTTATCACACAGAGCTATGATGGAAACAATCGTAAATGCTACAACAACATATTTCCAAACTTGTACAAGCTGGCAGCAAATGCGTTCATCATCCCAATGAGTACAGCAGGTAAATTAACATTTTGGTGATATACTGACAATGTCAAGGGGTTTTTTTGGTAATGATTAAACAGAATTTTTCCCAGAAAAATGAACAAGAGGGAGCACACACAAGCGAGGGAGCGATCGACCTGGAAACTCCATATCAGAAGGTTTCTGTGCCGTTTTAACGGTGTATCTATCGCCATTGAAATATTTTTGAAGTAATTTTTGGTGTATTTGGTGTCCAGACACATTGTCAGCCGGTGTTGCTGGGAAGTTTTCACAGGGAGAAAATTATATTTGAGAAAGATTTCATGTTGTACAGCAGGACAGAAGTGCGCGACTCTAGAAATATATTTATGACTTCAAATTCAATCGACAATTTGGTAACAGGGTGCCAGCCGAGAGTACCAGAGCGCTGCGCCCTTGTTCCCCGGTTTAGAAAAAAACCTGATACAAGTCTATCATTAATTACAATTTATTTTCTCTCTCTACAGAATGTGAAAGTGGATAATTCTCAGGTGTCAACAGGATAAAGACTGTGCTGAGAAAGAGATTGTGAGAGTGGATTCTCAGGTGTCAATGGGATAAAGACTGTGCTTAGAAACAGATTGTGAGAGTGGATTCTCAGGTGTCAACAGGATAAAGACTGTGCTGAGAAACAGATGGTGAGAGTGGATTCTCAGGTGTCAACAGGATAAAGACTGTTTAGAAACAGATTGTGAGAGTGGATTCTCAGGTGTCAACAGGATAAAGACTGCTGAGAAACAGATTGTGAGAGTGCATTCTCAGGTGTCAACAGGATAAAGACTGTGCTTAGAAACAGATTGTGAGAGTGGATTCTCAGGTGTCAACACGATATAGACTGTGCTTAGAAACAGATTGTGAGAGTGGATTCTCAGGTGTCAATGGGATAAAGACTGCTTAGAAACAGATTGTGAGAGTGGATTCTCAGGTGTCAACAGGATAAAGACTGTGCTGAGAAACAGATTGTGAAAGTGGATTCTCAGGTGTCAACAGGATAAAGACTGTGCTTAGAAACAGATTGTGAGAGTGGATTCTCAGGTGTCAACAGGATAACGACTGTGCTGAGAAACAGATGGTGAGAGTGGATTCTCAGGTGTCAACAGGATAAAGACTGTGCTGAGAAACAGATTGTGAGAGTGGATTCTCAGGTGTCAACAGGATAAAGACTGTGCTGAGAAACAGATTGTGAGAGTGGATTCTCAGGTGTCAACAGGATAAAGACTGTGCTGAGAAACAGATTGTGAGAGTGGATTCTCAGGTGTCAACACGATAAAGACTGCAGAGAAACAGATTGTGAGAGTGGATTCTCAGGTGTCAACAGGATAAAGACTGTGCAGAGAAACAGAGTGTGAGAGTGGATTCTCAGGTGTCAACAGGATAAAGACTGCTGAGAAACAGATTGTGAGAGTGCATTCTCAGGTGTCAACAGGATAAAGACTGTGCTTAGAAACAGATTGTGAGAGTGGATTCTCAGGTGTCAACAGGATAAAGACTGTGCTGAGAAACAGATTGTGAGAGTGGATTCTCAGATGTCAACAGGATAAAGACTGTGCTGAGAAACAGATTGTGAGAGTGGATTCTCAGGTGTCAACAGGATAAAGACTGTGCTGAGAAAGAGATTGTGAGTGTGGATTCTCAGGTGTCAACAGGATAAAGACTGTGCTGAGAAAGAGATTGTGAGAGTGGATTCTCAGGTGTCAATGGGATAAAGACTGTGCTTAGAAACAGATTGTGAGAGTGGATTCTCAGGTGTCAACAGGATAAAGACTGTGCTGAGAAACAGATTGTGAGAGTGGATTCTCAGGTGTCAACAGGATAAAGACTGTGCTGAGAAACAGATTATGAGAGTGGATTCTCAGGTGTCAACAGGATAAAGACTGCTGAGAAACAGATTGTGAGAGTGGATTCTCAGGTGTCAACAGGATAAAGACTGTGCTGAGAAACAGATTGTGAGAGTGGATTCTCAGGTGTCAACACGATATAGACTGTGCTGAGAAACAGATTGTGAGAGTGGATTCTCAGGTGTCAATGGGATAAAGACTGCTTAGAAACAGATTGTGAGAGTGGATTCTCAGGTGTCAACAGGATAAAGACTGTGCTGATAAACAGATTGTGAAAGTGGATTCTCAGGTGTCAACAGGATAAAGACTGTGCTTAGAAACAGATTGTGAGAGTGGATTCTCAGGTGTCAACAGGATAACGACTGTGCTGAGAAAGAGATTGTGAGAGTGGATTCTCAGGTGTCAACAGGATAAAGACTGTGCTGAGAAACAGATTGTGAGAGTGGATTCTCAGGTGTCAACAGGATAAAGACTGTGTTGAGAAAGAGATTGTGAGAGTGGATTCTCAGGTGTCAACAGGATAAAGACTGTGCTGAGAAACAGATTGTGAGAGTGGATTCTCAGGTGTCAACAGGATAAAGACTGCTGAGAAACAGATTGTGAGAGTGGATTCTCAGGTGTCAACACGATAAAGACTGCAGAGAAACAGATTGTGAGAGTGGATTCTCAGGTGTCAACAGGATAAAGACTGTGCAGAGAAACAGAGTGTGAGAGTAGATTCTCAGGTGTCAACAGATAAAGACTGCTGAGAAACAGATTGTGAGAGTGCATTCTCAGGTGTCAACAGGATAAAGACTGTGCTTAGAAACAGATTGTGAGAGTGGATTCTCAGGTGTCAACAGGATAAAGACTGTGCTGAGAAACAGATTGTGAGAGTGGATTCTCAGGTGTCAACAGGATAAAGACCGTGCTGAGAAACAGATTGTGAGAGTGGATTCTCAGGTGTCAACAGGATAAAGACTGTGCTGAGAAAGAGATTGTGAGTGTGGATTCTCAGGTGTCAACAGGATAAAGACTGTGCTGAGAAACAGATTGTGAGAGGGGATTCTCAGGTGTCAACAGGATAAAGACTGCTGAGAAACAGATTGTGAGAGTGCATTCTCAGGTGTCAACAGGATAAAGACTGTGCTTAGAAACAGATTGTGAGAGTGGATTCTCAGGTGTCAACAGGATAAAGACTGCTGAGAAACAGATTGTGAGAGTGCATTCTCAGGTGTCAACAGGATAAAGACTGTGCTTAGAAACAGATTGTGAGAGTGGATTCTCAGGTGTCAACAGGATAAAGACTGTGCTGAGAAACAGATTGTGAGAGTGGATTCTCAGGTGTCAACAGGATAAAGACTGTGCTGAGAAAGATTGTGAGTGTGGATTCTCAGGTGTCAACAGGATAAAGACTGTGCTGAGAAACAGATTGTGAGAGTGGATTCTCAGGTGTCAACAGGATAAAGACTGTGCTGAGAAACAGATTGTAAGAGTGGATTCTCAGGTGTCAACACGATAAAGACTGTGCTGAGAAACAGATTGTGAGAGTGGATTCTCAGGTGTCAACACGATAAAGACTGTGCTGAGAAACAGATTGTGAGAGTGGATTCTCAGGTGTCAACAGGATAAAGACTGTGCTGAGAAACAGATTGTGAGAGTGGATTCTCAGGTGTCAACACGATAAAGACTGTGCTGAGAAACAGATTGTGAGAGTGGATTCTCAGGTGTCAACAGGATAAAGACTGTGCTGAGAAACAGATTGTGAGAGTGGATTCTCAGGTGTCAACAGGATAAAGACTGTGCTGAGAAACAGATTGTGAGAGTGGATTCTCAGGTGTCAACAGGATAAAGACTGTGCTGAGAAACAGATTGTAAGAGTGGATTCTCAGGTGTCAACACGATAAAGACTGTGCTGGGAAACAGATTGTGAGAGTGGATTCTCAGGTGTCAACACGATAAAGACTGTGCTGAGAAACAGATTGTGAGAGTGGATTCTCAGGTGTCAACACGATAAAGACTGTGCTGAGAAACAGATTGTGAGAGTGGATTCTCAGGTGTCAACACGATAAAGACTGTGCTGAGAAACAGATTGTGAGAGTGGATTCTCAGGTGTCAACACGATAAAGACTGTGCTGAGAAACAGGTTGTTAGAGTGGATTCTCAGGTGTCAACAGGATAAAGACTGTGCTGAGAAACAGATTGTGAGAGTGGATTCTCAGGTGTCAACAGGATAAAGACTGTGCTGAGAAACAGATTGTGAGAGTGGATTCTCAGGTGTCAACAGGATAAAGACTGTGCTGAGAAACAGATTGTGAGAGTGGATTCTCAGGTGTCAACACGATAAAGACTGTGCTGAGAAACAGATTGTGAGAGTGGATTCTCAGGTGTCAACAGGATAAAGACTGTGTTTAGAAACAGATTGTGAGAGTGGATTCTCAGGTGTCAACAGGATAAAGACTGTGCTGAGAAACAGATTGTGAGAGGGGATTCTCAGGTGTCAACAGGATAAAGACTGCTGAGAAACAGATTGTGAGAGTGCATTCTCAGGTGTCAACAGGATAAAGACTGTGCTTAGAAACAGATTGTGAGAGTGGATTCTCAGGTGTCAACAGGATAAAGACTGCTGAGAAACAGATTGTGAGAGTGCATTCTCAGGTGTCAACAGGATAAAGACTGTGCTTAGAAACAGATTGTGAGAGTGGATTCTCAGGTGTTAACAGGATAAAGACTGTGCTGAGAAAGAGATTGTGAGTGTGGATTCTCAGGTGTCAACAGGATAAAGACTGTGCTGAGAAACAGATTGTGAGAGTGGATTCTCAGGTGTCAACAGGATAAAGACTGTGCTGAGAAACAGATTGTAAGAGTGGATTCTCAGGTGTCAACACGATAAAGACTGTGCTGAGAAACAGATTGTGAGAGTGGATTCTCAGGTGTCAACACGATAAAGACTGTGCTGAGAAACAGATTGTGAGAGTGGATTCTCAGGTGTCAACACGATAAAGACTGTGCTGAGAAACAGATTGTGAGAGTGGATTCTCAGGTGTCAACACGATAAAGACTGTGCTGAGAAACAGATTGTGAGAGTGGATTCTCAGGTGTCAACACGATAAAGACTGTGCTGAGAAACAGATTGTGAGAGTGGATTCTCAGGTGTTAACACGATAAAGACTGTGCTGAGAAACAGATTGTGAGAGTGGATTCTCAGGTGTCAACACGATAAAGACTGTGCTGAGAAACAGATTGTGAGAGTGGATTCTCAGGTGTCAACACGATAAAGACTGTGCTGAGAAACAGATTGTGAGAGTGGATTCTCAGGTGTCAACACGATAAAGACTGTGCTGAGAAACAGGTTGTTAGAGTGGATTCTCAGGTGTCAACAGGATAAAGACTGTGCTGAGAAACAGATTGTGAGAGTGGATTCTCAGGTGTCAACAGGATAAAGACTGTGCTGAGAAACAGATTGTGAGAGTGGATTCTCAGGTGTCAACAGGATAAAGACTGTGCTGAGAAACAGGTTGTTAGAGTGGATTCTCAGGTGTCAACAGGATAAAGACTGTGCTGAGAAACAGATTGTGAGTGTGGATTCTCAGGTGTCAACAGGATAAAGACTGTGCTGAGAAACAGATTGTGAGAGTGGATTCTCAGGTGTCAACAGGATAAAGACTGTGCTGAGAAACAGATTGTGAGAGTGGATTCTCAGGTGTCAACAGGATAAAGACTGTGCTGAGAAACAGATTGTGAGAGGGGATTCTCAGGTGTCAACAGGATAAAGACTGCTGAGAAACAGATTGTGAGAGTGCATTCTCAGGTGTCAACAGGATAAAGACTGTGCTTAGAAACAGATTGTGAGTGTGGATTCTCAGGTGTCAACAGGATAAAGACTGCTGAGAAACAGATTGTGAGAGTGCATTCTCAGGTGTCAACAGGATAAAGACTGTGCTGAGAAACAGATTGTGAGAGTGGATTCTCAGGTGTTAACAGGATAAAGACTATGCTGAGAAAGAGATTGTGAGAGTGGATTCTCAGGTGTCAACAGGATAAAGACTGTGCTGAGAAACAGATTGTGAGTGTGGATTCTCAGGTGTCAACAGGATAAAGACTGTGCTTAGAAACAGATTGTGAGAGTGGATTCTCAGATGTCAACACGATAAAGACTGCTGAGAAACAGATTGTGAGAGTGGATTCTCAGGTGTCAACACGATAAAGACTGTGCTGAGAAACAGATTGTGAGAGTGGATTCTCAGGTGTCAACAGGATAAAGACTGTGCTTAGAAACAGATTGTGAGAGTGGATTCTCAGGTGTCAACACGATAAAGATTGCTGAGAAACAGATTGTGAGAGTGGATTCTCAGGTGTCAACACGATAAAGACTGTTGAGAAACAGATTGTGAGAGTGGATTCTCAGGTGTCAACACGATAAAGACTGCTGAGAAACAGATTGTGAGAGTGGATTCTCAGGTGTCAACAGGATAAAGACTGTGCTGAGAAAGAGATTGTGAGAGTGGATTCTCAGGTGTCAACAGGATAAAGACTGTGCTGAGAAAGAGATTGTGAGAGTGGATTCTCAGGTGTCAACAGGATAAAGACTGTGCTGAGAAACAGATTGTGAGTGTGGATTCTCAGGTGTCAACAGGATAAAGACTGCTTAGAAACAGATTGTGAGAGTGGATTCTCAGGTGTCAACAGGATAAAGACTGTGCTGAGAAACAGATTGTGAAAGTGGATTCTCAGGTGTCAACAGGATAAAGACTGCAGGGAAACAGATTGTGAGAGTGGATTCTCAGGTGTCAACAGGATAAAGACTGTGCTTAGAAACAGATTGTGAGAGTGGATTCTCAGGTGTCAACACAATAAAGATTGCTGAGAAACAGATTGTGAGAGTTGATTCTCAGGTGTCAACACGATTAAGACTGTGTTGAGAAACAGATTGTGAGAGTGGATTCTCAGGTGTCAACAGGATAAAGACTGTGCTGAGAAACAGATTGTGAGAGTGGATTCTCAGGTGTCAACACGATAAAGACTGTGCTTAGAAACAGATTGTGAGAGTGGATTCTCAGGTGTCAACAGGATAAAGACTGTGCTTAGAAACAGATTGTGAGAGTGGATTCTCAGGTGTCAACACGATAAAGATTGCTGAGAAACAGATTGTGAGAGTTGATTCTCAGGTGTCAACACGATAAAGACTGTGTTGAGAAACAGATTGTGAGAGTGGATTCTCAGGTGTCAACAGGATAAAGACTGTGCTGCGAAACAGATTGTGAGAGTGGATTCTCAGGTGTCAACACGATAAAGACTGTGCTTAGAAACAGATTGTGAAAGTGGATTCTCTGGTGTCAACAGGATAACGACTGTGCTGAGAAACAGGATTTAACAATCTGCCCATGATCAGTTTAGCAGGGTCTGATGAGTCATCCTTTGACTATGAAAGATTTGTTGGCAGAAAAATCTAAAAGAAGACTTGACATTTCTCATTAGTGTATTATTTGTTAATATAGCACCTGATGCAAATACCACATGTACGCATTATTATATGTAGAAAATTGTAAATGAGGAAAAATAAAAGTTTGTTAATTTAATGATTTTTATGTTAATGAATGAAATGGTATGCATATGATATGCAAATTATTTGCAAATTAGTTACAGAGCTATGTATTTTTCCTGGGGAGAACCCTTATCATTATGGCCAAATTATTGATGATGCCAATACACAATTAGTCACTAGAATGATAACAAGCAAAAGGGACAACTAAAACAACTGTAAATCACTTAAGTTTTATTTTTCAGATTGCTTCTATACCAGGTCTAGAAAATGTCACTCCATCAACAGCACCCCCTAGTGATGGTGCTACAGCAACCCCTGTTGGTCCAACAGCAGTGAACTCAACTCAGCCAGCACCACAGACATCACAAACACTACAGGAACAGGTAAGAACTTAATGCAGCCAGTACCACAGACATCACAAACACTGCAGGAACAGGTAAGAACTTAATGCAGCCAGTACCACAGACATCACAAACACTACAGGAAAAGGTAAGAACTTAATGCAGCCAGCACCACAGACATCACAAACACTACAGCAACAGGTAAGAACTTAATGCAGCCAGTACCACAGACATCACAAACACTACAGCAACAGGTAAGAACTTAATGCAGCCAGTATCACAGACATCACAAACACTACAGCAACAGGTAAGAACTTAATGCAGCCAGTACCACAGACATCACAAACACTACAGCAACAGGTAAGAACTTAATGCAGCCAGTATCACAGACATCACAAACACTACAGGAACAGGCAAGAACTTAATGCAGCCAGTACCACAGACATCACAAACACTACAGGAACAGATAAGAACTTAATGCAGCCAGTACCACAGACATCACAAACACTACAGGAACAGATAAGAACTTAATACAGCCAGCACCACAGACATCACAAACACTACAGGAACAGATAAGAACTTAATGCAGCCAGTACCACAGACATCACAAACACTACAGGAACAGATAAGAACTTAATGCAGCCAGTACCACAGACATCACAAACACTACAGGAACAGGTAAGAACTTAATGCAGCCAGCACCACAGACATCACAAACACTACAGGAACAGGTAAGAACTTAATGCAGCCAGTACCACAGACATCACAAACACTACAGGAACAGGTAAGAACTTAATGCAGCCAGCACCACAGACATCACAAACACTACAGGAACAGATAAGAACTTAATGCAGCCAGCACCACAGACATCACAAACACTACAGGAACAGATAAGAACTTAATGCAGCCAGTACCACAGACATCACAAACACTACAGGAACAGATAAGAACTTAATGCAGCCAGTACCACAGACATCACAAACACTACAGGAACAGATAAGAACTTAATGCAGCCAGTACCACAGACATCACAAACACTACAGGAACAGTCAAGAACTTAATGCAGCCAGTACCACAGACATCACAAACACTACAGGAACAGGTAAGAACTTAATGCAGCCAGTACCACAGACATCACAAACACTACAGCAACAGGTAAGAACTTAATACAGCCAGTACCACAGACATCACAAACACTACAGGAACAGGTAAGAATTTAATGCAGCCAGTACCACAGACATCACAAACACTACAGGAATAGGTAAGAACGTAATGCAGCCAGTACCACAGACATCACAAACACTACAGGAACAGGTAAGAACTTAATGCAGCCAGTACCACAGACATCACAAACACTACAGGAACAGATAAGAACTTAATACAGCCAGTACCACAGACATCACAAACACTACAGGAACAGATAAGAACTTAATACAGCCAGTACCACAGACATCACAAACACTACAGCAACAGATAAGAACTTAATGCAGCCAGTACCACAGACATCACAAACACTAAAGGAACAGATAAGAACTTAGTACAGCCAGTACCACAGACATCACAAACACTACAGGAACAGGTAAGAACTAAATGCAGCCAGTACCACAGACATCACAAACACTACAGGAACAGGTAAGAACTTAATGCAGCCAGTACCACAGACATCACAAACACTACAGGAACAGGTAAGAACTTAGTACAGCCAGCACCACAGACATCACAATCACTACAGGAACAGATAAGAACTTGTTACAGCCAGTACCACAGACATCACAAACACTACACGAACAGGTAAGAACTTAGTACAGCCAGAACTTAATGCAGCCAGTATAACAGATATCACAAACACTACCGCAACAGATAAGAACTTAATGCAGCCAGTACCACAGACATCACAAACACTACAGGAACAGATAATAACTTAGTACAGCCAGTACCACAGACATCACAAACACTACAGCAACAGGTAAGAACTTAATGCAGCCAGTACCACAGACATCACAAACACTACAGCAACAGATAAGAACTTAATGCAGCCAGTACCACATACATCACAAACACTACAGGAACAGGTAAGAACTTAATGCAGCCAGTACCACAGACATCACAAACACTACCGCAACAGATAAGAACTTAATGCAGCCAGTACCACAGACATCACAAACACTACAGCAACAGATAAGAACTTAATGCAGCCAGTACCACATACATCACAAACACTACAGGAACAGGTAAGAACTTGATGCAGCCAGTACCACAGACATCACAAACACTACAGGAACAGGTAAGAACTTAATGCAGCCAGTACCACAGACATCACAAACACTACAGGAACAGGTAAGAACTTAATACAGCCAGTACCACAGACATCACAAACACTACAGGAACAGGTAAGAACTTAATGCAGCCAGTACCACAGACATCACAAACACTACAGCAACAGGTAAGAACTTAATGCAGCCAGTACCACAGACATCACAAACACTACAGGAGGAACAGGTAAGAACTTAATGCAGCCAGTACCACAGACATCACAAACACTACAGCAACAGATAAGAACTTAATGCAGCCAGTACCACAGACATCACAAACACTAAAGGAACAGATAAGAACTTAGTACAGCCAGTACCACAGACATCACAAACACTACAGGAACAGGTAAGAACTAAATGCAGCCAGTACCACAGACATCACAAACACTACAGGAACAGGTAAGAACTTAATGCAGCCAGTACCACAGACATCACAAACACTACAGGAACAGGTAAGAACTTAGTACAGCCAGCACCACAGACATCACAATCACTACAGGAACAGATAAGAACTTAATACAGCCAGTACCACAGACATCACAAACACTACACGAACAGGTAAGAACTTAGTACAGCCAGAACTTAATGCAGCCAGTATAACAGATATCACAAACACTACCGCAACAGATAAGAACTTAATGCAGCCAGTACCACAGACATCACAAACACTACAGGAACAGATAATAACTTAGTACAGCCAGTACCACAGACATCACAAACACTACAGCAACAGGTAAGAACTTAATGCAGCCAGTACCACAGACATCACAAACACTACAGCAACAGATAAGAACTTAATGCAGCCAGTACCACATACATCACAAACACTACAGGAACAGGTAAGAACTTAATGCAGCCAGTACCACAGACATCACAAACACTACCGCAACAGATAAGAACTTAATGCAGCCAGTACCACAGACATCACAAACACTACAGCAACAGATAAGAACTTAATGCAGCCAGTACCACATACATCACAAACACTACAGGAACAGGTAAGAACTTAATGCAGCCAGTACCACAGACATCACAAACACTACAGGAACAGGTAAGAACTTAATGCAGCCAGTACCACAGACATCACAAACACTACAGGAACAGGTAAGAACTTAATACAGCCAGTACCACAGACATCACAAACACTACAGGAACAGGTAAGAACTTAATGCAGCCAGTACCACAGACATCACAAACACTACAGCAACAGGTAAGAACTTAATGCAGCCAGTACCACAGACATCACAAACACTACAGGAGGAACAGGTAAGAACTTAATGCAGCCAGTACCACAGACATCACAAACACTACAGCAACAGGTAAGAACTTAATGCAGGCAGTACCACAGACATCACAAACACTACAGCAACAGGTAAGAACTTAATGCAGCCAGTACCACAGACATCACAAACACTACGGGAACAGATAAGAACTTAATGCAGCCAGTACCACAGACATCACAAACACTACAGGAACAGGTAAGAACTTAATGCAGCCAGTACCACAGACATCACAAACACTACAGGAACAGATAAGAACTTAATACAGCCAGTACCACAGACATCACAAATACTACAGGAACAGATAAGAACTTAATGCAGCCAGTATCACAGACATCACAAACACTGCAGGAACAGGTAAGAACTTAATGCAGCCAGTACCACAGACATCACAAACACTACAGGAACAGGTAAGAACTTAATGCAGCCAGTACCACAGACATCACAAACACTACAGCAACAGGTAAGAACTTAATGCAGCCAGTATCACAGACATCACAAACACTACAGGAACAGGTAAGAACTTAATGCAGCCAGTACCACAGACATCACAAACACTACAGCAACAGGAAAGAACTTAATGCAGCCAGTATCACAGACATCACAAACACTGCAGGAACAGGTAAGAACTTAATGCAGCCAGTACCACAGACATCACAAACACTACAGGAACAGGTAAGAACTTAATGCAGCCAGTACCACAGACATCACAAACACTACAGCAACAGGTAAGAACTTAATGCAGCCAGTATCACAGACATCACAAACACTACAGGAACAGGTAAGAACTTAATGCAGCCAGTACCACAGACATCACAAACACTACAGGAACAGGTAAGAACTTAATGCAGCCAGTACCACAGACATCACAAACACTACAGCAACAGGAAAGAACTTAATGCAGCCAGTATCACAGACATCACAAACACTACAGGAACAGATAAGAACTTAATGCAGCCAGTACCACAGACATCACAAACACTACAGGAACAGGTAAGAACTTAATGCAGCCAGTACCACAGACATCACAAACACTACAGGAACAGGTAAGAACTTAATGCAGCCAGCACCACAGACATCACAAACACTACAGGAACAGATAAGAACTTAATGCAGCCAGTACCACAGACATCACAAACACTACAGGAACAGGTAAGAACTTAATGCAGCCAGTACCACAGACATCACAAACACTACAGGAACAGATAAGAACTTAATGCAGCCAGTATCACAGACATCACAAACACTACAGGAACAGATAAGAACTTAATGCAGCCAGTACCACAGACATCACAAACACTACAGGAACAGGTAAGAACTTAATACAGCCAGTACCACAGACATCACAAACACTACAGGAACAGGTAAGAACTTAATGCAGGCAGTACCACAGACATCACAAACACTACAGGAACAGGTAAGAACTTAATGCAGCCAGTACCACAGACATCACAAACACTACAGGAACAGGTAAGAACTTAATGCAGCCAGTACCACAGACATCACAAACACTACAGGAACAGGTAAGAACTTAATACAGCCAGTACCACAGACATCACAAACACTACAGGAACAGATAAGAACTTAATGCAGCCAGTACCACAGACATCACAAACACTACAGGAACAGGTAAGAACTTAATGCAGCCAGTACCACAGACATCACAAACACTACAGGAACAGGTAAGAACTTAATACAGCCAGTACCACAGACATCACAAACACTACAGGAACAGGTAAGAACTTAATGCAGCCAGTACCACAGACATCACAAACACTACAGGAACAGGTAAGAACTTAGTACAGCCAGTATCACAGACATCACAAACACTACAGGAGCAGGTAAGAACTTAATGCAGCCAGTACCACAGACATCACAAACACTACAGGAACAGGTAAGAACTTAGTACAGCCAGTACCACAGACATCACAATCACTACAGGAACAGGTAAGAACTTAATGCAGCCAGTACCACATACATCACAAACACTACAGGAACAGGTAAGAACTTAATGCAGCCAGTACCACAGACATCACAAACACTACAGGAACAGGTAAGAACTTAATGCAGCCAGTACCACAGACATCACAAACACTACAGGAACAGGTAAGAACTTAATACAGCCAGTACCACAGACATCACAAACACTACAGGAACAGGTAAGAACTTAATACAGCCAGTACCACAGACATCACAAACACTACAGGAACAGGTAAGAACTTAATGCAGCCAGTACCACAGACATCACAAACACTACAGGAACAGGTAAGAACTTAGTACAGCCAGTATCACAGACATCACAAACACTACAGGAACAGGTAAGAACTTAATGCAGCCAGTACCACAGACATCACAAACACTACAGGAACAGGTAAGAACTTAGTACAGCCAGTACCACAGACATCACAATCACTACAGGAACAGGTAAGAACTTAATGCAGCCAGTACCACATACATCACAAACACTACAGGAACAGGTAAGAACTTAATGCAGCCAGTACCACAGACATCACAAACACTACAGGAACAGGTAAGAACTTAATGCAGCCAGTACCACAGACATCACAAACACTACAGGAACAGGTAAGAACTTAATGCAGCCAGTACCACAGACATCACAAACACTACAGGAACAGGTAAGAACTTAATGCAGCCAGTACCACAGACATCACAAACACTACAGGAACAGGTAAGAACTTAATGCAGCCAGTATCACAGACATCACAAACACTACAGGAACAGGTAAGAACTTAATGCAGCCAGTACCACAGACATCACAAACACTACAGGAATAGGTAAGAACTTAATACAGCCAGTACCACAGACATCACAAACACTACAGGAACAGATAAGAACTTAATGCAGCCAGTACCACAGACATCACAAACACTACAGGAACAGGTAAGAACTTAATGCAGCCAGTATCACAGACATCACAAACACTACAGGAACAGGAAAGAACTTAATGCAGCCAGTACCACAGACATCACAAACACTACAGGAACAGGTAAGAACTTAATACAGCCAGTACCACAGACATCACAAACACTGCAGGAACAGGTAAGAACTTAATGCAGCCAGTACCACAGACATCACAAACACTACAGGAACAGGTAAGAACTTAATGCAGCCAGTACCACAGACATCACAAACACTACAGCAACAGGTAAGAACTTAATGCAGCCAGTATCACAGACATCACAAACACTACAGGAACAGGTAAGAACTTAATGCAGCCAGCACCACAGACATCACAAACACTACAGCAACAGGTAAGAACTTAATGCAGCCAGTATCACAGACATCACAAACACTACAGGAACAGGTAAGAACTTAATGCAGCCAGCACCACAGACATCACAAACACTACAGCAACAGGAAAGAACTTAATGCAGCCAGTACCACAGACATCACAAATACTACAGGAACAGATAAGAACTTAATGCAGCCAGTACCACAGACATCACAAACACTACAGCAACAGGAAAGAACTTAATGCAGCCAGTACCACAGACATCACAAACACTACAGGAACAGGAAAGAACTTAATGCAGCCAGTACCACAGACATCACAAACACTACAGGAACAGGTAAGAACTTAATGCAGCCAGTACCACAGACATCACAAACACTACAGGAACAGGTAAGAACTTAATGCAGCCAGTACCACAGACATCACAAACACTACAGGAACAGGTAAGAACTTAATGCAGCCAGTATCACAGACATCACAAACACTACAGGAACAGGTAAGAACTTAATGCAGCCAGTATCACAGACATCACAAACACTACAGGAACAGGTAAGAACTTAATGCAGCCAGTACCACAGACATCACAAACACTACAGGAACAGGTAAGAACTTAATGCAGCCAGTATCACAGACATCACAAACACTACAGGAACAGGTAAGAACTTAATGCAGCCAGTATCACAGACATCACAGACACTACAGGAACAGGTAAGAACTTAATGCAGCCAGTACCACAGACATCACAAACACTACAGCAACAGGTAAGAACTTAATGCAGCCAGTATCACAGACATCACAAACACTACAGGAACAGATAAGAACTTAATGCAGCCAGTACCACAGACATCACAAACACTACAGGAACAGATAAGAACTTAATGCAGCCAGTACCACAGACATCACAAACACAAACGATTGGCACTCTAATACTTATCTTTATATTCTCAGCCAAAGGATGGGGAAGCAGAAGAACCAGTTGTAACATCATCAAGTAATCCGATCTCCCAAGATCCAAGATATGCAACTTATTTTAAAATGCTTAATATAGTAAGTTTTTATTTGGTACTGCAGATTATAAGATATTTCTTAGACACACATTGAACAGTTGTTTTCAAATTCAAAACATGGATGATAATCTCATAATATTATACATTTAACGGAGAAAACATTTAAAATAGTGTTTGTCACAATTACAAGGTATTACTAAAATAGAACTGATTACATCATAGTACACAGTACAATGTGTGAAAAAGATCAAATGAAGACAGCATGTGCAGATAAGAAAAAAAAACTGTTATTCATTGTGAGACTCAAAAATATTTGCCTGAACAAAGCTCTTAAGAAATTACTTCAACACCATTATAAATACCCCTGTCACTATTGTAGATTTTGTTTACATATTCCAATGAAACGTCAATATGAATAATTAATTACCTTGTGCTTAGTGACGTCATTTTAAACAAATTCTACACAATTCTTTTCAAGCATACACATGTACCACTGCACAAGTTTTTATTTGAGATTTTGTGTATTAGAAATAAAATGAAAGACTCATTTTTTATTCACTAATTACATCAATCCCATGTAATTTAATGTTTTATGTAATTACAGGGTATCCATCCACAAGCTGTCAAACAAAAAATGTCAGTAGACGGCGTGGACCCAAATCTCTTGGAGTAAGTTGTCTTGTTATTTTTATCTTGTGTTACCATGGCAACAAGTTACTTGCATCTTAATTATTATCATGCATGTATGTTTGTTTAATATTTCAGTACACCAAATGCACCAGCACCACCAGCTGATGCGGCTGATTCCAGTGAAAGCGATTTCAGTGAAGACGACACTCAGAGTAGTTTTAGTGATGACTAATCATTATTTATTTGCAAAGAAGAATACATTTTTTTTATTGAATATGATCAAGATATGTAATGAAGAAAGTGTGTGCTTTATATAGTATAAGGAGTTATTAAATACCTAACATGAGTTGAGTTGATATTGTAGCTGACATCATGACTCAAATCTTGGTATATGAAGGTTCTACCATTGAAAATGACAGTTATGAAATATTCCCAATGCCTTTTTTTTTCACTGCAAGATTTATTATGTGTGTATTGTAGGTCAAAACATTACATGGAATTTGACAATTATGTTTAGGTTTAAAATTAAAACATTGGATTTTTTGTAGTGGACATTCAATTCACATCTTTCACACATCAAGCAGGATAGTGTGGGTTTTAAATGTGACCATAAAATATATGGGCATTATAAAATTATGGTCATTACACATGCTCACAAGGTTTGTTTAGGTGTGAAAGTTCAAATTACGCATCACAGCCAGAAATTCAACAGACGATTGTTTGACTTCACGTATTTCACATGTTTTAATTATTAGCAACTGTAACAAAAACAAGATTTTGAGTGTCTACAACAAAAATTCCTAAGGACTCCTAAAAAATATTATCACAGAGAAAGTGTCTAGGCATGCCCTTTTTTTGATACTATCTTTTCTGGTGGTGTTCGCCGATGCCCTGTGGTCGAAAAATTCAAACAGTTCCGGGCGTCATACCCACGCACTAACAATGGTACTATTTAATAATGCAATCGTTATTATCACAGGCAATTATTACGTCTCATCACTATTACAAATACAGAAAGATTCATGATACTTAGTAGTTCATCAGTTCTTCTTCGATCGATGTTATATCTGCCAATTTTTCATTAAAGTTTGCCAAGATCTCCGGAAACAACAGCATTCAAACTACACGCCATTTTAAATCTTGTCTATCGATTCCGAATATTACCGTATGCTCAAGATTAGCGTAATCCATTGTAAGAAGGTGTTAAGATCTAACATGAACCAATTTTTGTGAACAAACATAGGGTAAAGCTAAAACAATAACGTGGGGGGGGGGGGGGCTCCTTCCGTTTGTACCTTCCATGGTACTCATCATTAAGGATTGTAAAGACCTATGTCACAAACAATGGGAGGACAACATGGTTACATTCACTCTGTCCTTCCATTCATATCAAGAATAATCTGCTGGGAAATGTACATCACAGCATTGCTATGCAGCTAGCAGGATTTCTTATCAAATAAGGGATTGGTCAGTTACTTCGGCCTAGGGGGGGGTCGGTGGATCAGTAGGGGGGGTTACCCTATTTTTGATTGTGCGAATAGGGGGAGTCACCCTGTTTTTGATATCATGTTTTCCAGAATTCACACACGCTGATGCATATATTTATAAAAAATTTATTTTAGAACAAACGATAAAAAAGTTAATCGTACAAATGTGTTCTTAATAATAACTATTACCTATATTGCCTATAAATTTGTTGATGCAAACAATTTTGAGGTTAAAGTTGCCAAATAACTAACAGATTATGCAATGCGGCTAGAACCCCAATTATACAGTTAAGTTTTAAACACATGCCAAGTCCATGTGCTGCTGATATCAGATTATTTTATTTAAAGTCTGTAGTCACTCACCATTGTATAAGATATTTACTGGATTTAACCAATTATAACAGGAGACAGAAAGACAACACAGCAATTAGTACAAAGAGCAGTGACAGTTTTTGTTCAGCAAGTCAAAAAAGTTAAATTTGTGAAAATGCTGATATATAAATTAAAATATAAGGGCGTATATCGAGTAAGTACTCCACAGCTTTGCTTTTATTTACTATCTTTAGCAACATAGATTTCCCTCCTTCCTGCAGCCTTTTCTGTAGTCATTTTTTGGCTTTATGCTTCCCCTCCCCTCCTTAGGTCTATTAAATGCAAATGCTCAAAATTATGGCAAACCATGATATTTTCAATGCACATATAATACATTTTATAATCATGTCAGAGCCAAAACTTTGTTTTCTTTGTTTTTTTAGGGGGGTCAGCATGTTTTAAGTTTTAAAATATAATGTTTGGGGTGGGGGGGGGGGTCACCCACTTTTTTTTATTTGATAGGGGGTGGGTCAACTGAGATTTACAGCTGGCAAAATGGAATCTGCCGACCCCCCCTAGGCCGAAGTAACTGACCAATCCCTAATAAACTAAAACAAAATACTGCAACAAAGTTTCATTATCCAAAACAAAAGTCATGACACCCTGGTTCACTCCCTTATCATTTCAGGTACAGTCAACACAATGGTAAGTCAACATCCTACAATGAATACAAATTCTGCTCATCATATTTTATTTCCCAGATTGAATAAGCAACAAAATAGACTTTTTTTCTTTATAATTCAGAACAGACAATTGGTCTATAACTGTTCAACAAGGCAACTTTTCCTGCAAGCTGTACAATCATCATCTAATCAAAATAATCTTCTATATCAATAGTTGGATTAAGTAAATCCTCTCCATACATGCTAAGATCCATCTGATTAAGGATTAGGTTTTCAAATGTTTCTTCCAAATCCGTATCTCCAACGAGAATAGCTCCGTACATTCTACCTTTGTGTAGTATAACTTTGACATATTCCACTCCTACAAAAATGTAACAGATTGAGTCAGTTACCCAGAATGCATTGCGCTATTTTGAATTGCAAATCATGCCAAGAGTCTGTGGGCAGATAGGTATCTTGCCAGCTAATTGTGGCAAGCTACAGAACAAATTACATTACATTTTGGTTCAAATCAAATTTGTTATTAGTCCCCGTTCCGACGCAGTCCGAAAACAGGGACTTGTGTTTTGACCTCCGTATCTTAGAAATGCCTGGACCAATCACAATCAAACTTCACTTCACATATACATAATACATGATATTATACATATGCTCATCAATTTGTTTCACGATCTGATTCCAAATGGCGACCACTTTTGTGCTAAAAATCATCAAAATCAAGCATTTTTCAGCTGTTCACAAATGGATTTTGTTCAAAATTGGTATATACGTATATCTTAAATTCAATAACTAACTGGGACTGTGCCATGCATGGCTTGTTTCTCCTAACATGCAAAAGATGAAAAGTGAGATACAGTTTACACAGTTCCATCTAAACATGATTGTTTGTTTTCACAAATTTCCTTGAATTCTGTTCATGTCTATATGCAACTGAGTGTATCCAGTATATTCACTGGCAATTGTGGTTTGTATGCACAATGTATAATACAACAATTGCATTTCCCAATAATTATATTTTTTGTTGCTTTAATTAAATACTAGTCCTTGTTGGAATTAGGGGAAATGTTATTCATGCCAAATATAAGCATAAGTTCAGGCTCATGTACAGAGATATAATAGTATGGTCAAAAAGCAAGATTGCAGGCAGTCAACCATCATTTACCTAACTGTGAAACCATCTTGGATTGAATCCACTAGGCACATGCAAAAAATGAACAAATTTGGTTTGAAATACAACTGGGTGGATGGATGAACAGAAACCGAATTATAAGGAATGTACAGTATTCACTAATTGGCGATTTAAGACAATCGTGTTACAGATATTCTAGAATTGTCATGGTTATATGTCACTGTGTATTCCTAAAGTAACAGAAAACCAGAATATGCAACAAATTGAGTTAATTAAGCTATTTGATAGGCTGTAACTCCATGGTATAAATAATTTAAATCGCAGTCACCTGATCTTTACGAAACATAAACCACTTACATGTTGCACTGTACATAAATTATATGCCATGATTCAATTGTCACCGGTTTTCCTCACTTAGGGATCTGACCTATCAGTTAAATCATGTACTAAACTCAGAGAATTACACATACCTTTCGTAACTCTGAGTAACATTTCATAATCTTTGCCGAGTCCCTGACCATTGTATTTACCAAGTAGTACAACCTGTAATTCAATGTTACCAATTACAATATAAATATTTATAGGCTGTGAGGGCAGTCACAACTGGTACCATGGATGGTCAGTTTGTAGTGGTCAGTGACATCCAATGAGTGGTCAGGCCATAGTTTTGTAGTGGTCACAGACATCCCATGGATGCTCAGGTCACAGTGTTGTAGTGGTCAGTGGCATCCCATGGATGGTCAGGTCATAGTTTTGTAGTGGTCAGTGACATCCCATGGATGGTCAGGTCTTAGTGCTGTAGTGGTCAATGACATCCCGTGGATGCTCAGGTCTTAGTGCTGTAGTGGTCAATGACATCCCATCGATGTGTCAGGTCTGATGTTGTAGTGTACAGTAATATCCCATGAATGGTCAGATCACAGTGTTGTCGTGGTCAGTGACATCCCATGGATGTGTCAGGTCATAATGTCGTAGTGGTCAGTAACATCCCATGGATGTGTCAGGTCATAGTGTTGTAGTGGTCAGTGGCATCCCATGGATGGTCAGGTCATAGTTTTGTAGTGGTCAGTGACATCCCATGGATGGTCAGGTCTTAGTGCTGTAGTGGTCAATGACATCCCGTGGATGCTCAGGTCTTAGTGCTGTAGTGGTCAATGACATCCCATCGATGTGTCAGGTCTGATGTTGTAGTGTACAGTAATATCCCATGAATGGTCAGATCACAGTGTTGTAGTGGTTAGTGACATCTCATGGATGTGTCAGGTCATAATGTTGTAGTGGTCAGTGACATCCCATGGATGTGTCCAGTCATAATGTTGTAGTGGTCAATGACATCCCATGGATGTTCAGGTCCTAGTGTTGTCGTGGTCAGTGACATCCCATGGATGTGTCAGGTCATAATGTCGTAGTGGTCAGTAACATCCCATGGATGTGTCAGGCCATAGTTTTGTAGTGGTCACTGACATCCCATGGAGTTTCATATCATAGTTTTGTAGTGGTCAGTGACATCCCGTGGATGGTCAGATCATAGTGTTGTTGTGACCAGTAACATCCCATCGATGTGTCAGGTCATAATGTTGTAGTGGTCAGTGACATCCCATCGATGTGTCAGGTCTGATGTTGTAGTGTACAGTAACATCCCATGAATGGTCAGATCACAGTGTTGTAGTGGTTAGTGATATCTCATGGATGTGTCAGGTCATAATGTTGTAGTGGTCAATGACATCCCATGGATGTTCAGGTCCTAGTGTTGTCGTGGTCAGTGACATCCCATGGATGTGTCAGGTCATAATGTCGTAGTGGTCAGTAACATCCCATGGATGTGTCAGGTCATAGTGTTGTAGTGGTCAATGACATCCCATGGATGTGTCAGGTTCTAGTGTTGTAATGGTCAGTGACATCCCATGGATGGTCAGGTGATAGTGCTGTAGTGGTCAGTAACATCCCATGAGTGGTCAGGTCATAGTGTTGTAGTGGTCAGTAATATCCCATGGATGCTCAGGTCTCAGTGCTGTAGTGGTCAGTGACATCCCATAGATTGTCAGATCATAGTGTTGTAGTGGTCAGTGACATTCCATGGATGCTCTGGTTAGTGTTGTAGTACAATTCCACAATGAATAGAACAATAAAAGAATACTTTCCAAGTAAATGTTGACAAAGCATGTCAATCAAAAACTGTCCGCTATAGAAAGTAAGCATCAAGCTTAGGATAATGTGCTTGAAAGAAAGAGTAATTTAACTTACTTTATATCCAAAGAATTTAGTAACATGTGCAAAGAGCTCAAAGCAAAAGTCCTGATGTATTTCTTCTTTTTGTTCATCAGCAATCATACATTTTGCTGCATATGCACCCATCTGACGAGCCTGACACCATAAACGCATCTGGAAAAGTTTATGTAGTAATTTTAATTTATATAACGCTTCATATCGAAATGCAATAACATTGGTGAAATGGATAGAGGTCCAAAGCTAGACACTAAGCATAGTCCTATGGCCTGAAACAAGTAAAACTTACTTTCAGTGAATAGTAACACACAAACAATAGTAAATATAAAGACAACATTCATTATGGAAAAATGAATTTAAAGCTTCAATCTCTAATGTCTTATTCTGTGGTGTGATTAGCAAATCTACCGTCACATGGAAGGTATGTAGTAATAGGTACATCATCTATGTGTATGTGTACATTACCTGGAACCAGTGGGTTGCAAATTCCCATGATGCAGTGCAAACATCACCAGCAGCATAGACATATGGTAAGTTGGTTCTCATGTGGTCATCTACCACAATCCCACCATCATCAGACAACATGAACTGAATAATTAGTAACAAATAGGTATTTAAATCATACACCATATATATATATATATATATATACATACATACACCTTGATATCAAACAACAATGTATCACTGTTGGCACAATACAATTTGCATGATGTCTTGGTTTAAATAAGGGATCAATATAAAATTCATTTGCCCTCTTTTCAAAGCATATATAATTGAAAAATGTGGAGTTACTGGTAAAATTATCTTGATAGAATCAATGTACACTACCGGTAGTACTTTGTATGCTTGTACGGTTCCTAGCTATAGTGTACCTTCTAAGCCATTCTGACTTATACATGCCATGGTCCCTAGCTATAGTGTGCCTTCTAAGCCATTCTGACTTATACATGCCATGGTCCCTAGCTATAGTGTGCCTTCTAAGCCATTCTGACTTGTACATGCCATGGTTCCTAACCATAGTGTGCCTTCTAAGCCATTCTGACTTGTACATGCCATGGTTCCTAGCTATAGTGTGCCTTCTAAGCCATTCTGACTTAAACACACCATGGTTCCTAGCCATAGTGTGCCTTCTAAGCCATTCTGACTTGTACATGCCATGGTTCCTAACCATAGTGTGCCTTCTAAGCCATTCTGCCTTGTACATGCCATGGTTCCTAGCTATAGTGTGCCTTCTAAGCCATTCTGACTTAAACATGCCATGGTCCCTAGCTATAGTGTGCCTTCTAAGCCATTCTGACTTAAACATGCCATGGTTCCTAACCATAGTGTGCCTTCTAAGCCATTCTGACTTGTACATGCCATGGTTCCTAACCATAGTGTGCCTTCTAAGCCATTCTGACTTATACATGCCATGGTTCCTAACCATAGTGTGCCTTCTAAGCCATTCTGACTTGTACATGCCATGGTCCCTAGCTATAGTGTGCCTTCTAAGCCATTCTCACTGATACGTGCCATGGTTCCTAGCTATAGTGTGCCTTCTAAGCCATTCTGACTTGTACATGCCATGGTTCCTAGCTATAGTGTGCCTTCTAAGCCATTCTGACTTGTACATGCCATGGTTCCTAGCTATAGTGTGCCTTCTAAGCCATTCTGATTTGTACATGCCATGGTTCCTAGCCATAATGTGCCTTCTAAGCCATTCTGACTGATACGTGCCATGGTTCCTAGCTATAGTGTGTCTTCTAAGCCATTCTGACTGATACATGCCATGGTTCCTAGCCATAGTGTGCCTTCTAAGCCATTCTGACTTACACGTGCCATGGTTCCTAACCATAGCGTGCCTTCTAAGCCATTCTGACTTGTACATGCCATGGTTCCTAGCCATAGTGTGCCTTCTAAGCCATTCTGACTTATACATGCCATGGTCCTGAGCTATAATGTGCCTTCTAAGCCATTCTGACTTAAACATGCCATGGTTCCTAGCCATAGTGTGCCTTCTAAGCCATTCTGACTTGTACATGCCATGGTCCCTAGCTATAGTGTGCCTTCTAAGCCATTCTGACTTATACATGCCATGGTCCCTAGCCATAGTGTGCCTTCTAAGCCATTCTGACTTATACATGCCATGGTCCCTAGCTATAGTGTGCCTTCTAAGCCATTCTGACTTAAACATGCCATGGTCCCTAGCTATAGTGTGCCTTCTAAGCCATTCTGACTGATTCATGCCATGGTTCCTAGCCATAGTGTGCCTTCTAAGCCATTCTGACTTATACATGCCATGGTTCCTAACCATAGTGTGCCTTCTAAGCCATTCTGACTTGTACATGCCATGGTCCCTAGCTATAGTGTGCCTTCTAAGCCATTCTCACTGATACGTGCCATGGTTCCTAGCTATAGTGTGCCTTCTAAGCCATTCTGACTTGTACATGCCATGGTTCCTAGCTATAGTGTGCCTTCTAAGCCATTCTGACTTGTACATGCCATGGTTCCTAGCTATAGTGTGCCTTCTAAGCCATTCTGATTTGTACATGCCATGGTTCCTAGTCATAGTGTGCCTTCTAAGCCATTCTGACTGATACGTGCCATGGTTCCTAGCTATAGTGTGCCTTCTAAGCCATTCTGACTGATACATGCCATGGTTCCTAGCCATAGTGTGCCTTCTAAGCCATTCTGACTTACACGTGCCATGGTTCCTAACCATAGCGTGCCTTCTAAGCCATTCTGACTTATACATGCCATGGTTCCTAGCCATAGTGTGCCTTGTAAGCCATTCTGACTGATACATGCCATGGTTCCTAGCCATAGCGTGCCTTCTAAGCCATTCTGACTTATACATGCCATGGTCCTGAGCTATAATGTGCCTTCTAAGCCATTCTGACTTAAACATGCCATGGTTCCTAGCCATAGTGTGCCTTCTAAGCCATTCTGACTTGTACATGCCATGGTTCCTAGCTATAGTGTGCCTTCTAAGCCATTCTGACTTATACATGCCATGGTCCCTAGCTATAGTGTGCCTTCTAAGCCATTCTGACTTATACATGCCATGGTCCCTAGCCATAGTGTGCCTTCTAAGCCATTCTGACTTATACATGCCATGGTCCCTAGCTATAGTGTGCCTTCTAAGCCATTCTGACTTAAACATGCCATGGTCCCTAGCTATAGTGTGCCTTCTAAGCCATTCTGACTGATTCATGCCATGGTTCCTAGCCATAGTGTGCCTTCTAAGCCATTCTGACTTATTCATGCCATGGTTCATAGCTATAGTGTGCCTTCTAAGCCATTCTGACTTATTCATGCCATGGTTCATAGCTATAGTGTGCCTTCTAAGCCATTCTGACTTATTCATGTCATGGTCCATAGCTATAGTGTGCCTTCTAAGCCATTCCGACTTATACATGCCATGGTTCCTAGCTATAGTGTGCCTTCTAAGCCATTCTGACTTATACATGCCATGGTTCATAGCTATAGTGTGCCTTCTAAGCCATTCTGACTTATTCATGCCATGGTTCATAGCTATAGTGTGCCTTCTAAGCCATTCTGACTTATTCATGTCATGGTCCATAGCTATAGTGTGCCTTCTAAGCCATTCCGACTTATTCATGCCATGGTTCATAGCTATAGTGTGCCTTCTAAGCCATTCCGACTTATACATGCCATGGTTCCTAGCTATAGTGTGCCTGCCTTCTAAGCCATTATGACTTATACATGCCATGGTTCATAGCTATAGTGTGCCTTCTAAGCCATTCTGACTTATTCATGCCATGGTTCAAAGCTATAGTGTGCCTTCTAAGCCATTCTGACTTATTCATGTCATGGTCCATAGCTATAGTGTGCCTTCTAAGCCATTCCGACTTATTCATGCCATGGTTCATAGCTATAGTGTGCCTTCTAAGCCATTCTGACTTATTCATGCCATGGTTCATAGCTATAGTGTGCCTTCTAAGCCATTCTGACTTATTCATGCCATGGTTCATAGCTATAGTGTGCCTTCTAAGCCATTCTGACTTATTCATGTCATGGTCCATAGCTATAGTGTGCCTTCTAAGCCATTCCGACTTATACATGCCATGGTTCCTAGCTATAGTGTGCCTTCTAAGCCATTCTGACTTGTACATGCCATGGTTCATAGCTATAGTGTGCCTTCTAAGCCATTCTGACTTGTACATGCCATGGTTCCTAGCTATAGTGTGCCTTCTAAGCCATTCTGACTTATTCATGCCATGGTCCCTAGCTATAGTGTGCCTTCTAAGCCATTCTGACTTGTACATGCCATGGTTCTGAACTATAGTGTGCCTTCTAAGCCATTCTGACTTATACATGCCATGGTTCTGAACTATAGTGTGCCTTCTAAGCCATTCCGACTTATACATGCCATGGTTCTGAACTATAGTGTGCCTTCTAAGCCATTCTGACTTATTCATGCCATGGTCCCTAGCTATAGTGTGCCTTCTAAGCCATTCTGACTTATTCATACCATGGTCCCTAGCTATAGTGTGCCTTCTAAGCCATTCTGACTTGTACATGCCATGGTTCTGAACTATAGTGTGCCTTCTAAGCCATTCCGACTTATACATGCCATGGTTCTGAACTATAGTGTGCCTTCTAAGCCATTCTGACTTATTCATGCCATGGTCCCTAGCTATAGTGTGCCTTCTAAGCCATTCTGACTTATACATGCCATGGTTCTGAACTATATTGTGCCTTCTAAGCCATTCCGACTTATACATGCCATGGTTCTGAACTATAGTGTGCCTTCTAAGCCATTCTGACTTATTCATGCCATGGTCCCTAGCTATAGTGTGCCTTCTAAGCCATTCTGACTTGTACATGCCATGGTTTTGAACTATAGTGTGCCTTCTAAGCCATTCCGACTTAAACATGCCATGGTTCTGAACTATAGTGTGCCTTCTAAGCCATTCTGACTTATTCATGCCATGGTCCCTAGCTATAGTGTGCCTTCTAAGCCATTTTGACTTGTACATGCCATGGTTCTGAACTATAGTGTGCCTTCTAAGCCATTCCGACTTATACATGCCATGGTTCTGAACTATAGTGTGCCTTCTAAGCCATTCTGACTTATTCATGCCATGGTCCCTAGCTATAGTGTGCCTTCTAAGCCATTCTGACTTGTACATGCCATGGTTGTGAACTATAGTGTGCCTTCTAAGCCATTCCGACTTATACATGTCATGGTTCATAGCTATAGTGTGCCTTCTAAGCCATTCTGACTTATTCATGTCATGGTCCATAGCTATAGTGTGCCTTCTAAGCCATTCTGACTTATTCATGTCATGGTCCATAGCTATAGTGTGCCTTCTAAGCCATTCCGACATATACATGCCATGGTTCTGAACTATAGTGTGCCTTCTAAGCCATTCTGACTTATTCATGCCATGGTCCCTAGCTATAGTGTGCCTTCTAAGCCATTCTGACTTGTACATGCCATGGTTCTGAACTATAGTGTGCCTTCTAAGCCATTCCGACTTATACATGCCATGGTTCTGAACTATAGTGTGCCTTCTAAGCCATTCTGACTTATTCATGCCATGGTCCCTAGCTATAGTGTGCCTTCTAAGCCATTCTGACTTGTACATGCCATGGTTCTGAACTATAGTGTGCCTTCTAAGCCATTCCGACTTATACATGCCATGGTTCTGAACTATAGTGTGCCTTCTAAGCCATTCTGACTTATTCATGCCATGGTCCCTAGCTATCGTGTGCCTTCTAAGCCAATCTGACTTGTACATGCCATGGTTCCTAGCTATAGTGTGCCTTCTAAGCCATTCTGACTTACACGTGCCATGGTTCCTAACCATAGCGTGCCTTCTAAGCCATTCTGACTTATACATGCCATGGTTCCTAGCCATAGTGTGCCTTGTAAGCCATTCTGACTGATACATGCCATGGTTCCTAGCCATAGCGTGCCTTCTAAGCCATTCTGACTTATACATGCCATGGTCCTGAGCTATAATGTGCCTTCTAAGCCATTCTGACTTAAACATGCCATGGTTCCTAGCCATAGTGTGCCTTCTAAGCCATTCTGACTTGTACATGCCATGGTTCCTAGCTATAGTGTGCCTTCTAAGCCATTCTGACTTATACATGCCATGGTCCCTAGCTATAGTGTGCCTTCTAAGCCATTCTGACTTATACATGCCATGGTCCCTAGCCATAGTGTGCCTTCTAAGCCATTCTGACTTATACATGCCATGGTCCCTAGCTATAGTGTGCCTTCTAAGCCATTCTGACTTAAACATGCCATGGTCCCTAGCTATAGTGTGCCTTCTAAGCCATTCTGACTGATTCATGCCATGGTTCCTAGCCATAGTGTGCCTTCTAAGCCATTCTGACTTATTCATGCCATGGTTCATAGCTATAGTGTGCCTTCTAAGCCATTCTGACTTATTCATGCCATGGTTCATAGCTATAGTGTGCCTTCTAAGCCATTCTGACTTATTCATGTCATGGTCCATAGCTATAGTGTGCCTTCTAAGCCATTCCGACTTATACATGCCATGGTTCCTAGCTATAGTGTGCCTTCTAAGCCATTCTGACTTATACATGCCATGGTTCATAGCTATAGTGTGCCTTCTAAGCCATTCTGACTTATTCATGCCATGGTTCATAGCTATAGTGTGCCTTCTAAGCCATTCTGACTTATTCATGTCATGGTCCATAGCTATAGTGTGCCTTCTAAGCCATTCCGACTTATTCATGCCATGGTTCATAGCTATAGTGTGCCTTCTAAGCCATTCTGACTTATTCATGCCATGGTTCATAGCTATAGTGTGCCTTCTAAGCCATTCTGACTTATTCATGCCATGGTTCATAGCTATAGTGTGCCTTCTAAGCCATTCTGACTTATTCATGTCATGGTCCATAGCTATAGTGTGCCTTCTAAGCCATTCCGACTTATACATGCCATGGTTCCTAGCTATAGTGTGCCTTCTAAGCCATTCTGACTTGTACATGCCATGGTTCATAGCTATAGTGTGCCTTCTAAGCCATTCTGACTTGTACATGCCATGGTTCCTAGCTATAGTGTGCCTTCTAAGCCATTCTGACTTATTCATGCCATGGTCCCTAGCTATAGTGTGCCTTCTAAGCCATTCTGACTTGTACATGCCATGGTTCTGAACTATAGTGTGCCTTCTAAGCCATTCTGACTTATACATGCCATGGTTCTGAACTATAGTGTGCCTTCTAAGCCATTCCGACTTATACATGCCATGGTTCTGAACTATAGTGTGCCTTCTAAGCCATTCTGACTTATTCATGCCATGGTCCCTAGCTATAGTGTGCCTTCTAAGCCATTCTGACTTATTCATACCATGGTCCCTAGCTATAGTGTGCCTTCTAAGCCATTCTGACTTGTACATGCCATGGTTCTGAACTATAGTGTGCCTTCTAAGCCATTCCGACTTATACATGCCATGGTTCTGAACTATAGTGTGCCTTCTAAGCCATTCTGACTTATTCATGCCATGGTCCCTAGCTATAGTGTGCCTTCTAAGCCATTCTGACTTATACATGCCATGGTTCTGAACTATATTGTGCCTTCTAAGCCATTCCGACTTATACATGCCATGGTTCTGAACTATAGTGTGCCTTCTAAGCCATTCTGACTTATTCATGCCATGGTCCCTAGCTATAGTGTGCCTTCTAAGCCATTCTGACTTGTACATGCCATGGTTTTGAACTATAGTGTGCCTTCTAAGCCATTCCGACTTAAACATGCCATGGTTCTGAACTATAGTGTGCCTTCTAAGCCATTCTGACTTATTCATGCCATGGTCCCTAGCTATAGTGTGCCTTCTAAGCCATTTTGACTTGTACATGCCATGGTTCTGAACTATAGTGTGCCTTCTAAGCCATTCCGACTTATACATGCCATGGTTCTGAACTATAGTGTGCCTTCTAAGCCATTCTGACTTATTCATGCCATGGTCCCTAGCTATAGTGTGCCTTCTAAGCCATTCTGACTTGTACATGCCATGGTTGTGAACTATAGTGTGCCTTCTAAGCCATTCCGACTTATACATGTCATGGTTCATAGCTATAGTGTGCCTTCTAAGCCATTCTGACTTATACATGCCATGGTCCCTAGCTATAGTGTGCCTTCTAAGCCATTCTGACTTAAACATGCCATGGTCCCTAGCTATAGTGTGCCTTCTAAGCCATTCTGACTGATTCATGCCATGGTTCCTAGCCATAGTGTGCCTTCTAAGCCATTCTGACTTATTCATGCCATGGTTCATAGCTATAGTGTGCCTTCTAAGCCATTCTGACTTATTCATGCCATGGTTCATAGCTATAGTGTGCCTTCTAAGCCATTCTGACTTATTCATGTCATGGTCCATAGCTATAGTGTGCCTTCTAAGCCATTCTGACTTATTCATGCCATGGTCCCTAGCTATAGTGTGCCTTCTAAGCCATTCCGACTTATACATGCCATGGTTCTGAACTATAGTGTGCCTTCTAAGCCATTCTGACTTATTCATGCCATGGTCCCTAGCTATAGTGTGCCTTCTAAGCCATTCTGACTTATTCATACCATGGTCCCTAGCTATAGTGTGCCTTCTAAGCCATTCTGACTTGTACATGCCATGGTTCTGAACTATAGTGTGCCTTCTAAGCCATTCCGACTTATACATGCCATGGTTCTGAACTATAGTGTGCCTTCTAAGCCATTCTGACTTATTCATGCCATGGTCCCTAGCTATAGTGAGCCTTCTAAGCCATTCTGACTTATACATGCCATGGTTCTGAACTATATTGTGCCTTCTAAGCCATTCCGACTTATACATGCCATGGTTCTGAACTATAGTGTGCCTTCTAAGCCATTCTGACTTATTCATGCCATGGTCCCTAGCTATAGTGTGCCTTCTAAGCCATTCTGACTTGTACATGCCATGGTTTTGAACTATAGTGTGCCTTCTAAGCCATTCCGACTTAAACATGCCATGGTTCTGAACTATAGTGTGCCTTCTAAGCCATTCTGACTTATTCATGCCATGGTCCCTAGCTATAGTGTGCCTTCTAAGCCATTTTGACTTGTACATGCCATGGTTCTGAACTATAGTGTGCCTTCTAAGCCATTCCGACTTATACATGCCATGGTTCTGAACTATAGTGTGCCTTCTAAGCCATTCTGACTTATTCATGCCATGGTCCCTAGCTATAGTGTGCCTTCTAAGCCATTCTGACTTGTACATGCCATGGTTGTGAACTATAGTGTGCCTTCTAAGCCATTCCGACTTATACATGTCATGGTTCATAGCTATAGTGTGCCTTCTAAGCCATTCTGACTTATTCATGTCATGGTCCATAGCTATAGTGTGCCTTCTAAGCCATTCTGACTTATTCATGTCATGGTCCATAGCTATAGTGTGCCTTCTAAGCCATTCCGACATATACATGCCATGGTTCTGAACTATAGTGTGCCTTCTAAGCCATTCTGACTTATTCATGCCATGGTCCCTAGCTATAGTGTGCCTTCTAAGCCATTCTGACTTGTACATGCCATGGTTCTGAACTATAGTGTGCCTTCTAAGCCATTCCGACTTATACATGCCATGGTTCTGAACTATAGTGTGCCTTCTAAGCCATTCTGACTTATTCATGCCATGGTCCCTAGCTATAGTGTGCCTTCTAAGCCATTCTGACTTGTACATGCCATGGTTCTGAACTATAGTGTGCCTTCTAAGCCATTCCGACTTATACATGCCATGGTTCTGAACTATAGTGTGCCTTCTAAGCCATTCTGACTTATTCATGCCATGGTCCCTAGCTATAGTGTGCCTTCTAAGCCAATCTGACTTGTACATGCCATGGTTCCTAGCTATAGTGTGCCTTCTAAGCCATTCTGACTTGTACATGCCATGGTTCCTAGCCATAGTGTGCCTTCTAAGCCATTCTGACTTATACGTGCCATGGTTCATAGCTATAGTGTGCCTTCTAAGCCATTCTGACTGATACGTGCCATGGTTCCTAGCCATAGTGTGCCTTCTAAGCCATTCTGACTGATACGTGCCATGGTTCCTAACCATAGTGTGCCTTCTAAGCCATTCTGACTTGTACATGCCATGGTTCTGAACTATAGTGTGCCTTCTAAGCCATTCCGACTTATACATGCCATGGTTCTGAACTATAGTGTGCCTTCTAAGCCATTCTGACTTATTCATGCCATGGTCCCTAGCTATAGTGTGCCTTCTAAGCCATTCTGACTTATTCATACCATGGTCCCTAGCTATAGTGTGCCTTCTAAGCCATTCTGACTTGTACATGCCATGGTTCTGAACTATAGTGTGCCTTCTAAGCCATTCCGACTTATACATGCCATGGTTCTGAACTATAGTGTGCCTTCTAAGCCATTCTGACTTATTCATGCCATGGTCCCTAGCTATAGTGTGCCTTCTAAGCCATTCTGACTTATACATGCCATGGTTCTGAACTATATTGTGCCTTCTAAGCCATTCCGACTTATACATGCCATGGTTCTGAACTATAGTGTGCCTTCTAAGCCATTCTGACTTATTCATGCCATGGTCCCTAGCTATAGTGTGCCTTCTAAGCCATTCTGACTTGTACATGCCATGGTTTTGAACTATAGTGTGCCTTCTAAGCCATTCCGACTTAAACATGCCATGGTTCTGAACTATAGTGTGCCTTCTAAGCCATTCTGACTTATTCATGCCATGGTCCCTAGCTATAGTGTGCCTTCTAAGCCATTTTGACTTGTACATGCCATGGTTCTGAACTATAGTGTGCCTTCTAAGCCATTCCGACTTATACATGCCATGGTTCTGAACTATAGTGTGCCTTCTAAGCCATTCTGACTTATTCATGCCATGGTCCCTAGCTATAGTGTGCCTTCTAAGCCATTCTGACTTGTACATGCCATGGTTGTGAACTATAGTGTGCCTTCTAAGCCATTCCGACTTATACATGTCATGGTTCATAGCTATAGTGTGCCTTCTAAGCCATTCTGACTTATACATGCCATGGTCCCTAGCTATAGTGTGCCTTCTAAGCCATTCTGACTTAAACATGCCATGGTCCCTAGCTATAGTGTGCCTTCTAAGCCATTCTGACTGATTCATGCCATGGTTCCTAGCCATAGTGTGCCTTCTAAGCCATTCTGACTTATTCATGCCATGGTTCATAGCTATAGTGTGCCTTCTAAGCCATTCTGACTTATTCATGCCATGGTTCATAGCTATAGTGTGCCTTCTAAGCCATTCTGACTTATTCATGTCATGGTCCATAGCTATAGTGTGCCTTCTAAGCCATTCTGACTTATTCATGCCATGGTCCCTAGCTATAGTGTGCCTTCTAAGCCATTCCGACTTATACATGCCATGGTTCTGAACTATAGTGTGCCTTCTAAGCCATTCTGACTTATTCATGCCATGGTCCCTAGCTATAGTGTGCCTTCTAAGCCATGCTGACTTATTCATACCATGGTCCCTAGCTATAGTGTGCCTTCTAAGCCATTCTGACTTGTACATGCCATGGTTCTGAACTATAGTGTGCCTTCTAAGCCATTCCGACTTATACATGCCATGGTTCTGAACTATAGTGTGCCTTCTAAGCCATTCTGACTTATTCATGCCATGGTCCCTAGCTATAGTGTGCCTTCTAAGCCATTCTGACTTATACATGCCATGGTTCTGAACTATATTGTGCCTTCTAAGCCATTCCGACTTATACATGCCATGGTTCTGAACTATAGTGTGCCTTCTAAGCCATTCTGACTTATTCATGCCATGGTCCCTAGCTATAGTGTGCCTTCTAAGCCATTCTGACTTGTACATGCCATGGTTTTGAACTATAGTGTGCCTTCTAAGCCATTCCGACTTAAACATGCCATGGTTCTGAACTATAGTGTGCCTTCTAAGCCATTCTGACTTATTCATGCCATGGTCCCTAGCTATAGTGTGCCTTCTAAGCCATTTTGACTTGTACATGCCATGGTTCTGAACTATAGTGTGCCTTCTAAGCCATTCCGACTTATACATGCCATGGTTCTGAACTATAGTGTGCCTTCTAAGCCATTCTGACTTATTCATGCCATGGTCCCTAGCTATAGTGTGCCTTCTAAGCCATTCTGACTTGTACATGCCATGGTTGTGAACTATAGTGTGCCTTCTAAGCCATTCCGACTTATACATGTCATGGTTCATAGCTATAGTGTGCCTTCTAAGCCATTCTGACTTATTCATGTCATGGTCCATAGCTATAGTGTGCCTTCTAAGCCATTCTGACTTATTCATGTCATGGTCCATAGCTATAGTGTGCCTTCTAAGCCATTCCGACATATACATGCCATGGTTCTGAACTATAGTGTGCCTTCTAAGCCATTCTGACTTATTCATGCCATGGTCCCTAGCTATAGTGTGCCTTCTAAGCCATTCTGACTTGTACATGCCATGGTTCTGAACTATAGTGTGCCTTCTAAGCCATTCTGACTTAAACATGCCATGGTTCTGAACTATAGTGTGCCTTCTAAGCCATTCTGACTTATACATGCCATGGTTCCTAGCTATAGTGTGCCTTCTAAGTCATTCTGACTTGTACATGCCATGGTTCTGAACTATAGTGTGCCTTCTAAGCCATTCTGACTTAAACATGCCATGGTTCATAGCTATAGTGTGCCTTCTAAGCCATTCTGACTTATTCATGCCATGGTCCCTAGCTATAGTGTGCCTTCTAAGCCATTCTGACTTAAACATGCCATGGTTCCTAGCCATAGTGTGCCTTCTAAGCCATTCTGACTTAAACATGCCATGGTTCATAGCTATAGTGTGCCTTCTAAGCCATTCTGACTTAAACATGCCATGGTTCCTAGCCATAGTGTGCCTTCTAAGCCATTCTGACTTAAACATGCCATGGTTCCTAGCTATAGTGTGCCTTCTAAGCCATTCTGACTTATTCATGCCATGGTTCATAGCTATAGTGTGCCTTCTAAGCCATTCTGACTTATACATGCCATGGTCCCTAGCTATAGTGTGCCTTCTAAGCCATTCTGACTTATACATGCCATGGTTCCTAGCTATAGTGTGCCTTCTAAGCCATTCTGACTTGTACATGCCATGGTTCCTAACCATAGTGTGCCTTCTAAGCCATTCTGACTTATTCATGCCATGGTTCATAGCTATAGTGTGCCTTCTAAGCTATTCTGACTTATACATGCCATGGTCCCTAGCTATAGTGTGCCTTCTAAGCCATTCTGACTTGTACATGCCATGGTTCCTAACCATAGTGTGCCTTCTAAGCCATTCTGACTTATTCATGCCATGGTTCATAGCTATAGTGTGCCTTCTAAGCCATTCTGACTTATTCATGCCATGGTTCATAGCTATAGTGTGCCTTCTAAGCCATTCTGACTTATACATGTCATGGTTCATAGCTATAGTGTGCCTTCTAAGCCATTCCGACTTATACATGTCATGGTTCATAGCTATAGTGTGCCTTCTAAGCCATTCTGACTTATACATGCCATGGTCCCTAGCTATAGTGTGCCTTCTAAGCCATTCTGACTTGTACATGCCATGGTTCCTAACCATAGTGTGCCTTCTAAGCCATTCTGACTTATTCATGCCATGGTTCATAGCTATAGTGTGCCTTCTAAGCCATTCTGACTTATTCATGCCATGGTTCATAGCTATAGTGTGCCTTCTAAGCCATTCCGACTTATACATGTCATGGTTCCTAGCCATAGTGTGCCTTCTAAGCCATTCTGACTTATTCATGCCATGGTTCATAGCTATAGTGTGCCTTCTAAGCCATTCTGACTTATACATGTCATGGTTCATAGCTATAGTGTGCCTTCTAAGCCATTCTGACTGATACGTGCCATGGTTCTGAACTATAGTGTGCCTTCTAAGCCATTCTGACTTATTCATGTCATGGTTCATAGCTATAGTGTGCCTTCTAAGCCATTCTGACTGATACGTGCCATGGTTCTGAACTATAGTGTGCCTTCTAAGCCATTCTGACTTATTCATGCCATGGTTCATAGCTATAGTGTGCTTTCTAAGCCATTCTGACTGATACATGCCATGGTTCTGAACTATAGTGTGCCTTCTAAGCCATTCTGACTTATTCATGCCATGGTCCCTAGCTATAGTGTGCCTTCTAAGCCATTCTGACTTATTCATGCCATGGTTCCTAGCCATAGTGTGCCTTCTAAGCCATTCTGACTTATACATGCCATGGTCCCTAGCTATAGTGTGCCTTCTAAGCCATTCTGACTTATACATGCCATGGTCCCTAGCCATAGTGTGCCTTCTAAGCCATTCTGACTTATACATGTCATGGTCCATAGCTATAGTGTGCCTTCTAAGCCATTCTGACGTATACATGTCATGGTCCATAGCTATAGTGTGCCTTCTAAGCCATTCTGACTTATACATGCCATGGTCCCTAGCTATAGTGTGCCTTCTAAGCCATTCTGACTTATACATGCCATGGTTCATAGCTATAGTGTGCCTTCTAAGCCATTCTGACTGATACATGCCATGGTTCCTAGCTATAGTGTGCCTTCTAAGCCATTCTGACTTATACATGCCATGGTCCCTAGCTATAGTGTGCCTTCTAAGCCATTCTGACTGATACATGCCATGGTTCCTAGCTATAGTGTGCCTTCTAAGCCATTCTGACTGATACGTGCCATGGTCCCTAGCTAGAGTGTGCCTTCTAAGCCATTCTGACTGATACGTGCCATGGTTCCTAGCTATAGTGTGCCTTCTAAGCCATTCTGACTGATACATGCCATGGTCCCTAGCTATAGTGTGCCTTCTAAGCCATTCTGACTGATACATGCCATGGTTCCTAGCTATAGTGTGCCTTCTAAGCCATTCTGACTTATACATGCCATGGTTCCTAGCTATAGTGTGCCTTCTAAGCCATTCTGACTTATACATGCCATGGTCCCTTGCTATAGTGTGCCTTCTAAGCCATTCTGACTTGTACATGCCATGGTTCCTAGCTATAGTGTGCCTTCTAAGCCATTCTGACTTGTACATGCCATGGTTCCTAGCTATAGTGTGCCTTCTAAGCCATTCTGACTTATACATGCCATGGTTCCTAGCTATAGTGTGCCTTCTAAGCCATTCTGACTTATACATGTTTTGACATGTCATTGGCAGAATCAAAAAACATATTTCATAAAAAAATTACTTTCTCTAAAACAAGGTTTGGTAACATCAACACATGAGGCATGAATTCATTTATTTAATTGCATAGAGATTACAGTTTAGTTTTCTAAAATCACTAACCAAAGTCGAGGAGAACACACTAATATCATACTCTCTCCCATGCTTAATTTTCAATAAGAAGTCAAAAATATTCTTTTTTTACCAAAAAATTACAGACATATTTCCTAAAATTATTGAATCAAAGTTATCATCATGAAATAAACAAATTTGAGCAAGGTCGAATCTAAGTGCTTTCATATGAAATATTAAAAGCAATTGGGCAAGCTGTCCAAAATAGTTTTTTTGTCAAAAATAACAACACTGTTTAAATGAATTGTCATTTTTTATTATATATTCTAGGGTTACCATGGCTTCTGTTATTAGATGACATAAAATGTAAACTAAATACCAGAATAAAGTGATATAAACAATGTACATGTACTCATAAATTCAAATCACCCTATACGCATCTATCTGTATGATGACTTGACTCAGATAGACGGGCCCTGGATATATACAGATCCTGGCTAGATGTATCCTGGCTAAACTGTCCCTGGACAGATAGACCCTGGATAAATGGACCCTGGCTAGACAGACCTGGCTAGATGGATCTTGGCTATCCAAGGTCCAGGGTCTGATTAAAACCAAGTGTGATTTCAATTGGTATATTAGTCCTATATTCAGTCATAATATATTTTTATACCAAATTTGAAATTAACAACTGTTTTTTTTTTCAAATTTTGAGTCAGTAGATTTGCTTATTTTGCTTATTTTCAACAGCTGGCACTCATTGGAAATGACCATCGGTAATCATTGATGTACATGAATTTCATACAATACCTTGATTTCTTCCTGGAATAATTGCACATTTGGGATAACACCAGTTGCACTGACCACAAAATCACAACCATACAGTTTACCATTGGTCAGTAAAATATACACCGGCCATTTATCTAGTGCATGAAAACAGAAAGTCACCATCAATTGAGATACAGTAAGGATGATTGTATAGCATCTTGCATTACTTCACATTCATCTCACATTGTTGTATTTATGATTACATTGACATCACAACATTAATATATTGTTGTATTAGGATGACATAACATTTGCATTGGAGTTGCATTTAGCATTTAGCACTTTCAATATTCAACTTATTTGTAAGGGAATGACCATTTATTATTCCTAGGGGGGATTCTCGGTGCTTTTTCAAACAAGCAGTCTGTCGGCTGAGATAGCTCCGCTGTTAGCAATGCACATTTCAATTGAAGAACTGAAGATATCATTAGAAAAGGAACAATATGTATAGTATCAAAGCAATTGGACTGTTTTCAACAAAAATATTCACCAAAATTAGAGAATTAAAGATATCATTACGAAATGAACAAATCTGAGAGAGGTCCACATGTAGTACCTATATATGTAATATCAAAGCAATCGGACTTCCGGTTTTCAACAAGAAGTCGAAAAATATAACTTTTTACTAAAAATGACAAAAATATTCACCAAAATTAGATAATTGAAGATATCATTACGAAATGAACAAATCTGAGAGAGGTCCACATGTAGTACCTATATATGTAATATCAAAGCAATCAGACTTCCGGTTTTCAACAAGAAGCCGAAAATATCACTTTTTACCAAAAATGACAAAAATATTTACCAAAATTAGAGAATTAAAGATATCATCACGAAATGAACAAATCTGTGAGAGGTCTACCCAAGGTACATATACACCAAGTATCAAAGCATTCAGGCTTGTAGTTGTCAAGAAGAAGTCGAAAAAGTAAAACATTGACACGGATGCCGACGGACAATCACTCATATGATAAGTTCCGCTCGACAAAGTCGACAACGGAGCTAAAAAATTGTGTCTCAATCTTTAAAAGAAAAATATAGTCACTGCCCCCCCCTGGAATATATGCTGACCCCCCTGTTTTGCCCCCCCCCCCCCAGGAATAATAAATGGTCATTCCCTAACTTTTGCTGAACAACGTACCTCACTTTAGTTTGAAAGCAATACAAATCTAATTCATAATCTCTAGCTAGTGCCAATAACAATGCATTAGAGAATGTGCAAATGATCAGTATAAGCACAATGCATTCTGGGAGTAACAATATCACATAATGCTATGTTAAGTTACTCATGCTGTGATATGTGTAAAATCAGCAATACTTGTTCCGATGACTTATTTCCAATACCTTGTACACTCTGTTTCCAATCTGGAATCTGATTCTGTGATGTATTTAATTCTATAAATTGTTGTGGTGTCAAAATCTTCTCAATTTCACATTCATACTCCACATGAACTTGGTGTGAACTCTGTGTAAACAAAATACCAGTTTATTAAAGGGAGACTGTGACCAGATCTAAGTTCACATTGAACAACATAAAACATAAGGTGACTACAATTATAATTACATATCTAATAATTACATATATTTAGTCACTAGTTTGGTATACACTGCCATATATAGATTATCTATTTTAGTAGCCATGACAACATACACTGTCACATGTAGGTTATCTATTTTGCTTGCCATGACAACACAAACTGCCATATAAATTATCTATTTTGGTAGCCATGACATTACACACTGCCACATATAGATTATCTATTTTGGTAGCCATGACAACACAAACTGCCATATAAATTATCTATTTTGGTAGCCATGACAACATACACTGCCATAGATTATCTATTTTGGTAGTCATGACAACATACACTGCCATATATAGATTATCTATTTTGGTAGCCATGACAACATACACTGCCACATATAGGTTATCTATTTTGCTTGCCATGACAACACACACTGCCACATATAGATTATCTATTTTGGTAGCCATGACAACACAAACTGCCATATAAATTATCTATTTTGGTAGCCATGACATTACACACTGCCACATATAGATTATCTATTTTGGTAGCCATGACAACACAAACTGCCATATAAATTATCTATTTTGGTAGCCATGACAACATACACTGCCATAGATTATCTATTTTGGTAGTCATGACAACATACACTGCCATATATAGATTATCTATTTTGGTAGCCATGACAACATACACTGCCACATATAGGTTATCTATTTTGCTTGCCATGACAACACACACTGCCACATATAGATTATCTATTTTGGTAGCCATGACAACACAAACTGCCATATAAATTATCTATTTTGGTAGCCATGACATTACACACTGCCACATATAGATTATATATTTTGGTAGCCATGACAACACAAACTGCCATATAAATTATCTATTTTGGTAGCCATGACAACATACACTGCCATGGATTATCTATTTTGGTAGTCATGACAACATACACTGCCATATATAGATTATCTATTTTGGTAGCCATGACAACATACACTGCCACATATAGGTTATCTATTTTGCTTGCCATGACAACACACACTGCCACATATAGATTATCTATTTTGGTAGCCATGACAACAAAAACTGCCACATATATTATCTACTTTGGTTGCCATGACAACATACACTGCCACATGTAGGTTATCTATTTTGCTTGTCATGACAACATACACTGCCACATATAGATGAAGCGATAATTAACTGAGATCAACTCAGCATAGTAATTGGTAATAGTACATAGTCCATTATAGATTAAACATGATTTGCATTTAGTACCTGTCTCAATCCTTTTAAATGCATGTCAACACTCCAGTCTGGTCCAAGAGCACTTCCCGGCGCAGAACCTATCCTTGTATTCTCTCTACCAGAAACACCAGCACCAGAACTTTCTGCCAAAACAAATATTCATCGCAGTTGTTTAAATTAGGAAATAAACTCTTCAAATGCCATATATTTGCCGCTCAGCATCACAAATCTCAATTCACTCACACTATCAGATATCCCATCCACTCACCCACACTATCAGATATCCCACCCACTCACCCACACTATCAGAAATCCCATCCACTCACCCACACTATCAGAAATCCCATCCACTCACCCACACTATCAGAAATCCCATCCACTCACCCACACTATCAGAAATCACATACACTCACCCACACTATCAGAAATCCCATCCACTCACCCACACTATCAGAAATCACATACACTCACCCACACTATCAGAAATCCCATCCACTCACCTACACTGTCAGAAATCCCATCCACTCACCCACACTATCAGAAATCCCATCCACTCACCCACACTATCAGAAATCACATACACTCACCCACACTGTCACATATCCCATCCACTCACCTACATTATCAGAAATCCCATCCACTCACCCACACTATCAGAAATCACATACACTCACCCACACTGTCACATATCCCATCCACTCACCTACATTATCAGAAATCACATCCACTCACCCACACTATCAGATATCCCATCCACTCACCCACACTATCAGATATCCCATCTACTCACCCCCACTATCAGAAATCCCATCCACTCACCCACACTATCAAAAATCCCATCCACTCACCCACACTATTAGAAATTCCATTCAATAACCTATAATATCAGAAATCCCATCCACTCACCCACACTATACTTAGTTCTCTTTGGTGGTACTGTACACTTAGGAGCACCGGATGTCAGATTAGGGAGAAAAAACTGAGCAGCTCCAGCATCAAAGAATGTACTACTGATGGATTTATCTTTGACTGCCCATATGACATCACACCCTTCAATCTCATAACTGAAAAGAATGAATTATTAGTCTGTGCTATTACAGCAACATAATATACAAACATACAAGGTCACTGACCACAGCAACACTATGACCTGGCCATCTATGGGATGTCACTGACCACTACAACACTATGACCTGACCATCCATTCGATGTCACTGACCACTACACCACTATGACCTGACCAACTATGGGATGTCACTGACCATTAAAACACTACGACCTGACCATCCATGGGATGTCACTGACCACTACAACACTATGACCTGACCATCCATTTGATGTCACTGACCACTACAGCACTATCACCTGACCATTTATGGGATGTCACTGACCATTAAAACACTACTACCTGACCATCCATGGGATGTCACTGACCACTACAACACTATGACCTGACCATCCATTCGATGTCACTGACCACTACAGCACTATGACCTGACCATCCATGGGATGTCACTGACCACTACAACACTGTGACCTGACCATCCATGGGATGTCACTGACCACTACAACACTATGACCTGACCATCCATAGGATCTCACTGACCACCACGACCTGACCATCCATGGAATGTTACTGACCACTACAATACTATGATCTGCCCATTCATGGAATGTCACTGACCACTACAACACTGTGACCTGACCATCCATGGGATATCATTGACCACTACAACACTATGACCCTGACCCTCCATTGGATTTCACTGACCACTACAAAACTATGAACTGACCATCAATGGGATGTCACTCACCACTACAACACTATGACCTGACCATCTGAGGGATGTCAATGACCACTACAACACTATGACCTGACCATCCAAGGGATGTTACTGACCACTACAATACTATGATCTGACCATCCATAGAATTTTACTGACAACTACAACACTATGACCTGACCATCCATGGGATGTCACTGACCACTACAGCACTATGACCTGACCATCCACGGGATGTCACTGACCACTACAACACTATGACCTGACCATCCATGGGATGTCACTGACCACCACAACACTATGACCTGACCATCCATGGGATGTCACTGACCACTTCAACCTGACCATCCATGGAATGTTACTAACCACTACAATACTATTACCTGATCATCCATGGGGTGTCACTGACCACTACAACACTGTGACCTGACGTTCCATGGGATGTCACTGACCACTACAACACTATGACCTGACCATTCATGGGATGTCACTGACCACTACGACACTATGACCTGACCATCCATGGGATGTCACTGACTACTACAACACTATGACCTGACCAACCATGGGATGTCACTGACCACTACAACACGATGACCTGACCATCCATGGAATGGCATTGACCGGTACAATACTATGACCTGACCATCCATGGGGAGTCACTGACCACTACAACACTATGACCTGACCATCCATGGGATGTCACTGACCTGACCATCCATGGGGTGTCACTGACCACTGCAACACTATGACCTGACCATCCATGGGATGTCACAGACCACTACAACACTATGACCTGACCATCCACGGGATGTCACTGACCACTACAAAACTATGACCTGACCATCCATGGGATGTTACAGTCCACTACAACACTATAACCTGACCATCCATGGAATGGCATTGACCACTACAACATTATAACGTGACCATCCATGGGATGTCACTAACCACTACAACACAATGACCTGACCATCCATGGGATGTCACTAACCACTACAATACTATGATCTGACCATCGATGGAATTTCACTGACAAATACAACACTATGACCTGACCATCCATGGGATGTCACTAACCACTACAGCACTATGACCTGACCATCTACGGGATGTCACTGACAACTACAAAACTATTACCTGACCATCCACTGGATGTCACTGACCACTACAACACTGTGACCTGACCATTCATGGCATATCACAGACCACTACAGCACTAAGACCTGACCATCCATGGGATGTCACTGACCACTACAAAACTATGACCTGACCATCCATACAATGTCATTGACAACTACAGCACTAAGACCTGACCATCCATGGGATGTCATTGACCACTACAGCACTAAGACCTGACCATCCACGGGATGCCACTGATCACTACAAAACTACGACCTGACCATCCACGGGATGTCACTGACCACTACAAAACTATGACCTGACCATCCATGGGATGCCACTGACCACTACAACACTGTGACATGACCATCCATGGGATGTCATTGACCACTACAACACTAAGACCTGACCATCCATAGGATGTCATTGACCACTACAGCACTAAGACCTGACCATCTATGGGATGTCATTGACCACTACAGCACTAAGACCTGACCATCCACGGGATGTCACTGACCACTACAAAACTATGACCTGACCATCCATGGGATGCCACTGACCACTACAACACTGTGACATGACCATCCATGGGATGTCATTGACCACAACAGCACTAAGATCTGACCATCCATGGGATGTCAATGATCACTACAGCACTAAGACCTAACCATCCACGGGATGTCACTGACCACTACAAAACTACGACCTGACCATCCATGGGATGTCACTGACCACTACAACACTGTGACATGACCATTCATGGGATTTCATTGACCACTACAGCACTAAGACCTGACCATCCATGGGATGTCATTGACCACTACAGCACTGAGACCTGACCATCCAGGGGATGTCCCTCACCACTACAAAACTACGACCTGACCATCCATGGGATGTCACTGACCACTACAACACTGTGACAAGACCATCCATGTGATGTCATTGACCACTACAGCACTAAGACCTGACCATCCATGGGATGTCATTGACCACTACAACGCTATGACCTGACCATGCATGGAATGTCACTGACCACTACAACACTGTGACATGACCATCCATGGGATGTCACTGACCTGACCATCCATGGGGTGTCACTGACGACTGCAACACTGTGACCTGACCATCCATGGGATGTCACAGACCACTACAACACTATGACCTGACCATCCACGGGATGTCACTGACTACTACAAAACTATGACCTGACCATCCATGGGATGTTACAGTCCACTACAACACTATAACCTGACCATCCATGGAATGGCATTGACCACTACAACATTATAACGTGACCATCCATGGGATGTCACTAACCACTACAACACAATGACCTGACCATCCATGGGATGTCACTAACCACTACAATACTATGATCTGACCATCGATGGAATTTCACTGACAAATACAACACTATGACCTGACCATCCATGGGATGTCACTAACCACTACAGCACTATGACCTGACCATCTACGGGATGTCACTGACAACTACAAAACTATTACCTGACCATCCACTGGATGTCACTGACCACTACAACACTGTGACCTGACCATTCATGGCATATCACAGACCACTACAGCACTAAGACCTGACCATCCATGGGATGTCACTGACCACTACAAAACTAAGACCTGACCATCCATAGAATTCATTGACAACTACAGCACTAAGACCTGACCATCCATGGGATGTCATTGACCACTACAGCACTAAGACCTGACCATCCACGGGATGCCACTGATCACTACAAAACTACGACCTGACCATCCACGGGATGTCACTGACCACTACAAAACTATGACCTGACCATCCATGGGATGACACTGACCACTACAACACTGTGACATGACCATCCATGGGATGTCATTGACCACTACAACACTAAGACCTGACCATCCATAGGATGTCATTGACCACTACAGCACTAAGACCTGACCATCTATGGGATGTCATTGACCACTACAGCACTAAGACCTGACCATCCACGGGATGTCACTGACCACTACAAAACTATGACCTGACCATCCATGGGATGCCACTGACCACTACAACACTGTGACATGACCATCCATGGGATGTCATTGACCACAACAGCACTAAGATCTGACCATCCATGGGATGTCAATGATCACTACAGCACTAAGACCTAACCATCCACGGGATGTCACTGACCACTACAAAACTACGACCTGACCATCCATGGGATGTCACTGACCACTACAACACTGTGACATGACCATTCATGGGATTTCATTGAACACTACAGCACTAAGACCTGACCATCCATGGGATGTCATTGACCACTACAGCACTGAGACCTGACCATCCAGGGGATGTCCCTCACCACTACAAAACTACGACCTGACCATCCATGGGATGTCACTGACCACTACAACACTGTGACAAGACCATCCATGTGATGTCATTGACCACTACAGCACTAAGACCTGACCATCCATGGGATGTCATTGACCACTACAACGCTATGACCTGACCATCCATGGAATGTCACTGACCACTACAACACTGTGACATGACCATCCATGGGATGTCATTGACCACTACAACACTAAGACCTGACCATATATGGGATGTCATTGACCACTATAACACAAAGACCTGACCATCCATGGGATGTCATTGACCACTACAACACTATGACCTGACCATCCATGGGATGTCATTGATCACTCCAACACTGTGACATTACCATCCATGGGATGTCACTGACCACTACAACACTGTGACATGACCATCCATGGGATGTCATTGACCACTACAGCACTAAGACCTGACCATCCATGGGATGTCATTGACCACTACAACACTATGACCTGACCATCCATGGGATGTCACTGACCACTACAACACTGTGACATGACCATCCATGGGATATCATTGACCACTACAGCACTAAGACCTGACCATCCACGGGATGTCACTGACCATTACAAAACTACGACCTGACCATCCATGGGATGTCACTGACCACTACAACACTGTGACATGACCATCCATGGGATGTCATTGACCACTACAGCACTAAGACCTGACCATCCATGGGGTGTCATTGACCACTACAGCACTAAGACCTGACCATCCATGTGATGTCATTGACCACTACAAAACTATGACATGACGATCCATGGGATGTCACTGACCTCCAAAAACACTGTGACATGACCATCCATAGGAAGTCATTGACCACTACAGCACTAAGACCTGACCATCCATGGGATGTCATTGACCACTACAACAGTATGACCTGACTGTCCATGGGATGTCATTGACTACTACAACACTATGACCTGACCATCCATGGGATGTCACTGACCACTACAACACTGTGACATGACCATCCATGGGATGCCATTGACCACTACAACACTAAGACCTGACCATCCATGGGATGTCATTGACCACTACAGCACTAATACCTGACCATCCATGTGATGTCATTGACCACTACAGCACTAAGACCTGACCATCCAAGGGATGTCATTGACCACTACAACACTGTGACATGACCATCCATGGGATGTCATTGACCACTACAGCACTAAGACCTGACCATCCATGGGATGTCATTGACCACTACAGCACTAAGACCTGACCATCCACGGGATGTCATTGACCACTACAGAACTAAGACCTGACCATCCACGGGATGTCACTGAGTACTACAAAACTACGACCTGACCATCCATGGGATGTCACTGACCACTACAACACTGTGACATGACCATCCATGGGATGTCATTGACCACTACAGCACTAAGACCTGACCATCCATGGGATGTCATTGACCACTACAACAGTATGACCTGACCATTCATGGGATGTCATTGACCACTACAACACTATGACCTGACCATCCATGGAATGTCATTGACCACTACAGCACTAAGACCTGACCATCCACGGGATGTCACTGACCACTACAAAAATACGACCTGACCATCCATGGGATGTCACTGACCACTACAACACTGTGACATGACCATCCAAGGAATGTCATTGACCACTACAGCACTAAGACCTGACCATCCATCCATGGGATGTCATTGACCACTACAACAGTATGACCTGGCCATACATGGGATGTCATTGACCACTACAACACTATGACCTGACCATCCATGGGATGTCATTGACCACTACAGCACTAAGACCTGACCATCCACGGGATGTCACTGACCACTACAAAACTACGACCTGACCATCCATGGGATGTCACTGACCACTACAACACTGTGACATGACCATCCAAGGAATGTCATTGACCACTACAGCACGATGACCTGACCATCCATGGAATGGCATTGACCGCTACAATACTATGACCTGACCATCCATGGGGAGTCACTGACCACTACAACACTATGACCTGACCATCCATGGGATGTCACTGACCTGACCATCCATGGGGTGTCACTGACCACTGCAACACTATGACCTGACCATCCATGGGATGTCACAGACCACTACAACACTATGACCTGACCATCCATGGGATGTCACTGACCACTACAAAACTATGACCTGACCATACATGGGATGTTACAGTCCACTACAACACTATAACCTGACCATCCATGGAATGGCATTGACCACTACAACACTATAACCTGACGATCCATGGGATGTCACTGACCACTACAACACAATGACCTGACCATCCATGGGATGTCACTAACCACTACAATACTATGATCTGACCATCCATGGAATTTCACTGACAACTACAACACTATGACCTGACCATCCATGGGATGTCACTGACCACTACAGCACTATGACCTGACCATCTACGGGATGTCACTGTCCACTACAAAACTATGACCTGACCATCCACTGGATGTCACTGACCACTACAACACTGTGACCTGACCATTCATGGCATGTCACAGACCACTACAGCACTAAGACCTGACCATCCATGGGATGTCACTGACCACTACAAAACTATGACCTGACCATCCATGGGATATCATTGACAACTACAGCACTAAGACCTGACCATCCATGGGATGTCATTGATCACTCCAACACTGTGACATTACCATCCATGGGATGTCACTGACCACTACAACACTGTGACATGACCATCCATGGGATGTCATTGACCACTACAGCAATAAGACCTGACCATCCATGGGATGTCATTGACCACTACAACACTATGATCTGACCATCCATGGGATGTCACTGACCACTACAACACTGTGACATGACCATCCATGGGATATCATTGACCACTACAGCACTAAGACCTGACCATCCACGGGATGTCACTGACCATTACAAAACTACGACCTGACCATCCATGGGATGTCACTGACCACTACAACACTGTGACATGACCATCCATGGGATGTCATTGACCACTACAGCACTAAGACCTGACCATCCATGGGGTGTCATTGACCACTACAGCACTAAGACCTGACCATCCATGTGATGTCATTGACCACTACAAAACTATGACATGACGATCCATGGGATGTCACTGACCTCCAAAAACACTGTGACATGACCATCCATAGGAAGTCATTGACCACTACAGCACTAAGACCTGACCATCCATGGGATGTCATTGACCACTACAACAGTATGACCTGACTGTCCATGGGATGTCATTGACTACTACAACACTATGACCTGACCATCCATGGGATGTCACTGACCACTAAAACACTGTGACATGACCATCCATGGGATGTCATTGACCACTACAGCACTAAGACCTGACCATCAATGGGATGTCATTGACCACTACAACACTATGACCTGACCATCCATGGGATGTCACTGATCACTACAACACTGTGACATGACCATCCATGAGATGTCATTGACTACTACAGCACTAAGACCTGACCATCTACGGGATGTCACTGACCACTACAGCACTAAGACCTGACCATCCACAGAATGTCAATGACCACTACAAAACTACGACCTGACCATCCATGGGATGTCACTGACCACTACAACACTGTGACATGACCATCCATGGGATGTCATTGTCCACTACAGCACTAAGACCTGACCATCCGTGGGATGACACTGACCACTACAGCACTATGACCTGACCATCTACGGGATGTCACTGACCACTACAAAACTATGACCTGACCATCCACTGGATGTCACTGACCACTACAACACTGTGACCTGACCATTCATGGCATGTGACCTGACCATTCATGGCATGTCACAGACCACTACAGCACTAAGACCTGACCATCCATGGGATGCCACTGACCACTACAACACTGTGCCATGACCATCCATGGGATGTCATTGACCACTACAACACTAAGACCTGACCATCAATGGGATGTCATTGAGCACTACAACACTATGACCTGACCATCCATGGGATGTCACTGATCACTACAACACTGTGACATGACCATCCATGGGATGTCATTGACCACTACAGCACTAAGACCTGACCATCCACGGGATGTCACTGACCACAACAAAACTACGACCTGACCATCCATGGGATGTCACTGACCACTACAACACTGTGACATGACCATCCATGGGAGGTCATTGACCACTACAGCACTAAGACCTGACCATCCATGGGATGTCATTGACCACTACAGCACTAAGACCTGACCATCCACAGAATGTCACTGACCACTACAAAACTACGACCTGACCATCCATGGGATGTCACTGACCACTACAACACTGTGACTTGACCATCCATGGGATGTCATTGACCACTACAGCACTAAGACCTGACCATCCAGGGGATGTCACTGACCACTACAAAACTATGACCTGACCATCCACTGGATGTCACTGACCACTACAACACTGTGACCTGACCATTCATGGCATGTGACCTGACCATTCATGGCATGTCACAGACCACTACAGCACTAAGACCTGACCATCCATGGGATGTCACTGACCACTACAAAACTATGACCTGACCATCCATGGGATGTCATTGACAACTACAGCACTAAGACCTGACCATCCGAGGGATGTCATTGACCACTACAGCACTAAGACCTGACCATCCATGGGATGTCATTGACCACTACAGCACTGAGACCTGAGCATCCACGGGATGTCACTGACCACTACAAAACTACGACCTGACCATCCACGGGATGTCACTGACCACTACAAAACTATGACCTGACCATCCATGGGATGCCACTGACCACTACAACACTGTGACATGACCATCCATGGGATGTCATTGACCACTACAACACTAAGACCTGACCATCAATGGGATGTCATTGAGCACTACAACACTATGACCTGACCATCCATGGGATGTCACTGATCACTACAACACTGTGACATGACCATCCATGGGATGTCATTGACCACTACAGCACTAAGACCTGACCATCCACGGGATGTCACTGACCACTACAAAACTACGACCTGACCATCCATGGGATGTCACTGACCACTACAACACTGTGACATGACCATCCATGGGATGTCACTGACCACTACAACACTGTGACATGACCATCCATGGGAGGTCATTGACCACTACAGCACTAAGACCTGACCATCCATGGGATGTCATTAACCACTACAGCACTAAGACCTGACCATCCACAGAATGTCACTGACCACTACAAAACTACGACCTGACCATCCATGGGATGTCACTGACCACTACAACACTGTGACTTGACCATCCATGGGATGTCATTGACCACTACAGCACTAAGACCTGACCATCCAGGGGATGTCACTGACCACTACAAAACTACGACCTGACCATCCATGGGATGTCACTGACCACTACAACACTGTGACATGACCATCCATGGGATGTCATTGACCACTACAGCACTAAGACCTGACCATCCAGGGGATGTCACTGACCACTACAAAACTACGACCTGACCATCCATGGGATGTCACTGACCACTACAACACTGTGACATGACCATCCATGGGATGTCATTGTCCACTACAGCACTAAGACCTGACCATCCGTGGGATGACACTGACCACTACAGCACTATGACCTGACCATCTACGGGATGTCACTGACCACTACAAAACTATGACCTGACCATCCACTGGATGTCCCTGACCACTACAACACTGTGACCTGACCATTCATGGCATGTGACCTGACCATTCATGGCATGTCACAGACCACTACAGCACTAAGACCTGACCATCCATGGGATGTCACTGACCACTACAAAACTATGACCTGACCATCCATGGGATGTCATTGACAACTACAGCACTAAGACCTGACCATCCGAGGGATGTCATTGACCAATACAGCACTAAGAACTGACCATCCATGGGATGTCATTGACCACTACAGCACTAAGACCTGAGCATCCACGGGATGTCACTGACCACCACAAAACTACGACCTGACCATCCACGGGATGTCACTGACTACTACAAAACTATGACCTGACCATCCATGGGATGCCACTGACCACTACAACACTGTGCCATGACCATCCATGGGATGTCATTGACCACTACAACACTAAGACCTGACCATCAATGGGATGTCATTGAGCACTACAACACTATGACCTGACCATCCATGGGATGTCACTAATCACTACAACACTGTGACATGACCATCCATGGGATGTCATTGACCACTACAGCACTAAGACCTGACCATCCACGGGATGTCACTGACCACAACAAAACTACGACCTGACCATCCATGGGATGTCACTGACCACTACAACACTGTGACATGACCATCCATGGGAGGTCATTGACCACTACAGCACTAAGACCTGACCATCCATGGGATGTCATTGACCACTACAGCACTAAGACCTGACCATCCACAGAATGTCACTGACCACTACAAAACTACGACCTGACCATCCATGGGATGTCACTGACCACTACAACACTGTGACTTGACCATCCATGGGATGTCATTGACCACTACAGCACTAAGACCTGACCATCCAGGGGATGTCACTGACCACTACAAAACTATGACCTGACCATCCACTGGATGTCACTGACCACTACAACACTGTGACCTGACCATTCATAGCATGTGACCTGACCATTCATGGCATGTCACAGACCACTACAGCACTAAGACCTGACCATCCATGGGATGTCACTGACCACTACAAAACTATGACCTGACCATCCATGGGATGTCATTGACAACTACAGCACTAAGACCTGACCATCCGAGGGATGTCATTGACCACTACAGCACTAAGACCTGACCATCCATGGGATGTCATTGACCACTACAGCACTAAGACCTGAGCATCCACGGGATGTCACTGACCACTACAAAACTACGACCTGACCATCCACGGGATGTCACTGACCACTACAAAACTATGACCTGACCATCCATGGGATGCCACTGACCACTACAACACTGTGACATGACCATCCATGGGATGTCATTGACCACTACAACACTAAGACCTGACCATCAATGGGATGTCATTGAGCACTACAACACTATGACCTGACCATCCATGGGATGTCACTGATCACTACAACACTGTGACATGACCATCCATGGGATGTCATTGACCACTACAGCACTAAGACCTGACCATCCACGGGATGTCACTGACCACTACAAAACTACGACCTGACCATCCATGGGATGTCACTGACCACTACAACACTGTGACATGACCATCCATGGGATGTCACTGACCACTACAACACTGTGACATGACCATCCATGGGAGGTCATTGACCACTACAGCACTAAGACCTGACCATCCATGGGATGTCATTAACCACTACAGCACTAAGACCTGACCATCCACAGAATGTCACTGACCACTACAAAACTACGACCTGACCATCCATGGGATGTCACTGACCACTACAACACTGTGACTTGACCATCCATGGGATGTCATTGACCACTACAGCACTAAGACCTGACCATCCAGGGGATGTCACTGACCACTACAAAACTACGACCTGACCATCCATGGGATGTCACTGACCACTACAACACTGTGACATGACCATCCATGGGATGTCATTGACCACTACAGCACTAAGACCTGACCATCCAGGGGATGTCACTGACCACTACAAAACTATGACCTGACCATCCATGGGATGTCACTGACCACTACAACACTGTGACATGACCATCCATGGGATGTCATTGTCCACTACAGCACTAAGACCTGACCATCCGTGGGATGACACTGACCACTACAGCACTATGACCTGACCATCTACGGGATGTCACTGACCACTACAAAACTATGACCTGACCATCCACTGGATGTCCCTGACCACTACAACACTGTGACCTGACCATTCATGGCATGTGACCTGACCATTCATGGCATGTCACAGACCACTACAGCACTAAGACCTGACCATCCATGGGATGTCACTGACCACTACAAAACTATGACCTGACCATCCATGGGATGTCATTGACAACTACAGCACTAAGACCTGACCATCCGAGGGATGTCATTGACCAATACAGCACTAAGAACTGACCATCCATGGGATGTCATTGACCACTACAGCACTAAGACCTGAGCATCCACGGGATGTCACTGACCACTACAAAACTACGACCTGACCATCCACGGGATGTCACTGACCACTACAAAACTATGACCTGACCATCCATGGGATGCCACTGACCACTACAACACTGTGCCATGACCATCCATGGGATGTCATTGACCACTACAACACTAAGACCTGACCATCAATGGGATGTCATTGAGCACTACAACACTATGACCTGACCATCCATGGGATGTCACTAATCACTACAACACTGTGACATGACCATCCATGGGATGTCATTGACCACTACAGCACTAAGACCTGACCATCCACGGGATGTCACTGACCACAACAAAACTACGACCTGACCATCCATGGGATGTCACTGACCACTACAACACTGTGACATGACCATCCATGGGAGGTCATTGACCACTACAGCACTAAGACCTGACCATCCATGGGATGTCATTGACCACTACAGCACTAAGACCTGACCATCCACAGAATGTCACTGACCACTACAAAACTACGACCTGACCATCCATGGGATGTCACTGACCACTACAACACTGTGACTTGACCATCCATGGGATGTCATTGACCACTACAGCACTAAGACCTGACCATCCAGGGGATGTCACTGACCACTACAAAACTATGACCTGACCATCCACTGGATGTCACTGACCACTACAACACTGTGACATGACCATCCATGGGATGTCATTGACCACTACAACACTAAGACCTGACCATCAATGGGATGTCATTGACCACTACAGCACTAAGACCTGACCATCAATGGGACGTCATTGACCACTACAGCACTAAGACCTGACCATCCAGGGGATGTCACTGACCACTACAAAACTATGACCTGACCATCCATGGGATGCCACTGACCACTACAACACTGTGACATGAAAATCCATGGGATGTCATTGACCACAACAGCACTAAGACCTGACCATCGATCGGATGTCATTGACCACTACAGCACTGAGACCTGACCATCCAGGGGATGTCCCTCACCACTACAAAACTATGACCTGACCATCCATGGGATGTCACTGACCACTACAACACTGTGACATGACCATCCATGGGATGTCATTGACCACTACAGCACTAAGACCTGACCATCCATGGGATGTCATTGACCACTACAGCACTGAGACCTGACCATCCAGGGGATGTCCCTCACCACTACAAAACTACGACCTGACCATCCATGGGATATCACTGACCACTACAACACTGTGACAAGACCATCCATGTGATGTCATTGACCACAACAGCACTAATACCTGACCATCCATGGGATGCCATTGACCACTACAACACTAAGACCTGACCATATATGGGATGTCATTGACCACTATAACACTAAGACCTGACCATCCATGGGATGTCATTAACCACTACAACACTATGACCTGACCATCCATGGGATGTCATTGACCACTACAACACTGTGACATGACCATCCATGGGATGTCACTGACCACTACAACACTGACATGACCATCCATGGGATGTCATTTACCACTACAGCACTTAGACCTGACCATCCATGGGATGTCATTGACCACTACAACACTATGACCTGACCATCCATGGGATGTCACTGACCAATACAACACTGTGACATGACCATCCATGGGATATCATTGACCACTACAGCACTAAGACCTAACCATCCACGGGATGTCACTGACCATTACAAAACTACGACCTGACCATCCATGGGATGTCACGGACCACTACAACACTGTGACATGACCGTCCATGGGATGTCATTGACCACTACAGCACTAAGAACTGACCATCCATGGCGTATCATTGACCACTACAGCACTATGACCTGACCATCCATGTGATGTCATTGACCACTACAAAACTATGACATGACAATCCATGGGATGTCACTGACCTACAACACTATGACATGACCATCCATGGGATGTCATTGACCATTACAGCACTAAGACCTGACCATCCATGGGATGTCATTGACCACTACAACAGTATGACCTGACCATTCATGGGATGTCATTGACCACTACAACACTATGACCTGACCATCCATGGGATGTCACTGACCTGACCATCCATGGGGTGTCACTGACCACTGCAACACTATGACCTGACCATCCATGGGATGTCACAGACCACTACAGCACTAAGACCTGACCATCCATGGGATGTCATTGACCACTACAAAACTATGACCTGACCATCCATGGGATGTTACAGTCCACTACAACACTATAACCTGACCATCCATGGAATGGCATTGACCACTACAACACTATAACCTGACCATCCATGGGATGTCACTGACCACTACAACACAATGACCTGACCATCCATGGGATGTCACTAACCACTACAATACTATGATCTGACCATCCATGGAATTTCACTGACAACTACAACACTATGACCTGACCATCCATGGGATGTCACTGACCACTACAGCACTATGACCTGACCATCTACGGGATGTCACTGTCCACTACAAAACTATGACCTGACCATCCACTGGATGTCACTGACAACTACAACACTGTCACCTGACCATTCATGGCATGTCACAGACCACTACAGCACAAAGACCTGACCATCCATGGGATGTCACTGACCACTACAAAACTATGACCTGACCATCCATGGGATGTCATTGACCACTACAACAGTATGACCTGACCATCCATGGGATGTCATTGACCACTACAACACTATGACCTGACCATCCATGGGATGTCATTGACCACTACAGCACTAAGACCTGACCATCCACGGGATGTCACTGACAACTACAAAACTACGACCTGACCATCCATGGGATGTCATTGACCACTACAACACTATGACATGACCATCCAAGGAATGTCATTGACCACTACAGCACTAAGACCTGACCATCCATCCATGGGATGTCATTGACCACTACAACACGATGTCCTGACCATCCATGGAATGGCATTGACCGGTACAATACTATGACCTGACCATCCATGGGGAGTCACTGACCACTACAACACTATGACCTGACCATCCATGGGATGTCACTGACCTGACCATCCATGGGGTGTCACTGACCACTGCAACACTATGACCTGACCATCCACGGGATGTCATAGACCACTACAACACTATGACCTGACCATCCATGGGATGTCACTGACCACTACAAAACTATGACCTGACCATCCATGGGATGTTACAGTCCACTACAACAATATAACCTGACCATCCATGGAATGGCATTGACCACTACAACACTGTGACATGACCATCCATGGGATGTCATTGACCACTACAGCACTAAGACCTGACCATCCACGGGATGTCACTGACCACTACAAAACTACGACCTGACCATCCATGGGATGTCACTGACCACTACAACACTGTGACATGACCATCCATGGGATGTCACTGACCACTACAACACTGTGACATGACCATCCATGGGAGGTCATTGACCACTACAGCACTAAGACCTGACCATAAATGGGATGTCATTGACCACTACAGCACTAAGACCTGACCATCCACAGAATGTCACTGACCACTACAAAACTACGACCTGACCATCCATGGGATGTCACTGACCACTACAACACTGTGACTTGACCATCCATGGGATGTCATTGACCACTACAGCACTAAGACCTGACCATCCAGGGGATGTCACTGACCACTACAAAACTACGACCTGACCATCCATGGGATGTCACTGACCACTACAACACTGTGACATGACCATCCATGGGATGTCATTGACCACTACAGCACTAAGACCTGACCATCCAGGGGATGTCACTGACCACTACAAAACTACGACCTGACCATCCATGGGATGTCACTGACCACTACAACACTGTGACATGACCATCCATGGGATGTCATTGTCCACTACAGCACTAAGACCTGACCATCCGTGGGATGACACTGACCACTACAGCACTATGACCTGACCGTCTACGGGATGTCACTGACCACTACAAAACTATGACCTGACCATCCACTGGATGTCACTGACCACTACAACACTGTGACCTGACCATTCATGGCATGTGACCTGACCATTCATGGGATGTCACAGACCACTACAGCACTAAGACCTGACCATCCATGGGATGTCACTGACCACTACAAAACTATGACCTGACCATCCATGGGATGTCATTGACAACTACAGCACTAAGACCTGACCATCCGAGGGATGTCATTGACCAATACAGCACTAAGAACTGACCATCCATGGGATGTCATTGACCACTACAGCACTAAGACCTGAGCATCCACGGGATGTCACTGACCACTACAAAACTACGACCTGACCATCCACGGGATGTCACTGACCACTACAAAACTATGACCTGACCATCCATGGGATGCCACTGACCACTACAACACTGTGCCATGACCATCCATGGGATGTCATTGACCACTACAACACTAAGACCTGACCATCAATGGGATGTCATTGACCACTACAGCACTAAGACCTGACCATCCATGGGATGTCATTGACCACTACAGCACTAAGACCTGACCATCCACGGGATGTCACTGACCACTAAAAAACTACGACCTGACCATCCACGGGATGTCACTGACCACTACAAAACTATGACCTGACCATCCATGGGATGCCACTGACCACTACAACACTGTGACATGACCATCTATGGGATGTCATTGACCACTACAACACTAAGACCTGACCATCCATGGGATGTCACTGACCACTACAACACTGTGACCTGACCATCCATGGGATGTCATTAACCACTACAGCACTAAGACCTGACCATCCACGGGATGTCACTGACAACTACAAAACTACGACCTGACCATCCATGGGATGTCACTGACCACTACAACACTGTGACATGACCATCCAAGGAATGTCATTGACCACTACAGCACTAAGACCTGACCATCCGTCCATGGGATGTCATTGACCACTACAACACGATGTCCTGACCATCCATGGAATGGCATTGACCGGTACAATACTATGACCTGACCATCCATGGGGAGTCACTGACCACTACAACACTATGACCTGACCATCCATGGGATGTCACTGACCTGACCATCCATGGGGTGTCACTGACCACTGCAACACTATGACCTGACCATCCATGGGATGTCATAGACCACTACAACACTATGACCTGACCATCCATGGAATGGCATTGACCGGTACAATACTATGACCTGACCATCCATGGGGAGTCACTGACCACTACAACACTATGACCTGACCATCCATGGGATGTCACTGACCTGACCATCCATGGGGTGTCACTGACCACTGCAACACTATGACCTGACCATCCACGGGATGTCATAGACCACTACAACACTATGACCTGACCATCCATGGGATGTCACTGACCACTACAAAACTATGACCTGACCATCCATGGGATGTTACAGTCCACTACAACAATATAACCTGACCATCCATGGAATGGCATTGACCACTACAACACTGTGACATGACCATCCATGGGATGTCATTGACCACTACAGCACTAAGACCTGACCATCCACGGGATGTCACTGACCACTACAAAACTACGACCTGACCATCCATGGGATGTCACTGACCACTACAACACTGTGACATGACCATCCATGGGATGTCACTGACCACTACAACACTGTGACATGACCATCCATGGGAGGTCATTGACCACTACAGCACTAAGACCTGACCATAAATGGGATGTCATTGACCACTACAGCACTAAGACCTGACCATCCACAGAATGTCACTGACCACTACAAAACTACGACCTGACCATCCATGGGATGTCACTGACCACTACAACACTGTGACTTGACCATCCATGGGATGTCATTGACCACTACAGCACTAAGACCTGACCATCCAGGGGATGTCACTGACCACTACAAAACTACGACCTGACCATCCATGGGATGTCACTGACCACTACAACACTGTGACATGACCATCCATGGGATGTCATTGACCACTACAGCACTAAGACCTGACCATCCAGGGGATGTCACTGACCACTACAAAACTACGACCTGACCATCCATGGGATGTCACTGACCACTACAACACTGTGACATGACCATCCATGGGATGTCATTGTCCACTACAGCACTAAGACCTGACCATCCGTGGGATGACACTGACCACTACAGCACTATGACCTGACCGTCTACGGGATGTCACTGACCACTACAAAACTATGACCTGACCATCCACTGGATGTCACTGACCACTACAACACTGTGACCTGACCATTCATGGCATGTGACCTGACCATTCATGGGATGTCACAGACCACTACAGCACTAAGACCTGACCATCCATGGGATGTCACTGACCACTACAAAACTATGACCTGACCATCCATGGGATGTCATTGACAACTACAGCACTAAGACCTGACCATCCGAGGGATGTCATTGACCAATACAGCACTAAGAACTGACCATCCATGGGATGTCATTGACCACTACAGCACTAAGACCTGAGCATCCACGGGATGTCACTGACCACTACAAAACTACGACCTGACCATCCACGGGATGTCACTGACCACTACAAAACTATGACCTGACCATCCATGGGATGCCACTGACCACTACAACACTGTGCCATGACCATCCATGGGATGTCATTGACCACTACAACACTAAGACCTGACCATCAATGGGATGTCATTGAGCACTACAGCACTAAGACCTGACCATCCGTGGGATGACACTGACCACTACAGCACTATGACCTGACCGTCTACGGGATGTCACTGACCACTACAAAACTATGACCTGACCATCCACAGAATGTCACTGACCACTACAAAACTACGACCTGACCATCCATGGGATGTCACTGACCACTACAACACTGTGACTTGACCATCCATGGGATGTCATTGACCACTACAGCACTAAGACCTGATCATCCAGGGGATGTCACTGACCACTACAAAACTATGACCTGGCCATCCACTGGATGTCACTGACCACTACAACACTGTGACCTGACCATTCATGGCATGTGACCTGACCATTCATGGCATGTCACAGACCACTACAGCACTAAGACCTGACCATCCATGGGATGTCACTGACCACTACAAAACTATGACCTGACCATCCATGGGATGTCATTGACAACTACAGCACTAAGACCTGACCATCCGAGGGATGTCATTGACCACTACAGCACTAAGACCTGACCATCCATGGGATGTCATTGACCACTACAGCACTAAGACCTGAGCATCCACGGGATGTCACTGACCACTACAAAACTAGGACCTGACCATCCACGGGATGTCACTGACCACTACAAAACTATGACCTGACCATCCATGGGATGCCACTGACCACTACAACACTGTGACATGACCATCCATGGGATGTCATTGACCACTACAACACTAAGACCTGACCATCAATGGGATGTCATTGACCACTACAGCACTAAGACCTGACCATCAATGGGACGTCATTGACCACTACAGCACTAAGACCTGACCATTCACGGGATGTCACTGACCACTACAAAACTATGACCTGACCATCCATGGGATGCCACTGACCACTACAGCACTGTGACATGAATATCCATGGGATATCATTGACCACAACAGCACTAAGACCTGACCATCCATGGGATGTCAATGATCACTACAGCACTAAGACCTAACCATCCACGGGATGTCACTGACCACTACAAAACCACGACCTAGCCATCCATGGGATGTCACTGCCCACTACAACACTGTGACATGACCATCCATGGGATGTCATTGACCACTACAGCACTAAGACCTGACCATTCACGGGATGTCACTGACCACTACAAAACTATGACCTGACCATCCATGGGATGCCACTGACCACTACAACACTGTGACATGAAAATCCATGGGATGTCATTGACCACAACAGCACTAAGACCTGACCATCCATCGGATGTCATTGACCACTACAGCACTGAGACCTGACCATCCAGGGGATGTCCCTCACCACTACAAAACTACGACCTGACCATCCATGGGATATCACTGACCACTACAACACTGTGACAAGACCATCCATGTGATGTCATTGACCACAACAGCACTAATACCTGACCATCCATGGGATGCCATTGACCACTACAACACTAAGACCTGACCATATATGGGATGTCATTGACCACTATAACACTAAGACCTGACCATCCATGGGATGTCATTAACCACTACAACACTATGACCTGACCATCCATGGGATGTCATTGACCACTACAACACTGTGACATGACCATCCATGGGATGTCACTGACCACTACAACACTGACATGACCATCCATGGGATGTCATTTACCACTACAGCACTTAGACCTGACCATCCATGGGATGTCATTGACCACTACAACACTATGACCTGACCATCCATGGGATGTCACTGACCAATACAACACTGTGACATGACCATCCATGGGATATCATTGACCACTACAGCACTAAGACCTAACCATCCACGGGATGTCACTGACCATTACAAAACTACGACCTGACCATCCATGGGATGTCACGGACCACTACAACACTGTGACATGACCGTCCATGGGATGTCATTGACCACTACAGCACTAAGAACTGACCATCCATGGCGTATCATTGACCACTACAGCACTATGACCTGACCATCCATGTGATGTCATTGACCACTACAAAACTATGACATGACAATCCATGGGATGTCACTGACCTCCTACAACACTATGACATGACCATCCATGGGATGTCATTGACCATTACAGCACTAAGACCTGACCATCCATGGGATGTCATTGACCACTACAACAGTATGACCTGACCATTCATGGGATGTCATTGACCACTACAACACTATGACCTGACCATCCATGGGGTGTCACTGACCACTGCAACACTATGACCTGACCATCCATGGGATGTCACAGACCACTACAGCACTAAGACCTGACCATCCATGGGATGTCATTGACCACTACAAAACTATGACCTGACCATCCATGGGATGTTACAGTCCACTACAACACTATAACCTGACCATCCATGGAATGGCATTGACCACTACAACACTATAACCTGACCATCCATGGGATGTCACTGACCACTACAACACAATGACCTGACCATCCATGGGATGTCACTAACCACTACAATACTATGATCTGACCATCCATGGAATTTCACTGACAACTACAACACTATGACCTGACCATCCATGGGATGTCACTGACCACTACAGCACTATGACCTGACCATCTACGGGATGTCACTGTCCACTACAAAACTATGACCTGACCATCCACTGGATGTCACTGACCACTACAACACTGTCACCTGACCATTCATGGCATGTCACAGACCACTACAGCACTAAGACCTGACCATCCATAGGATGTCACTGACCACTACAAAACTATGACCTGACCATCCATGGGATGTCATTGACCACTACAACAGTATGACCTGACCATCCATGGGATGTCATTGACCACTACAACACTATGACCTGACCATCCATGGGATGTCATTGACCACTACAGCACTAAGACCTGACCATCCACGGGATGTCACTGACAACTACAAAACTACGACCTGACCATCCATGGGATGTCACTGACCACTACAACACTGTGACATGACCATCCAAGGAATGTCATTGACCACTACAGCACTAAGACCTGACCATCCGTCCATGGGATGTCATTGACCACTACAACACGATGTCCTGACCATCCATGGAATGGCATTGACCGGTACAATACTATGACCTGACCATCCATGGGGAGTCACTGACCACTACAACACTATGACCTGACCATCCATGGGATGTCACTGACCTGACCATCCATGGGGTGTCACTGACCACTGCAACACTATGACCTGACCATCCATGGGATGTCATAGACCACTACAACACTATGACCTGACCATCCATGGGATGTCACTGACCACTACAAAACTATGACCTGACCATCCATGGGATGTTACAGTCCACTACAACAATATAACCTGACCATCCATGGAATGGCATTGACCACTACAACACTATGACCTGACCATCCTTGGGATGTCATTGACAACTACAGCACTAATACCTGACCATCCATGGGATGTCACTGACCAATACAACACTGTGACATGACCATCCATGGGATATCATTGACCACTACAGCACTAAGACATAACCATCCACGGGATGTCACTGACCATTACAAAACTACGACCTGACCATCCATGGGATGTCACGGACCACTACAACACTGTGACATGACCGTCCATGGGATGTCATTGACCACTACAGCACTAAGAACTGACCATCCATGGCGTATCATTGACCACTACAGCACTATGACCTGACCATCCATGTGATGTCATTGACCACTACAAAACTATGACATGACAATCCATGGGATGTCACTGACCTCCTACAACACTATGACATGACCATCCATGGGATATCATTGACCATTACAGCACTAAGACCTGACCATCCATGGGATGTCATTGACCACTACAACAGTATGACCTGACCATTCATGGGATGTCATTGACCACTACAACACTATGACCTGACCATCCATGGGATGTCACTGACCTGACCATCCATGGGGTGTCACTGACCACTGCAACACTATGACCTGATCATCCATGGGATGTCACAGACCACTACAGCACTAAGACCTGACCATCCATGGGATGTCATTGACCACTACAAAACTATGACCTGACCATCCATGGGATGTTACAGTCCACTACAACACTATAACCTGACCATCCATGGAATGGCATTGACCACTACAACACTATAACCTGACCATCCATGGGATGTCACTGACCACTACAACACAATGACCTGACCATCCATGGGATGTCACTAACCACTACAATACTATGATCTGACCATCCATGGAATTTCACTGACAACTACAACACTATGACCTGACCATCCATGGGGAGTCACTGACCACTACAACACTATGACCTGACCATCCATGGGATGTCACTGACCTGACCATCCATGGGGTGTCACTGACCACTGCAACACTATGACCTGACCATCCATGGGATGTCATAGACCACTACAACACTATGACCTGACCATCCATGGGATGTCACTGACCACTACAAAACTATGACCTGACCATCCATGGGATGTTACAGTCCACTACAACAATATAACCTGACCATCCATGGAATGGCATTGACCACTACAACACTATGACCTGACCATCCTTGGGATGTCATTGACAACTACAGCACTAAGACCTGACCATCCATGGGATGTCACTGACCAATACAACACTGTGACATTACCATCCATGGGATATCATTGACCACTACAGCACTAAGACCTAACCATCCACGGGATGTCACTGACCATTACAAAACTACGACCTGACCATCCATGGGATGTCACGGACCACTACAACACTGTGACATGACCGTCCATGGGATGTCATTGACCACTACAGCACTAAGAACTGACCATCCATGGCGTATCATTGACCACTACAGCACTATGACCTGACCATCCATGTGATGTCATTGACCACTACAAAACTATGACATGACAATCCATGGGATGTCACTGACCTCCTACAACACTATGACATGACCATCCATGGGATATCATTGACCATTACAGCACTAAGACCTGACCATCCATGGGATGTCATTGACCACTACAACAGTATGACCTGACCATTCATGGGATGTCATTGACCACTACAACACTATGACCTGACCATCCATGGGATGTCACTGACCTGACCATCCATGGGGTGTCACTGACCACTGCAACACTATGACCTGATCATCCATGGGATGTCACAGACCACTACAGCACTAAGACCTGACCATCCATGGGATGTCATTGACCACTACAAAACTATGACCTGACCATCCATGGGATGTTACAGTCCACTACAACACTATAACCTGACCATCCATGGAATGGCATTGACCACTACAACACTATAACCTGACCATCCATGGGATGTCACTGACCACTACAACACAATGACCTGACCATCCATGGGATGTCACTAACCACTACAATACTATGATCTGACCATCCATGGAATTTCACTGACAACTACAACACTATGACCTGACCATCCATGGGATGTCACTGACCACTACAGCACTATGACCTGACCATCTACGGGATGTCACTGTCCACTACAAAACTATGACCTGACCATCCACTGGATGTCATTGACCACTACAACACTGTCACCTGACCATTCATGGCATGTCACAGACCACTACAGCACTAAGACCTGACCATCCATGGCATGTCACTGACCACTACAAAACTATGACCTGACCATCCATGGGATGTCATTGACCACTACAACAGTATGACCTGACCATCCATGGGATGTCATTGACCACTACAACACTATGACCTGACCATCCATGGGATGTCATTGACCACTACAGCACTAAGACCTGACCATCCACGGGATGTCACTGACAACTACAAAACTACGACCTGACCATCCATGGGATGTCACTGACCACTACAACACTGTGACATGACCATCCAAGGAATGTCATTGACCACTACAGCACTAAGACCTGACCATCCATCCATGGGATGTCATTGACCACTACAACACGATGTCCTGACCATCCATGGAATGGCATTGACCGGTACAATACTATGACCTGACCATCCATGGGGAGTCACTGACCACTACAACACTATGACCTGACCATCCATGGGATGTCACTGACCTGACCATCCATGGGGTGTCACTGACCACTGCAACACTATGACCTGACCATCCATGGGATGTCATAGACCACTACAACACTATGACCTGACCATCCATGGGATGTCACTGACCACTACAAAACTATGACCTGACCATCCATGGGATGTTACAGTCCACTACAACAATATAACCTGACCATCCATGGAATGGCATTGACCACTACAACACTATGACCTGACCATCCATGGGATGTCATTGACAACTACAGCACTAAGACCTGACCATCCATGGGATGTCATTGACCACTACAGCACTAAGACCTGACCATCCATGGGATGTCATTGACCACTACAGCACTAAGACCTGACCATCCACGGGATGTCACTGACCACTAAAAAACTACGACCTGACCATCCACGGGATGTCACTGACCACTACAAAACTATGACCTGACCATCCATGGGATGCCACTGACCACTACAACACTGTGACATGACCATCTATGGGATGTCATTGACCACTACAACACTAAGACCTGACCATCCATGGGATGTCACTGACCACTACAACACTGTGACCTGACCATCCATGGGATGTCATTAACCACTACAGCACTAAGACCTGACCATCCACGGGATGTCACTGACAACTACAAAACTACGACCTGACCATCCATGGGATGTCACTGACCACTACAACACTGTGACATGACCATCCAAGGAATGTCATTGACCACTACAGCACTAAGACCTGACCATCCGTCCATGGGATGTCATTGACCACTACAACACGATGTCCTGACCATCCATGGAATGGCATTGACCGGTACAATACTATGACCTGACCATCCATGGGGAGTCACTGACCACTACAACACTATGACCTGACCATCCATGGGATGTCACTGACCTGACCATCCATGGGGTGTCACAGTCCACTACAACAATATAACCTGACCATCCATGGAATGGCATTGACCACTACAACACTATGACCTGACCATCCTTGGGATGTCATTGACAACTACAGCACTAAGACCTGACCATCCATGGGATGTCACTGACCAATACAACACTGTGACATGACCATCCATGGGATATCATTGACCACTACAGCACTAAGACCTAACCATCCACGGGATGTCACTGACCATTACAAAACTACGACCTGACCATCCATGGGATGTCACGGACCACTACAACACTGTGACATGACCGTCCATGGGATGTCATTGACCACTACAGCACTAAGAACTGACCATCCATGGCGTATCATTGACCACTACAGCACTATGACCTGACCATCCATGTGATGTCATTGACCACTACAAAACTATGACATGACAATCCATGGGATGTCACTGACCTCCTACAACACTATGACATGACCATCCATGGGATATCATTGACCATTACAGCACTAAGACCTGACCATCCATGGGATGTCATTGACCACTACAACAGTATGACCTGACCATTCATGGGATGTCATTGACCACTACAACACTATGACCTGACCATCCATGGGATGTCACTGACCTGACCATCCATGGGGTGTCACTGACCACTGCAACACTATGACCTGATCATCCATGGGATGTCACAGACCACTACAGCACTAAGACCTGACAATCCATGGGATGTCATTGACCACTACAAAACTATGACCTGACCATCCATGGGATGTTACAGTCCACTACAACACTATAACCTGACCATCCATGGAATGGCATTGACCACTACAACACTATAACCTGACCATCCATGGGATGTCACTGACCACTACAACACAATGACCTGACCATCCATGGGATGTCACTAACCACTACAATACTATGATCTGACCATCCATGGAATTTCACTGACAACTACAACACTATGACCTGACCATCCATGGGATGTCACTGACCACTACAGCACTATGACCTGACCATCTACGGGATGTCACTGTCCACTACAAAACTATGACCTGACCATCCACTGGATGTCATTGACCACTACAACACTGTCACCTGACCATTCATGGCATGTCACAGACCACTACAGCACTAAGACCTGACCATCCATGGCATGTCACTGACCACTACAAAACTATGACCTGACCATCCATGGGATGTCATTGACCACTACAACAGTATGACCTGACCATCCATGGGATGTCATTGACCACTACAACACTATGACCTGACCATCCATGGGATGTCATTGACCACTACAGCACTAAGACCTGACCATCCACGGGATGTCACTGACAACTACAAAACTACGACCTGACCATCCATGGGATGTCACTGACCACTACAACACTGTGACATGACCATCCAAGGAATGTCATTGACCACTACAGCACTAAGACCTGACCATCCATCCATGGGATGTCATTGACCACTACAACACGATGTCCTGACCATCCATGGAATGGCATTGACCGGTACAATACTATGACCTGACCATCCATGGGGAGTCACTGACCACTACAACACTATGACCTGACCATCCATGGGATGTCACTGACCTGACCATCCATGGGGTGTCACTGACCACTGCAACACTATGACCTGACCATCCATGGGATGTCATAGACCACTACAACACTATGACCTGACCATCCATGGGATGTCACTGACCACTACAAAACTATGACCTGACCATCCATGGGATGTTACAGTCCACTACAACAATATAACCTGACCATCCATGGAATGGCATTGACCACTACAACACTATGACCTGACCATCCATGGGATGTCATTGACAACTACAGCACTAAGACCTGACCATCCATGGGATGTCATTGACCACTACAGCACTAAGACCTGACCATCCATGGGATGTCATTGACCACTACAGCACTAAGACCTGACCATCCACGGGATGTCACTGACCACTAAAAAACTACGACCTGACCATCCACGGGATGTCACTGACCACTACAAAACTATGACCTGACCATCCATGGGATGCCACTGACCACTACAACACTGTGACATGACCATCTATGGGATGTCATTGACCACTACAACACTAAGACCTGACCATCCATGGGATGTCACTGACCACTACAACACTGTGACCTGACCATCCATGGGATGTCATTAACCACTACAGCACTAAGACCTGACCATATATGGGATGTCATTGACCACTATAACACTAAGACCTGACCATCCATGGGATGTCATTAACCACTACAACACTATGACCTGACCATCCATGAGATGTCATTGACCACTACAACACTGTGACATGACCATCCATGGGATGTCACTGACCACTACAACACTGTGACATGACCATCCATGGGATGTCATTTACCACTACAACACTATGACCTGACCATCCATGGGATGTCATTGACCACTACAGCACTAAGACCTGACCATCCACGGGATGTCACTGACAACTACAAAACTACGACCTGACCATCCATGGGATGTCACTGACCACTACAACACTGTGACATGACCATCCAAGGAATGTCATTGACCACTACAGCACTAAGACCTGACCATCCGTCCATGGGATGTCATTGACCACTACAACACGATGTCCTGACCATCCATGGAATGGCATTGACCGGTACAGTACTATGACCTGACCATCCATGGGGAGTCACTGACCACTACAACACTATGACCTGACCATCCATGGGATGTCACTGACCTGACCATCCATGGGGTGTCACTGACCACTGCAACACTATGACCTGACCATCCATGGGATGTCATAGACCACTACAACACTATGACCTGACCATCCATGGGATGTCACTGACCACTACAAAACTATGACCTGACCATCCATGGGATGTTACAGTCCACTACAACAATATAACCTGACCATCCATGGAATGGCATTGACCACTACAACACTATGACCTGACCATCCTTGGGATGTCATTGACAACTACAGCACTAAGACCTGACCATCCATGGGATGTCACTGACCAATACAACACTGTGACATGACCATCCATGGGATATCATTGACCACTACAGCACTAAGAACTAACCATCCACGGGATGTCACTGACCATTACAAAACTACGACCTGACCATCCATGGGATGTCACGGACCACTACAACACTGTGACATGACCGTCCATGGGATGTCATTGACCACTACAGCACTAAGAACTGACCATCCATGGCGTATCATTGACCACTACAGCACTATGACCTGACCATCCATGTGATGTCATTGACCACTACAAAACTATGACATGACAATCCATGGGATGTCACTGACCTCCTACAACACTATGACATGACCATCCATGGGATATCATTGACCATTACAGCACTAAGACCTGACCATCCATGGGATGTCATTGACCACTACAACAGTATGACCTGACCATTCATGGGATGTCATTGACCACTACAACACTATGACCTGACCATCCATGGGATGTCACTGACCTGACCATCCATGGGGTGTCACTGACCACTGCAACACTATGACCTGACCATCCATGGGATGTCACAGACCACTACAGCACTAAGACCTGACCATCCATGGGATGTCATTGACCACTACAAAACTATGACCTGACCATCCATGGGATGTTACAGTCCACTACAACACTATAACCTGACCATCCATGGAATGGCATTGACCACTACAACACTATAACCTGACCATCCATGGGATGTCACTGACCACTACAACACAATGACCTGACCATCCATGGGATGTCACTAACCACTACAATACTATGATCTGACCATCCATGGAATTTCACTGACAACTACAACACTATGACCTGACCATCCATGGGATGTCACTGACCACTACAGCACTATGACCTGACCATCTACGGGATGTCACTGTCCACTACAAAACTATGACCTGACCATCCACTGGATGTCATTGACCACTACAACACTGTCACCTGACCATTCATGGCATGTCACAGACCACTACAGCACTAAGACCTGACCATCCATGGGATGTCACTGACCACTACAAAACTATGACCTGACCATCCATGGGATGTCATTGACCACTACAACAGTATGACCTGACCATCCATGGGATGTCATTGACCACTACAACACTATGACCTGACCATCCATGGGATGTCATTGACCACTACAGCACTAAGACCTGACCATCCACGGGATGTCACTGACAACTACAAAACTACGACCTGACCATCCATGGGATGTCACTGACCACTACAACACTGTGACATGACCATCCAAGGAATGTCATTGACCACTACAGCACTAAGACCTGACCATCCATCCATGGGATGTCATTGACCACTACAACACGATGTCCTGACCATCCATGGAATGGCATTGACCGGTACAATACTATGACCTGACCATCCATGGGGAGTCACTGACCACTACAACACTATGACCTGACCATCCATGGGATGTCACTGACCTGACCATCCATGGGGTGTCACTGACCACTGCAACACTATGACCTGACCATCCATGGGATGTCATAGACCACTACAACACTATGACCTGACCATCCATGGGATGTCACTGACCACTACAAAACTATGACCTGACCAACCATGGGATGTTACAGTCCACTACAACAATATAACCTGACCATCCATGGAATGGCATTGACCACTACAACACTATGACCTGACCATCCATGGGATGTCATTGACAACTACAGCACTAAGACCTGACCATCCATGGGATGTCATTGACCACTACAGCACTAAGACCTGACCATCCATGGGATGTCATTGACCACTACAGCACTAAGACCTGACCATCCACGGGATGTCACTGACCACTAAAAAACTACGACCTGACCATCCACGGGATGTCACTGACCACTACAAAACTATGACCTGACCATCCATGGGATGCCACTGACCACTACAACACTGTGACATGACCATCTATGGGATGTCATTGACCACTACAACACTAAGACCTGACCATCCATGGGATGTCACTGACCACTACAACACTGTGACCTGACCATCCATGGGATGTCATTAACCACTACAGCACTAAGACCTGACCATCCATGGGATGTCATTGACCACTACAGCACTAAGACCTGACCATCCATGGGATGTCATTGACCACTACAGCACTAAGACCTGACCATCCACGGGATGTCACTGACCACTAAAAAACTACGACCTGACCATCCACGGGATGTCACTGACCACTACAAAACTATGACCTGACCATCCATGGGATGCCACTGACCACTACAACACTGTGACATGACCATCTATGGGATGTCATTGACCACTACAACACTAAGACCTGACCATCCATGGGATGTCACTGACCACTACAACACTGTGACCTGACCATCCATGGGATGTCATTAACCACTACAGCACTAAGACCTGACCATATATGGGATGTCATTGACCACTATAACACTAAGACCTGACCATCCATGGGATGTCATTAACCACTACAACACTATGACCTGACCATCCATGAGATGTCATTGACCACTACAACACTGTGACATGACCATCCATGGGATGTCACTGACCACTACAACACTGTGACATGACCATCCATGGGATGTCATTTACCACTACAACACTATGACCTGACCATCCATGGGATGTCATTGACCACTACAGCACTAAGACCTGACCATCCACGGGATGTCACTGACAACTACAAAACTACGACCTGACCATCCATGGGATGTCACTGACCACTACAACACTGTGACATGACCATCCAAGGAATGTCATTGACCACTACAGCACTAAGACCTGACCATCCGTCCATGGGATGTCATTGACCACTACAACACGATGTCCTGACCATCCATGGAATGGCATTGACCGGTACAGTACTATGACCTGACCATCCATGGGGAGTCACTGACCACTACAACACTATGACCTGACCATCCATGGGATGTCACTGACCTGACCATCCATGGGGTGTCACTGACCACTGCAACACTATGACCTGACCATCCATGGGATGTCATAGACCACTACAACACTATGACCTGACCATCCATGGGATGTCACTGACCACTACAAAACTATGACCTGACCATCCATGGGATGTTACAGTCCACTACAACAATATAACCTGACCATCCATGGAATGGCATTGACCACTACAACACTATGACCTGACCATCCTTGGGATGTCATTGACAACTACAGCACTAAGACCTGACCATCCATGGGATGTCACTGACCAATACAACACTGTGACATGACCATCCATGGGATATCATTGACCACTACAGCACTAAGAACTAACCATCCACGGGATGTCACTGACCATTACAAAACTACGACCTGACCATCCATGGGATGTCACGGACCACTACAACACTGTGACATGACCGTCCATGGGATGTCATTGACCACTACAGCACTAAGAACTGACCATCCATGGCGTATCATTGACCACTACAGCACTATGACCTGACCATCCATGTGATGTCATTGACCACTACAAAACTATGACATGACAATCCATGGGATGTCACTGACCTCCTACAACACTATGACATGACCATCCATGGGATATCATTGACCATTACAGCACTAAGACCTGACCATCCATGGGATGTCATTGACCACTACAACAGTATGACCTGACCATTCATGGGATGTCATTGACCACTACAACACTATGACCTGACCATCCATGGGATGTCACTGACCTGACCATCCATGGGGTGTCACTGACCACTGCAACACTATGACCTGACCATCCATGGGATGTCACAGACCACTACAGCACTAAGACCTGACCATCCATGGGATGTCATTGACCACTACAAAACTATGACCTGACCATCCATGGGATGTTACAGTCCACTACAACACTATAACCTGACCATCCATGGAATGGCATTGACCACTACAACACTATAACCTGACCATCCATGGGATGTCACTGACCACTACAACACAATGACCTGACCATCCATGGGATGTCACTAACCACTACAATACTATGATCTGACCATCCATGGAATTTCACTGACAACTACAACACTATGACCTGACCATCCATGGGATGTCACTGACCACTACAGCACTATGACCTGACCATCTACGGGATGTCACTGTCCACTACAAAACTATGACCTGACCATCCACTGGATGTCATTGACCACTACAACACTGTCACCTGACCATTCATGGCATGTCACAGACCACTACAGCACTAAGACCTGACCATCCATGGGATGTCACTGACCACTACAAAACTATGACCTGACCATCCATGGGATGTCATTGACCACTACAACAGTATGACCTGACCATCCATGGGATGTCATTGACCACTACAACACTATGACCTGACCATCCATGGGATGTCATTGACCACTACAGCACTAAGACCTGACCATCCACGGGATGTCACTGACAACTACAAAACTACGACCTGACCATCCATGGGATGTCACTGACCACTACAACACTGTGACATGACCATCCAAGGAATGTCATTGACCACTACAGCACTAAGACCTGACCATCCATCCATGGGATGTCATTGACCACTACAACACGATGTCCTGACCATCCATGGAATGGCATTGACCGGTACAATACTATGACCTGACCATCCATGGGGAGTCACTGACCACTACAACACTATGACCTGACCATCCATGGGATGTCACTGACCTGACCATCCATGGGGTGTCACTGACCACTGCAACACTATGACCTGACCATCCATGGGATGTCATAGACCACTACAACACTATGACCTGACCATCCATGGGATGTCACTGACCACTACAAAACTATGACCTGACCAACCATGGGATGTTACAGTCCACTACAACAATATAACCTGACCATCCATGGAATGGCATTGACCACTACAACACTATGACCTGACCATCCATGGGATGTCATTGACAACTACAGCACTAAGACCTGACCATCCATGGGATGTCATTGACCACTACAGCACTAAGACCTGACCATCCATGGGATGTCATTGACCACTACAGCACTAAGACCTGACCATCCACGGGATGTCACTGACCACTAAAAAACTACGACCTGACCATCCACGGGATGTCACTGACCACTACAAAACTATGACCTGACCATCCATGGGATGCCACTGACCACTACAACACTGTGACATGACCATCTATGGGATGTCATTGACCACTACAACACTAAGACCTGACCATCCATGGGATGTCACTGACCACTACAACACTGTGACCTGACCATCCATGGGATGTCATTAACCACTACAGCACTAAGACCTGACCATATATGGGATGTCATTGACCACTATAACACTAAGACCTGACCATCCATGGGATGTCATTAACCACTACAACACTATGACCTGACCATCCATGAGATGTCATTGACCACTACAACACTGTGACATGACCATCCATGGGATGTCACTGACCACTACAACACTGTGACATGACCATCCATGGGATGTCATTTACCACTACAGCACTAAGACCTGACCATCCATGGGATGTCATTGACCACTACAACACTATGACCTGACCATCCATGGGATGTCACTGACCACTACAACACTGTGACCTGACCATCCATGGGATGTCATTGACCACTACAGCACTAAGACCTGACCATCCATGGGGTATCATTGACCCCTACAGCACTAAGACCTGACCATCCATGTGATGTCATTGACCACTACAAAACTATGACATGACGATCCATGGGATGTCACTGACCTCCTACAACACTATGACATGACCATCCATGGGATGTCATTGACCATTACAGCAGTATGACCTGACCATTCATGGGATGTCATTGACCACTACAACACTATGACCTGACCATCCACGGGATGTCACTGACCACTACAAAAATACGACCTGACCATCCATTGGATGTCACTGACCACTACAACACTGTGACATGACCATCCAAGGAATGTCATTGACCACTACAGCACTAAGACCTGACCATCCATCCATGGGATGTCATTGACCACTACAACAGTATGACCTGACCATCCATGGGATGTCATTGACCACTACAACACTATGATCTGACCATCCTTGGGATGTCATTGACCACTACAGCACTAAGACCTGACCATCCACGGGATGTCACTGACCACTACAAAACCACGACCTGACCATCCATGGGATGTCACTGACCACTACAACACTGTGACATGACCATCCAAGGAATGTCATTGACCACTACAGCATTAAGACCTGACCATCCATTAATGGGATGTCATTGACCACTACAACACGATGTCCTGACCATCCATGGAATGGCATTGACCGGTACAATACTATGACCTGACCATCCATGGGGAGTCACTGACCACTACAACACTATGACCTGGCCATCCATGGGATGTCACTGACCTGACCATCCATGGGGTGTCACTGACCACTGCAACACTATGACCTGACCGTCCATGGGATGTCACAGACCACTACAAAACTATGACCTGACCATCCATGGGATGTCACTGACCACTACAAAACTATGACCTGACCATCCATGGGATGTTACAGTCCACTACAACACTATAACCTGACCATCCATGGAATGGCATTGACCACTACAACACTATAACCTGACCATCCATGGGATGTCACTGACCACTACAACACAATGACCTGACCATCCATGGGATGTCACTAACCACTACAATACTATGATCTGACCATCCATGGAATTTCACTGACAACTACAACACTATGACCTGACCATCCATGGGATGTCACTGACCACTACAGCACTATGACCTGACCATCTACGGGATGTCACTGTCCACTACAAAACTATGACCTGACCATCCACTGGATGTCACTGAGAACTACAACACTGTGACCTGACCATTCATGGCATGTCACAGACCACTACAGCACTAAGACCTGACCATCCATGGGATGTCACTGACCACTACAAAACTATGACCGGACCATCCATGGGATGTCATTGACAACTACAACACTAAGACCTGACCATCCATGGGATGTCATTGACCACTACAGCACTAAGACCTGACCATCTATGGGATGTCATTGACCACTACAGCACTAAGACCTGACCATCCACGGGATGTCACTGACCACTACAAAACTATGACCTGACCATCCATGGGATGTCATTGACCACTACAGCACTAAGACCTGACCATCCATGGGATGTCAATGATCACTACAGCACTAAGACCTGGCCATCCATGGGATGTCACTGACCACTACAACACTGTGACATGACCATCCATGGAATGTCATTGACCACTACAGCACTAAGACCTGACCATCCATGGGATGTCATTGACCACTACAGCACTGAGACCTGACCATCCAGGGGATGTCCCTCACCACTACAAAACTACGACCTGACCATCCATGGGATGTCACTGACCACAACAGCACTAAGACCTGACCATCCATGGGATGTCATTGACCACTACAACACTAAGACCTAACCATCCACGGGATGTCACTGACCACTACAAAACTACGACCTGGCCATCCATGGGATGTCACTGACCACTACAACACTGTGACATGACCATCCATGGGATGTCATTGACCACTACAGCACTAAGACCTGACCATCCATGGGATGTCATTGACCACTACAGCACTGAGACCTGACCATCCAGGGGATGTCCCTCACCACTACAAAACTACGACCTGACCATCCATGGCATGTCACTGACCACAACAGCACTAAGTCCTGACCAACCATGGGATGTCATTGACCACTACAACACTATGACCTGACCATCCATGGGATGTCACTGACCACTACAACACTGTGACAAGACCATCCATGGGATGCCATTGACCACTACAACACTAAGACCTGACCATATATGGGATGTCACTGACCACTACAAAACTACGACCTGACCATCCATGGGATGTCACTGACCACTACAACACTGTGACATGACCATCCATGGGAGGTCATTGACCACTACAGCACTAAGACCTGACCATCCATGGGATATCATTAACCACTACAGCACTAAGACCTCTCCATCCACAGAATGTCACTGACCACTACAAAACTACGACCTGACCATCCATGGGATATCACTGACCACTACAACACTGTGACATGACCATCCGTGGGATGTCATTGACCACTACAGCACTAAGACCTGACCATCCATGGGATGTCATTGACCACTACAGCACTAAGACCTGACCATCCAGGGGATGTCACTGACCACTACAAAACTACAACCTGACCATCCATGGGATGTCACTGACCACTACAACACTGTGACATGACCATCCATGGGATGTCATTGTCCACTACAGCACTAAGACCTGACCATCCATGGGATGTCACTGACCACTACAACACTGTGACATGACCATCCATGGGATGTCATAAACCACTACAGCACTAAGACCTGACCATCTATGGGATGTCATTGACCACTACAGCATTAAGATCTGACCATCCACGCGATGTCACTGACCACTACAAAACTACGACCTGACCATCCATGGGATGTCATTGACCACTACAGCACTAAAACCTGACCATCCATGGGATGTCATTGACCACTACAGCACTAAGACCTGACCATCCACGGGATGTCACTGACCACTACAAAACTATGACCTGACCATCCATAGGATGTCATTGACCACTAAAACACTGTGACATGACCATCCATGGGATGTCATTGTCCACTACAGCACTAAGACCTGGCCATCCATGGGATGTCACTGACCACTACAACACTGACATGACCATCCATGGGATGTCATAAACCACTACAGCACTAAGACTTGACCATCTATGGGATGTCTTTGACCACTACAGCATTAAGATCTGACCATCCATGGGATGTCACTGACCACTACAACACTGTAACATGACCATCCATGGGATGTCATTGACCATTACAACACTAAGACCTGACCATCCATGGGATGTCATTGACCACTACAGCACTAATACCTGACCATCCATGTGATGTCATTGACCACTACAGCACTAAGACCAGACCGTCCAAGGGATATCATTGACCACTACAACACTGTGACATAACCATCCATGGGATGTCATTGACCACAACAGCACTAAGACCTGAACATCCATGGGATGTCATTGACCACTACAGCACTAAGACCTGACCATCCATGGGATGTCATTGACCACTACAGCACTAAGACCTGACCATCCACGGGAAGTCACCGAGCACTACAAAACTACGACCTGACCATCCACGGGATGTCACTGACCACTACAACACTGTGACATGACCATCCACGGGATGTCATTGACCACTGCAGCACTAAAACCTGACCATCCATGGGATGTCATTGACCACTACAACAGTATGACCTGACCATTCATGGGATGTCATTGACCAGTACAACACTATGACCTGACCATCCATGGGATGTCATTGACCACTACAGCACTAAGACCTAACCATCCACGGGATGTCACTGACCACTACAAAACTACGACCTGACCATCCATCATCCATGGGATGTCACTGACCACTACAACACTGTGACATGACCATCCAAAGAATGTCATTGATCACTACAGCACTAAGACCTGGCCATCCATGGGATGTCACTGACCACTACAACACTGTGACATGACCATCCATGGGATGTCATTGACCACTACAGCACTAAGACCTGACCATCCATGGGATGTCATTGACCACTACAGCACTGAGACCTGACCATCCAGGGGATGTCCCTCACCACTACAAAACTACGGCCTGACCATCCATGGGATGTCACTGACCACAACAGCACTAAGACCTGACCATCCATGGGATGTCATTGACCACTACAACACTAAGACCTAACCATCCACGGGATGTCACTGACCACTACAAAACTACGACCTGGCCATCCATGGGATGTCACTGACCACTACAACACTGTGACATGACCATCCATGGGATGTCATTGACCACTACAGCACTGAGACCTGACCATCCAGGGGATGTCCCTCACCACTACAAAACTACGACCTGACCATCCATGGGATGTCACTGACCACAACAGCACTAAGTCCTGACCATCCATGGGATGTCATTGACCACTACAACACTATGACCTGACCATCCATGGGATGTCACTGACCACTACAACACTGTGACAAGACCATCCATGGGATGCCATTGACCACTACAACACTAAGACCTGACCATATATGGGATGTCACTGACCACTACAAAACTACGACCTGACCATCCATGGGATGTCACTGACCACTACAACACTGTGACATGACCATCCATGGGAGGTCATTGACCACTACAGCACTAAGACCTGACCATCCATGGGATATCATTAACCACTACAGCACTAAGACCTCTCCATCCACAGAATGTCACTGACCACTACAAAACTACGACCTGACCATCCATGGGATATCACTGACCACTACAACACTGTGACATGACCATCCGTGGGATGTCATTGACCACTACAGCACTAAGACCTGACCATCCATGGGATGTCATTGACCACTACAGCACTAAGACCTGACCATCCAGGGGATGTCACTGACCACTACAAAACTACAACCTGACCATCCATGGGATGTCACTGACCACTACAACACTGTGACATGACCATCCATGGGATGTCATTGTCCACTACAGCACTAAGACCTGACCATCCATGGGATGTCATTGACCACTACAACACTGTGACATGACCATCCATGGAATGTCATAAACCACTACAGCACTAAGACCTGACCATCTATGGGATGTCATTGACCACTACAGCATTAAGATCTGACCATCCACGCGATGTCACTGACCACTACAAAACTACGACCTGACCATCCATGGGATGTCATTGACCACTACAGCACTAAGACCTGATCACCCATGGGATGTCATTGACCACTACAACACTAAGACCTGACCATCCATGGGATGTCACTGACCACTACAACACTGTGACAGGACCATCCATGGGATGTCATTGACCATTACAACACTAAGACCTGACCATCCATGGGATGTCATTGACCACTACAGCACTAATACCTGACCATCCATGTGATGTCATTGACACTACAGCACTAAGACCTGACCATCCAAGGGATGTCATTGACCACTACAACACTGTGACATAACCATCCATGGGATGTCATTGACCACAACAGCACTAAGACCTGAACATCCATGGGATGTCATTGACCACTACAGCACTAAGACCTGACCATCCATGGGATGTCATTGACCACTACAGCACTAAGACCTGACCATCCACGGGATGTCACCGAGCACTACAAAACTACGACCTAACCATCCATGGGATGTCACTGACCACTACAACACTGTGACATGACCATCCATGGGATGTCATTGACCACTGCAGCACTAAAACCTGACCATCCATGGGATGTCATTGACCACTACAGCACTAAGACCTGACCATCCACGGGATGTCACTGACCACTACAAAACTATGACCTGACCATCCATGGAATGTCATTGACCACTAAAACACTGTGACATGACCATCCATGGGATGTCATTGTCCACTACAGCACTAAGACCTGGCCATCCATGGGATGTCACTGACCACTACAACACTGTGACATGACCATCCATGGGATGTCATAAACCACTACAGCACTAAGACTTGACCATCTATGGGATGTCTTTGACCACTACAGCATTAAGATCTGACCATCCACGCGATGTCACTGACCACTACAAAACTACGACCTGACCATCCATGGGACGTCATTGACCACTACAGCACTAAGACCTGATCACCCATGGGATGTCATTGACCACTACAACACTAAGACCTGACCATCCATGGGATGTCACTGACCACTACAACACTGTGACATGACCATCCATGGGATGTCATTGACCATTACAACACTAAGACCTGACCATCCATGGGATGTCATTGACCACTACAGCACTAATACCTGACCATCCATGTGATGTCATTGACCACTACAGCACTAAGACCAGACCATCCAAGGGATATCATTGACCACTACAACACTGTGACATAACCATCCATGGGATGTCATTGACCACAACAGCACTAAGACCTGAACATCCATGGGATGTCATTGACCACTACAGCACTAAGACCTGACCATCCATGGGATGTCATTGACCACTACAGCACTAAGACCTGACCATCCACGGGATGTCACCGAGCACTACAAAACTACGACCTGACCATCCACGGGATGTCACTGACCACTACAACACTGTGACATGACCATCCACGGGATGTCATTGACCACTGCAGCACTAAAACCTGACCATCCATGGGATGTCATTGACCACTACAACAGTATGACCTGACCATTCATGGGATGTCATTGACCAGTACAACACTATGACCTGACCATCCATGGGATGTCATTGACCACTACAGCACTAAGACCTAACCATCCACGGGATGTCACTGACCACTACAAAACTACGACCTGACCATCCATCATCCATGGGATGTCACTGACCACTACAACACTGTGACATGACCATCCAAAGAATGTTATTGATCACTACAGCACTAAGACCTGACCATCCATCTATGGATGTCATTGACCACTACAACACTGTGACATGACCATCCATGGGATGTCATTGACCACTACAACACTGTGACATGACCATCCATGTGATGTCATTGACCACTACAACACTATGACCTGACCATCCATGGAATGTCATTGACCACTACAGCACTAAGACCTGACCATCCATGGGATGTCATTGACCACTACAGCACTAAGACCTGACCATCCATGGCATGTCGTTGACCACTACAGCACTAAGACCTGACCATCCACGGGATGTCATTGACCACTACAGCACTAAGACCTGACCATCCATGGGATGTCATTGACCACTACTGCACTAAGACCTGACCATCCATGGGATGTCATTGACCACTACAGCACTAAGACCTGACCATTACGAGATGTCACTGACCACTACAAATCTACGACCTGACCATCCATGGGATGTCACTGACCACTACAACACTGTGACATGACCATCCATGGGATGTCATTGATCACTACAGCACTAAGACCTGACCATCCATGGGATGTCATTGACCACTACAGCACTAAGACCTGACCATCCACGAGATGTCACTGACCACTACAAAACTACGACCTGACCATCCATGGGATGTCACTGACCACTACAACACTGTGACATGACCATCCATGGGATGTCATTGATCACTACAGCACTAAGACCTGACCATCCATCCATGGGATGTCATTGACCACTACAACAGTATGACCTGACCATCCATGGGATGTCATTGACCACTACAACACTGTGACATGACCATCCATGGGATGTCATTGACCATTACAACACTGTGACATGACCATTCAAGTGATGTCATTGACCACTACAACACTATGACCTGACCATCCATGGGATGTCACTGACCACTACAACACTGTGACATGACCATCCATGGGATGTCACTGACCACTACAACACTGTGACATGACCATCCGTGGGATGTCATTGACCACTACAGCACTAAGACCTGACCATCAATGGGATGTCATTGACCACTACAACACTATGACCTGACCATCCATGGGATGTCACTGATCACTACAACACTGTGACATGACCATCCATGGGATGTCATTGACCACTACAGCACTAAGACCTGACCATCCACGGGATGTCACTGACCACTACAAAACTACGACCTGACCATCCATGGTAGGTCATTGACCACTACAGCACTAAGACCTGACCATCCATGGGATGTCATTGACCACTACAGCACTAAGACCTGACCATCCACAGAATGTCACTGACCACTACAAAACTACGACCTGACCATCCATGGGATGTCACTGACCACTACAACACTGTGACATGACCATCCATGGGATGTCATTGACCACTACAGCACTAAGACCTGACCATCCAGGGGATGTCACTGGCCACTACAAAACTACGACCTGACCATCCATGGGATGTCACTGACCACTACAACACTGTGACATGACCATCCATGGGATGTCATTGTCCACTACAGCACTAAGACCTGACCATCCATGGGATGTCATTGACCACTACAACACTGTGACATGACCATCCATGGAATGTCATTGACCACTACAGCACTAAGACCTGACCATCTATGGGATGTCATTGACCACTACAGCACTAACATCTGACCATCCACGCGATGTCACTGACCACTACAAAACTACGACCTGACCATCCATGGGACGTCATAGACCACTACAGCACTAAGACCTGATCACCCATGGGATGTCATTGACCACTACAACACTAAGACCTGACCATCCATGGGATGTCACTGACCACTACAACACTGTGACATGACCATCCATGGGATGTCATTGACCATTACAACACTAAGACCTGACCATCCATGGGATGTCATTGACCACTACAGCACTAATATCTGACCATCCATGTGATGTCATTGACCACTACAGCACTAAGACCAGACCATCCAAGGGATGTCATTGACCACTACAACACTGTGACATAACCATCCATGGGATGTCATTGACCACAACAGCACTAAGACCTGAACATCCATGGGATGTCATTGACCACTACAGCACTAAGACCTGACCATCCATGGGATGTCATTGACCACTACAGCACTAAGACCTGACCATCCACGGGATGTCACCGAGCACTACAAAACTACGACCTGACCATCCACGGGATGTCACTGACCACTACAACACTGTGACATGACCATCCACGGGATGTCATTGACCACTGCAGCACTAAAACCTGACCATCCATGGGATGTCATTGACCACTACAACAGTATGACCTGACCATTCATGGGATGTCATTGACCAGTACAACACTATGACCTGACCATCCATGGGATGTCATTGACCACTACAGCACTAAGACCTAACCATCCACGGGATGTCACTGACCACTACAAAACTACGACCTGACCATCCATCATCCATGGGATGTCACTGACCACTACAACACTGTGACATGACCATCCAAAGAATGTTATTGATCACTACAGCACTAAGACCTGACCATCCATCTATGGGATGTCATTGACCACTACAGCACTGTGACATGACCATCCATGGGATGTCATTGACCACTACAACACTGTGACATGACCATCCATGTGATGTCATTGACCACTACAACACTATGACCTGACCATCCATGGAATGTCATTGACCACTACAACACTAAGACCTGACCATCCATGGGATGTCATTGACCACTACAGCACTAAGACCTGACCATCCATGGCATGTCGTTGACCACTACAGCACTAAGACCTGACCATCCACGGGATGTCATTGACCACTACAGCACTAAGACCTGACCATCCATGGGATGTCATTGACCACTACTGTACTAAGACCTGACCATCCATGGGATGTCATTGACCACTACAGCACTAAGACCTGACCATTACGAGATGTCACTGACCACTACAAATCTACGACCTGACCATCCATGGGATGTCACTGACCACTACAACACTGTGACATGACCATCCATGGGATGTCATTGATCACTACAGCACTAAGACCTGACCATCCATGGGATGTCATTGACCACTACAGCACTAAGACCTGACCATCCACGAGATGTCACTGACCACTACAAAACTACGACCTGACCATCCATGGGATGTCACTGACCACTACAACACTGTGACATGACCATCCATGGGATGTCATTGATCACTACAGCACTAAGACCTGACCATCCATCCATGGGATGTCATTGACCACTACAACAGTATGACCTGACCATCCATGGGATGTCATTGACCACTACAACACTGTGACATGACCATCCATGGGATGTCATTGACCATTACAACACTGTGACATGACCATTCAAGTGATGTCATTGACCACTACAACACTATGACCTGACCATCCATGGGATGTCACTGACCACTACAACACTGTGACATGACCATCCATGGGATGTCACTGACCACTACAACACTGTGACATGACCATCCGTGGGATGTCATTGACCACTACAGCACTAAGACCTGACCATCAATGGGATGTCATTGACCACTACAACACTATGACCTGACCATCCATGGGATGTCACTGATCACTACAACACTGTGACATGACCATCCATGGGATGTCATTGACCACTACAGCACTAAGACCTGACCATCCACGGGATGTCACTGACCACTACAAAACTACGACCTGACCATCCATGGGAGGTCATTGTCCACTACAGCACTAAGACCTGACCATCCATGGGATGTCATTGACCACTACAGCACTAAGACCTGACCATCCACAGAATGTCACTGACCACTACAAAACTACGACCTGACCATCCATGGGATGTCACTCACCACTACAACACTGTGACATGACCATCCATGGGATGTCATTGACCACTACAACACTGTGACATGACCATCCATGTGATGTCATTGACCACTACAACACTATGACCTGACCATCCATGGAATGTCATTGACCACTACAACACTAAGACCTGACCATCCATGGGATGTCATTGACCACTACAGCACTAAGACCTGACCATCCATGGCATGTCGTTGACCACTACAGCACTAAGACCTGACCATCCACGGGATGTCATTGACCACTACAGCACTAAGACCTGACCATCCATGGGATGTCATTGACCACTACTGTACTAAGACCTGACCATCCATGGGATGTCATTGACCACTACAGCACTAAGACCTGACCATTACGAGATGTCACTGACCACTACAAATCTACGACCTGACCATCCATGGGATGTCACTGACCACTACAACACTGTGACATGACCATCCATGGGATGTCATTGATCACTACAGCACTAAGACCTGACCATCCATGGGATGTCATTGACCACTACAGCACTAAGACCTGACCATCCACGAGATGTCACTGACCACTACAAAACTACGACCTGACCATCCATGGGATGTCACTGACCACTACAACACTGTGACATGACCATCCATGGGATGTCATTGATCACTACAGCACTAAGACCTGACCATCCATCCATGGGATGTCATTGACCACTACAACAGTATGACCTGACCATCCATGGGATGTCATTGACCACTACAACACTGTGACATGACCATCCATGGGATGTCATTGACCATTACAACACTGTGACATGACCATTCAAGTGATGTCATTGACCACTACAACACTATGACCTGACCATCCATGGGATGTCACTGACCACTACAACACTGTGACATGACCATCCATGGGATGTCACTGACCACTACAACACTGTGACATGACCATCCGTGGGATGTCATTGACCACTACAGCACTAAGACCTGACCATCAATGGGATGTCATTGACCACTACAACACTATGACCTGACCATCCATGGGATGTCATTGACCACTACAGCACTAAGACCTGACCATTACGAGATGTCACTGACCACTACAAATCTACGACCTGACCATCCATGGGATGTCACTGACCACTACAACACTGTGACATGACCATCCATGGGATGTCATTGATCACTACAGCACTAAGACCTGACCATCCATGGGATGTCATTGACCACTACAGCACTAAGACCTGACCATCCACGAGATGTCACTGACCACTACAAAACTACGACCTGACCATCCATGGGATGTCACTGACCACTACAACACTGTGACATGACCATCCATGGGATGTCATTGATCACTACAGCACTAAGACCTGACCATCCATCCATGGGATGTCATTGACCACTACAACAGTATGACCTGACCATCCATGGGATGTCATTGACCACTACAACACTGTGACATGACCATCCATGGGATGTCATTGACCATTACAACACTGTGACATGACCATTCAAGTGATGTCATTGACCACTACAACACTATGACCTGACCATCCATGGGATGTCACTGACCACTACAACACTGTGACATGACCATCCATGGGATGTCACTGACCACTACAACACTGTGACATGACCATCCGTGGGATGTCATTGACCACTACAGCACTAAGACCTGACCATCAATGGGATGTCATTGACCACTACAACACTATGACCTGACCATCCATGGGATGTCACTGATCACTACAACACTGTGACATGACCATCCATGGGATGTCATTGACCACTACAGCACTAAGACCTGACCATCCACGGGATGTCACTGACCACTACAAAACTACGACCTGACCATCCATGGGAGGTCATTGTCCACTACAGCACTAAGACCTGACCATCCATGGGATGTCATTGACCACTACAGCACTAAGACCTGACCATCCACAGAATGTCACTGACCACTACAAAACTACGACCTGACCATCCATGGGATGTCACTCACCACTACAACACTGTGACATGACCATCCATGGGATGTCATTGACCACTACAGCACTAAGACCTGACCATCCATGGGATGTCACTGACCACTACAACACTGTGACATGACCATCCATGGGATGTCACTGACCACTACAACACTGTGACATGACCATCCGTGGGATGTCATTGACCACTACAGCACTAAGACCTGACCATCAATGGGATGTCATTGACCACTACAACACTATGACCTGACCATCCATGGGATGTCACTGATCACTACAACACTGTGACATGACCATCCATGGGATGTCATTGACCACTACAGCACTAAGACCTGACCATCCACGGGATGCCACTGACCACTACAAAACTACGACCTGACCATCCATGGGAGGTCATTGTCCACTACAGCACTAAGACCTGACCATCCATGGGATGTCATTGACCACTACAGCACTAAGACCTGACCATCCACAGAATGTCACTGACCACTACAAAACTACGACCTGACCATCCATGGGATGTCACTGACCACTACAACACTGTGACATGACCATCCATGGGATGTCATTGACCACTACAGCACTAAGACCTGACCATCCATGGGATGTCACTGACCACTACAACACTGTGACATGACCATCCATGGGATGTCATTGTCCACTACAGCACTAAGACCTGACCATCCATGGGATGTCATTGACCACTACAGCACCAAGACCTGACCATCTATGGGATGTCATTGACCACTACAGCACTAACATCTGACCATCCACGCGATGTCACTGACCACTACAAAACTACGACCTGACCATCCATGGGACGTCATTGACCACTACAGCACTAAGACCTGATCACCCATGGGATGTCATTGACCACTACAACACTAAGACCTGACCATCCATGGGATGTCACTGACCACTACAACACTGTGACATGACCATCCATGGGATGTCATTGACCATTACAACACTAAGACCTGACCATCCATGGGATGTCATTGACCACTATAGCACTAATACCTGACCATCCATGTGATGTCATTGACCACTACAGCACTAAGACCAGACCATCCAAGGGATGTCATTGACCACTACAACACTGTGACATAACCATCCATGGGATGTCATTGACCACAACAGCACTAAGACCTGAACATCCATGGGATGTCATTGACCACTACAGCACTAAGACCTGACCATCCATGGGATGTCATTGACCACTACAGCACTAAGACCTGACCATCCACGGGATGTCACCGAGCACTACAAAACTACGACCTGACCATCCACGGGATGTCACTGACCACTACAACACTGTGACATGACCATCCACGGGATGTCATTGACCACTGCAGCACTAAAACCTGACCATCCATGGGATGTCACTGACCACTACAAAACTACGACCTGACCATCCATGGGAGGTCATTGTCCACTACAGCACTAAGACCTGACCATCCATGGGATGTCATTGACCACTACAGCACTAAGACCTGACCATCCACAGAATGTCACTGACCACTACAAAACTACGACCTGACCATCCATGGGATGTCACTGACCACTACAACACTGTGACATGACCATCCATGGGATGTCATTGACCACTACAGCACTAAGACCTGGCCATCCATGGGATGTCACTGACCACTACAACACTGTGACATGACCATCCATGGGATGTCATTGTCCACTACAGCACTAAGACCTGACCATCCATGGGATGTCATTGACCACTACAACACTGTGACATGACCATCCATGGAATGTCATTGACCACTACAGCACTAAGACCTGACCATCTATGGGATGTCATTGACCACTACAGCACTAACATCTGACCATCCACGCGATGTCACTGACCACTACAAAACTACGACCTGACCATCCATGGGACGTCATTGACCACTACAGCACTAAGACCTGATCACCCATGGGATGTCATTGACCACTACAACACTAAGACCTGACCATCCATGGGATGTCACTGACCACTACAACACTGTGACATGACCATCCATGGGATGTCATTGACCATTACAACACTAAGACCTGACCATCCATGGGATGTCATTGACCACTACAGCACTAATACCTGACCATCCATGTGATGTCATTGACCACTACAGCACTAAGACCAGACCATCCAAGGGATGTCATTGACCACTACAACACTGTGACATAACCATCCATGGGATGTCATTGACCACAACAGCACTAAGACCTGAACATCCATGGGATGTCATTGACCACTACAGCACTAAGACCTGACCATCCATGGGATGTCATTGACCACTACAGCACTAAGACCTGACCATCCACGGGATGTCACCGAGCACTACAAAACTACGACCTGACCATCCACGGGATGTCACTGACCACTACAACACTGTGACATGACCATCCACGGGATGTCATTGACCACTGCAGCACTAAAACCTGACCATCCATGGGATGTCATTGACCACTACAACAGTATGACCTGACCATTCATGGGATGTCATTGACCAGTACAACACTATGACCTGACCATCCATGGGATGTCATTGACCACTACAGCACTAAGACCTAACCATCCACGGGATGTCACTGACCACTACAAAACTACGACCTGACCATCCATCATCCATGGGATGTCACTGACCACTACAACACTGTGACATGACCATCCAAAGAATGTCATTGATCACTACAGCACCAAGACCTGACCATCCATCTATGGGATGTCATTGACCACTACAACGCTGTGACATGACCATCCATGGGATGTCATTGACCACTACAACACTGTGACATGACCATCCATGTGATGTCATTGACCACTACAACACTATGACCTGACCATCCATGGAATGTCATTGACCACTACAGCACTAAGACCTGACCATCCATGGGATGTCATTGACCACTACAGCACTAAGACCTGACCATCCATGGCATGTCGTTGACCACTACAGCACTAAGACCTGACCATCCACGGGATGTCATTGACCACTACAGCACTAAGACCTGACCATCCATGGGATGTCATTGACCACTACTGCACTAAGACCTGACCATCCATGGGATGTCATTGACCACTACAGCACTAAGACCTGACCATTACGAGATGTCACTGACCACTACAAATCTACGACCTGACCATCCATGGGATGTCACTGACCACTACAACACTGTGACATGACCATCCATGGGATGTCATTGTCCACTACAGCACTAAGACCTGACCATCCATGGGATGTCATTGACCACTACAACACTGTGACATGACCATCCATGGGATGTCATAAACCACTACAGCACTAAGACCTGACCATCTATGGGATGTCTTTGACCACTACAGCATTAAGATCTGACCATCCACGCGATGTCACTGACCACTACAAAACTACGACCTGACCATCCATGGGACGTCATTGACCACTACAGCACTAAGACCTGATCACCCATGGGATGTCATTGACCACTACAACACTAAGACCTGACCATCCATGGGATGTCACTGACCACTACAACACTGTGACATGACCATCCATGGGATGTCATTGACCATTACAACACTAAGACCTGACCATCCATGGGATGTCATTGACCACTACAGCACTAATACCTGACCATCCATGTGATGTCATTGACCACTACAGCACTAAGACCAGACCATCCAAGGGATATCATTGACCACTACAACACTGTGACATAACCATCCATGGGATGTCATTGACCACAACAGCACTAAGACCTGAACATCCATGGGATGTCATTGACCACTACAGCACTAAGACCTGACCATCCATGGGATGTCATTGACCACTACAGCACTAAGACCTGACCATCCACGGGATGTCACCGAGCACTACAAAACTACGACCTGACCATCCACGGGATGTCACTGACCACTACAACACTGTGACATGACCATCCACGGGATGTCATTGACCACTGCAGCACTAAAACCTGACCATCCATGGGATGTCATTGACCACTACAACAGTATGACCTGACCATTCATGGGATGTCATTGACAAGTACAACACTATGACCTGACCATCCATGGGATGTCATTGACCACTACAGCACTAAGACCTAACCATCCACGGGATGTCACTGACCACTACAAAACTACGACCTGACCATCCATCATCCATGGGATGTCACTGACCACTACAACACTGTAACATGACCATCCAAAGAATGTCATTGATCACTACAGCACTAAGACCTGACCATCCATCTATGGGATGTCATTGACCACTACAACACTGTGACATGACCATCCATGGGATGTCATTGACCACTACAACACTGTGACATGACCATCCATGGGATGTCATTGACCACTACAACACTATGACCTGACCATCCATGGAATGTCATTGACCACTACAGCACTAAGACCTGACCATCCATGGGATGTCATTGACCACTACAGCACTAAGACCTGACCATCCATGGCATGTCGTTGACCACTACAGCACTAAGACCTGACCATCCACGGGATGTCATTGACCACTACAGCACTAAGACCTGACCATCCATGGGATGTCATTGACCACTACAGCACTAAGACCTGACCATCCATGGCACGTCGTTGACCACTACAGCACTAAGACCTGACCATCCACGGGATGTCATTGACCACTACAGCACTAAGACCTGACCATCCATGGGATGTCATTGACCACTACAGCACTAAGACCTGACCATCCATGGCATGTCGTTGACCACTACAGCACTAAGACCTGACCATTACGAGATGTCACTGACCACTACAAATCTACGACCTGACCATCCATGGGATGTCACTGACCACTACAACACTGTGACATGACCATCCATGGGATGTCATTGATCACTACAGCACTAAGACCTGACCATCCATGGGATGTCATTGACCACTACAGCACTAAGACCTGACCATCCACGAGATGTCACTGACCACTACAAAACTACTGCCTGACCATCCATGGGATGTCACTGACCACTACAACACTGTGACATGACCATCCATGGGATGTCATTGATCACTACAGCACTAAGACCTGACCATCCATCCATGGGATGTCATTGACCACTACAACAGTATGACCTGACCATCCATGGGATGCCATTGACCACTACAACACTGTGACATGACCATCCATGGGATGTCATTGACCATTACAACACTGTGACATGACCATTCAAGTGATGTCATTGACCACTATAACACTATGACCTGACCATCCATGGGATGTCACTGACCACTACAACACTGTGACATGACCATCCATGGGATGTCACTGACCACTACAACACTGTGACATGACCATCCGTGGGATGTCATTGACCACTACAGCACTAAGACCTGACCATCAATGGGATGTCATTGACCACTACAACACTATGACCTGACCATCCATGGGATGTCACTGATCACTGCAACACTGTGACATGACCATCCATGGGATGTCATTGACCACTACAGCACTAAGACCTGACCATCCACGGGATGTCACTGACCACTACAAAACTACGACCTGACCATCCATGGGATGTCACTGACCACTACAACACTGTGACATGCCCATCCATGGGAGGTCATTGACCACTACAGCACTAAGACCTGACCATCCATGGGATGTCATTGACCACTACAGCACTAAGACCTGACCATCCACAGAATGTCACTGACCACTACAAAACTACGACCTGACCATCCATGGGATGTCATTGACCATTACAACACTGTGACATGACCATTCAAGTGATGTCATTGACCACTACAACACTATGACCTGACCATCCATGGGATGTCACTGACCACTACAACACTGTGACATGACCATCCATGGGATGTCACTGACCACTACAACACTGTGACATGACCATCCGTGGGATGTCATTGACCACTACAGCACTAAGACCTGACCATCTATGGGATGTCATTGACCACTACAGCACTAACATCTGACCATCCACGCGATGTCACTGACCACTACAAAACTACGACCTGACCATCCATGGGACGTCATTGACCACTACAGCACTAAGACCTGATCACCCATGGGATGTCATTGACCACTACAACACTAAGACCTGACCATCCATGGGATGTCACTGACCACTACAACACTGTGACATGACCATCCATGGGATGTCATTGACCATTACAACACTAAGACCTGACCATCCATGGGATGTCATTGACCACTACAGCACTAATACCTGACCATCCATGTGATGTCATTGACCACTACAGCACTAAGACCTAACCATCCACGGGATGTCACTGACCACTACAAAACTACGACCTGACCATCCATCTATGGGATGTCATTGACCACTACAACACTGTAAAATGACCATCCAAAGAATGTCATTGATCACTACAGCACTGTGACATGACCATCCATGTGATGTCATTGACCACTACAACACTATGACCTGACCATCCATGGAATGTCATTGACCACTACAGCACTAAGACCTGACCATCCATGGGATGTCATTGACCACTACAGCACTTAGACCTGACCATCCATGGCATGTCGTTGACCACTACAGCACTAAGACCTGACCATCCACGGGATGTCATTGACCACTGCAGCACTAAAACCTGACCATCCATGGGATGTCATTGACCACTACAACAGTATGACCTGACCATTCATGGGATGTCATTGACCAGTACAACACTATGACCTGACCATCCATGGGATGTCATTGACCACTACAGCACTAAGACCTAACCATCCACGGGATGTCACTGACCACTACAAAACTACGACCTGACCATCCATCATCCATGGGATGTCACTGACCACTACAACACTGTGACATGACCATCCAAACAATGTCATTGATCACTACAGCACTAAGACCTGACCATCCATCTATGGGATGTCATTGACCACTACAACACTGTGACATGACCATCCATGGGATGTCATTGACCACTACAACACTGTGACATGACCATCCATGTGATGTCATTGACCACTACAACACTATGACCTGACCATCCATGGAATGTCATTGACCACTACAGCACTAAGACCTGACCATCCCATGGGATGTCATTGACCACTACAGCACTAAGACCTGACCATCCATGGCATGTCGTTGACCACTACAGCACTAAGACCTGACCATCCACGGGATGTCATTGACCACTACAGCACTAAGACCTGACCATCCATGGGAGTGTCATTGACCACTACTGCACTAAGACCTGACCATCCATGGGATTTCATTGACCACTACAGCACTAAGACCTGACCATTACGAGATGTCACTGACCACTACAAATCTACGACCTGACCATCCATGGGATGTCATTGACCACTACAACACTGTGACATGACCATCCATGGGATGTCATAAACCACTACAGCACTAAGACCTGACCATCTATGGGATGTCTTTGACCACTACAGCATTAAGATCTGACCATCCATGCGATGTCAGTGACCACTACAAAACTACGACCTGACCATCCATGGGACGACATTGACCACTACAGCACTAAGACCTGATCACCCATGGGATGTCATTGACCACTACAACACTAAGACCTGACCATCCATGGGATGTCACTGACCACTACAACACTGTGACATGACCATCCATGGGATGTCATTGACCATTACAACACTAAGACCTGACCATCCATGGGATGTCATTGACCACTACAGCACTAATACCTGACCATCCATGTGATGTCATTGACCACTACAGCACTAAGACCAGACCATCCAAGGGATATCATTGACCACCTACAACACTGTGACATAACCATCCATGGGATGTCATTGACCACAACAGCACTAAGACCTGAACATCCATGGGATGTCATTGACCACTACAGCACTAAGACCTGACCATCCATGGGATGTCATTGACCACTACAGCACTAAGACCTGACCATCCACGGGATGTCACCGAGCACTACAAAACTACGACCTGACCATCCACGGGATGTCACTGACCACTACAACACTGTGACATGACCATCCACGGGATGTCATTGACCACTGCAGCACTAAAACCTGACCATCCATGGGATGTCATTGACCACTACAACAGTATGACCTGACCATTCATGGGATGTCATTGACCAGTACAACACTATGACCTGACCATCCATGGGATGTCATTGACCACTACAGCACTAAGACCTAACCATCCACGGGATGTCACTGACCACTACAAAACTACGACCTGACCATCCATCATCCATGGGATGTCACTGACCACTACAACACTGTGACATGACCATCCAAACAATGTCATTGATCACTACAGCACTAAGACCTGACCATCCATCTATGGGATGTCATTGACCACTACAACACTGTGACATGACCATCCATGGGATGTCATTGACCACTACAACACTGTGACATGACCATCCATGTGATGTCATTGACCACTACAACACTATGACCTGACCATCCATGGAATGTCATTGACCACTACAGCACTAAGACCTGACCATCCATGGGATGTCATTGACCACTACAGCACTAAGACCTGACCATCCATGGCATGTCGTTGACCACTACAGCACTAAGACCTGACCATCCACGGGATGTCATTGACCACTACAGCACTAAGACCTGACCATCCATGGGATGTCATTGACCACTACTGCACTAAGACCTGACCATCCATGGGATTTCATTGACCACTACAGCACTAAGACCTGACCATTACGAGATGTCACTGACCACTACAAATCTACGACCTGACCATCCATGGGATGTCATTGACCACTACAACACTGTGACATGACCATCCATGGGATGTCATAAACCACTACAGCACTAAGACCTGACCATCTATGGGATGTCTTTGACCACTACAGCATTAAGATCTGACCATCCATGCGATGTCAGTGACCACTACAAAACTACGACCTGACCATCCATGGGACGACATTGACCACTACAGCACTAAGACCTGATCACCCATGGGATGTCATTGACCACTACAACACTAAGACCTGACCATCCATGGGATGTCACTGACCACTACAACACTGTGACATGACCATCCATGGGATGTCATTGACCATTACAACACTAAGACCTGACCATCCATGGGATGTCATTGACCACTACAGCACTAATACCTGACCATCCATGTGATGTCATTGACCACTACAGCACTAAGACCAGACCATCCAAGGGATATCATTGACCACTACAACACTGTGACATAACCATCCATGGGATGTCATTGACCACAACAGCACTAAGACCTGACCATCCACGGGATGTCATTGACCACTACAGCACTAAGACCTGACCATCCATGGGATGTCATTGACCACTACTGCACTAAGACCTGACCATCCATGGGATGTCATTGACCACTACAGCACTAAGACCTGACCATCCACAGAATGTCACTGACCACTACAAAACTACGACCTGACCATCCATGGGATGTCATTGACCATTACAACACTGTGACATGACCATTCAAGTGATGTCATTGACCACTACAACACTATGACCTGACCATCCATGGGATGTCACTGACCACTACAACACTGTGACATGACCATCCATGGGATGTCACTGACCACTACAACACTGTGACATGACCATCCGTGGGATGTCATTGACCACTACAGCACTAAGACCTGACCATCTATGGGATGTCATTGACCACTACAGCACTAACATCTGACCATCCACGCGATGTCACTGACCACTACAAAACTACGACCTGACCATCCATGGGACGTCATTGACCACTACAGCACTAAGACCTGATCACCCATGGGATGTCATTGACCACTACAACACTAAGACCTGACCATCCATGGGATGTCACTGACCACTACAACACTGTGACATGACCATCCATGGGATGTCATTGACCATTACAACACTAAGACCTGACCATCCATGGGATGTCATTGACCACTACAGCACTAATACCTGACCATCCATGTGATGTCATTGACCACTACAGCACTAAGACCTAACCATCCACGGGATGTCACTGACCACTACAAAACTACGACCTGACCATCCATCTATGGGATGTCATTGACCACTACAACACTGTAACATGACCATCCAAAGAATGTCATTGATCACTACAGCACTGTGACATGACCATCCATGTGATGTCATTGACCACTACAACACTATGACCTGACCATCCATGGAATGTCATTGACCACTACAGCACTAAGACCTGACCATCCATGGGATGTCATTGACCACTACAGCACTAAGACCTGACCATCCATGGCATGTCGTTGACCACTACAGCACTAAGACCTGACCATCCACGGGATGTCATTGACCACTGCAGCACTAAAACCTGACCATCCATGGGATGTCATTGACCACTACAACAGTATGACCTGACCATTCATGGGATGTCATTGACCAGTACAACACTATGACCTGACCATCCATGGGATGTCATTGACCACTACAGCACTAAGACCTAACCATCCACGGGATGTCACTGACCACTACAAAACTACGACCTGACCATCCATCATCCATGGGATGTCACTGACCACTACAACACTGTGACATGACCATCCAAACAATGTCATTGACCACTACAACACTGTGACATGACCATCCATGGGATGTCATTGACCACTACAACACTGTGACATGACCATCCATGTGATGTCATTGACCACTACAACACTATGACCTGACCATCCATGGAATGTCATTGACCACTACAGCACTAAGACCTGACCATCCATGGGATGTCATTGACCACTACAGCACTAAGACCTGACCATCCATGGCATGTCGTTGACCACTACAGCACTAAGACCTGACCATCCACGGGATGTCATTGACCACTACAGCACTAAGACCTGACCATCCATGGGATGTCATTGACCACTACTGCACTAAGACCTGACCATCCATGGGATTTCATTGACCACTACAGCACTAAGACCTGACCATTACGAGATGTCACTGACCACTACAAATCTACGACCTGACCATCCATGGGATGTCATTGACCACTACAACACTGTGACATGACCATCCATGGGATGTCATAAACCACTACAGCACTAAGACCTGACCATCTATGGGATGTCTTTGACCACTACAGCATTAAGATCTGACCATCCATGCGATGTCAGTGACCACTACAAAACTACGACCTGACCATCCATGGGACGACATTGACCACTACAGCACTAAGACCTGATCACCCATGGGATGTCATTGACCACTACAACACTAAGACCTGACCATCCATGGGATGTCACTGACCACTACAACACTGTGACATGACCATCCATGGGATGTCATTGACCATTACAACACTAAGACCTGACCATCCATGGGATGTCATTGACCACTACAGCACTAATACCTGACCATCCATGTGATGTCATTGACCACTACAGCACTAAGACCAGACCATCCAAGGGATATCATTGACCACTACAACACTGTGACATAACCATCCATGGGATGTCATTGACCACAACAGCACTAAGACCTGAACATCCATGGGATGTCATTGACCACTACAGCACTAAGACCTGACCATCCATGGGATGTCATTGACCACTACAGCACTAAGACCTGACCATCCACGGGATGTCACCGAGCACTACAAAACTACGACCTGACCATCCACGGGATGTCACTGACCACTACAACACTGTGACATGACCATCCACGGGATGTCATTGACCACTGCAGCACTAAAACCTGACCATCCATGGGATGTCATTGACCACTACAACAGTATGACCTGACCATTCATGGGATGTCATTGACCAGTACAACACTATGACCTGACCATCCATGGGATGTCATTGACCACTACAGCACTAAGACCTAACCATCCACGGGATGTCACTGATCACTACAAAACTACGACCTGACCATCCATCATCCATGGGATGTCACTGACCACTACAACACTGTGACATGACCATCCAAACAATGTCATTGATCACTACAGCACTAAGACCTGACCATCCATCTATGGGATGTCATTGACCACTACAACACTGTGACATGACCATCCATGGGATGTCATTGACCACTACAACACTGTGACATGACCATCCATGTGATGTCATTGACCACTACAACACTATGACCTGACCATCCATGGAATGTCATTGACCACTACAGCACTAAGACCTGACCATCCATGGGATGTCATTGACCACTACAGCACTAAGACCTGACCATCCATGGCATGTCGTTGACCACTACAGCACTAAGACCTGACCATCCACGGGATGTCATTGACCACTACAGCACTAAGACCTGACCATCCATGGGATGTCATTGACCACTACTGCACTAAGACCTGACCATCCATGGGATTTCATTGACCACTACAGCACTAAGACCTGACCATTACGAGATGTCACTGACCACTACAAATCTACGACCTGACCATCCATGGGATGTCATTGACCACTACAACACTGTGACATGACCATCCATGGGATGTCATAAACCACTACAGCACTAAGACCTGACCATCTATGGGATGTCTTTGACCACTACAGCATTAAGATCTGACCATCCATGCGATGTCAGTGACCACTACAAAACTACGACCTGACCATCCATGGGACGACATTGACCACTACAGCACTAAGACCTGATCACCCATGGGATGTCATTGACCACTACAACACTAAGACCTGACCATCCATGGGATGTCACTGACCACTACAACACTGTGACATGACCATCCATGGGATGTCATTGACCATTACAACACTAAGACCTGACCATCCATGGGATGTCATTGACCACTACAGCACTAATACCTGACCATCCATGTGATGTCATTGACCACTACAGCACTAAGACCAGACCATCCAAGGGATATCATTGACCACTACAACACTGTGACATAACCATCCATGGGATGTCATTGACCACAACAGCACTAAGACCTGAACATCCATGGGATGTCATTGACCACTACAGCACTAAGACCTGACCATCCATGGGATGTCATTGACCACTACAGCACTAAGACCTGACCATCCACGGGATGTCACCGAGCACTACAAAACTACGACCTGACCATCCACGGGATGTCACTGACCACTACAACACTGTGACATGACCATCCACGGGATGTCATTGACCACTGCAGCACTAAAACCTGACCATCCATGGGATGTCATTGACCACTACAACAGTATGACCTGACCATTCATGGGATGTCATTGACCAGTACAACACTATGACCTGACCATCCATGGGATGTCATTGACCACTACAGCACTAAGACCTAACCATCCACGGGATGTCACTGACCACTACAAAACTACGACCTGACCATCCATCATCCATGGGATGTCACTGACCACTACAACACTGTAACATGACCATCCAAAGAATGTCATTGATCACTACAGCACTAAGACCTGACCATCCATCTATGGGATGTCATTGACCACTACAACACTGTGACATGACCATCCATGGGATGTCATTGACCACTACAACACTGTGACATGACCATCCATGTGATGTCATTGACCACTACAACACTATGACCTGACCATCCATGGAATGTCATTGACCACTACAGCACTAAGACCTGACCATCCATGGGATGTCATTGACCACTACAGCACTAAGACCTGACCATCCATGGCATGTCGTTGACCACTACAGCACTAAGACCTGACCATCCACGGGATGTCATTGACCACTACAGCACTAAGACCTGACCATCCATGGGATGTCATTGACCACTACAGCACTAAGACCTGACCATCCATGGCATGTCGTTGACCACTACAGCACTAAGACCTGACCATCCACGGGATGTCATTGACCACTACAGCACTAAGACCTGACCATCCATGGGATGTCATTGACCACTACTGCACTAAGACCTGACCATCCATGGGATGTCATTGACCACTACAGCGCTAAGACCTGACCATTACGAGATGTCACTGACCACTACAAATCTACGACCTGACCATCCATGGGATGTCACTGACCACTACAACACTGTGACATGACCATCCATGGGATGTCATTGATCACTACAGCACTAAGACCTGACCATCCATGGGATGTCATTGACCACTACAGCACTAAGACCTGACCATCCACGAGATGTCACTGACCACTACAAAACTACTACCTGACCATCCATGGGATGTCACTGACCACTACAACACTGTGACATGACCATCCATGGGATGTCATTGATCACTACAGCACTAAGACCTGACCATCCATCCATGGGATGTCATTGACCACTACAACAGTATGACCTGACCATCCATGGGATGCCATTGACCACTACAACACTGTGACATGACCATCCATGGGATGTCATTGACCATTACAACACTGTGACATGACCATTCAAGTGATGTCATTGACCACTACAACACTATGACCTGACCATCCATGGGATGTCACTGACCACTACAACACTGTGACATGACCATCCATGGGATGTCACTGACCACTACAACACTGTGACATGACCATCCGTGGGATGTCATTGACCACTACAGCACTAAGACCTGACCATCAATGGGATGTCATTGACCACTACAACACTATGACCTGACCATCCATGGGATGTCACTGATCACTGCAACACTGTGACATGACCATCCATGGGATGTCATTGACCACTACAGCACTAAGACCTGACCATCCACGGGATGTCACTGACCACTACAAAACTACGACCTGACCATCCATGGGATGTCACTGACCACTACAACACTGTGACATGCCCATCCATGGGAGGTCATTGACCACTACAGCACTAAGACCTGACCATCCATGGGATGTCATTGACCACTACAGCACTAAGACCTGACCATCCACAGAATGTCACTGACCACTACAAAACTACGACCTGACCATCCATGGGATGTCATTGACCATTACAACACTGTGACATGACCATTCAAGTGATGTCATTGACCACTACAACACTATGACATGACCATCCATGGGATGTCACTGACCACTACAACACTGTGACATGACCATCCATGGGATGTCACTGACCACTACAACACTGTGACATGACCATCCGTGGGATGTCATTGACCATTACAGCACTAAGACCTGACCATCTATGGGATGTCATTGACCACTACAGCACTAACATCTGACCATCCACGCGATGTCACTGACCACTACAAAACTACGACCTGACCATCCATGGGACGTCATTGACCACTACAGCACTAAGACCTGATCACCCATGGGATGTCATTGACCACTACAACACTAAGACCTGACCATCCATGGGATGTCACTGACCACTACAACACTGTGACATGACCATCCATGGGATGTCATTGACCATTACAACACTAAGACCTGACCATCCATGGGATGTCATTGACCACTACAGCACTAATACCTGACCATCCATGTGATGTCATTGACCACTACAGCACTAAGACCAGACCATCCAAGGGATATCATTGACCACTACAACACTGTGACATAACCATCCATGGGATGTCATTGACCACAACAGCACTAAGACCTGAACATCCATGGGATGTCATTGACCACTACAGCACTAAGACCTGACCATCCATGGGATGTCATTGACCACTACAGCACTAAGACCTGACCATCCACGGGATGTCACCGAGCACTACAAAACTACGACCTGACCATCCACGGGATGTCACTGACCACTACACCACTGTGACATGACCATCCACGGGATGTCATTGACCACTGCAGCACTAAAACCTGACCATCCATGGGATGTCATTGACCACTACAACAGTATGACCTGACCATTCATGGGATGTCATTGACCAGTACAACACTATGACCTGACCATCCATGGGATGTCATTGACCACTACAGCACTAAGACCTAACCATCCACGGGATGTCACTGACCACTACAAAACTACGACCTGACCATCCATCATCCATGGGATGTCACTGACCACTACAACACTGTGACATGACCATCCAAACAATGTCATTGATCACTACAGCACTAAGACCTGACCATCCATCTATGGGATGTCATTGACCACTACAACACTGTGACATGACCATCCATGGGATGTCATTGACCACTACAACACTGTGACATGACCATCCATGTGATGTCATTGACCACTACAACACTATGACCTGACCATCCATGGAATGTCATTGACCACTACAGCACTAAGACCTGACCATCCATGGGATGTCATTGACCACTACAGCACTAAGACCTGACCATCCATGGCATGTCGTTGACCACTACAGCACTAAGACCTGACCATCCACGGGATGTCATTGACCACTACAGCACTAAGACCTGACCATCCATGGGATGTCATTGACCACTACTGCACTAAGACCTGACCATCCATGGGATTTCATTGACCACTACAGCACTAAGACCTGACCATTACGAGATGTCACTGACCACTACAAATCTACGACCTGACCATCCATGGGATGTCATTGACCACTACAACACTGTGACATGACCATCCATGGGATGTCATAAACCACTACAGCACTAAGACCTGACCATCTATGGGATGTCTTTGACCACTACAGCATTAAGATCTGACCATCCATGCGATGTCAGTGACCACTACAAAACTACGACCTGACCATCCATGGGACGACATTGACCACTACAGCACTAAGACCTGATCACCCATGGGATGTCATTGACCACTACAATACTAAGACCTGACCATCCATGGGATGTCACTGACCACTACAACACTGTGACATGACCATCCATGGGATGTCATTGACCATTACAACACTAAGACCTGACCATCCATGGGATGTCATTGACCACTACTGCACTAATACCTGACCATCCATGTGATGTCATTGACCACTACAGCACTAAGACCAGACCATCCAAGGGATATCATTGACCACTACAACACTGTGACATAACCATCCATGGGATGTCATTGACCACAACAGCACTAAGACCTGAACATCCATGGGATGTCATTGACCACTACAGCACTAAGACCTGACCATCCATGGGATGTCATTGACCACTACAGCACTAAGACCTGACCATCCACGGGATGTCACCGAGCACTACAAAACTACGACCTGACCATCCACGGGATGTCACTGACCACTACAACACTAAAACCTGACCATCCATGGGATGTCATTGACCACTACAACAGTATGACCTGACCATCCATGGGATGTCATTGACCACTACAGCACTAAGACCTAACCATCCACGGGATGTCACTGACCACTACAAAACTACGACCTGACCATCCATCATCCATGGGATGTCACTGACCACTACAACACTGTGACATGACCATCCAAAGAATGTCATTGATCACTACAGCACTAAGACCTGACCATCCATCTATGGGATGTCATTGACCACTACAACACTGTGACATGACCATCCATGTGATGTCATTGACCACTACAACACTATGACCTGACCATCCATGGAATGTCATTGACCACTACAGCACTAAGACCTGACCATCCATGGGATGTCATTGACCACTACAGCACTAAGACCTCACCATCCATGGCATGTCGTTGACCACTACAGCACTAAGACCTGACCATCCACGGGATGTCATTGACCACTACAGCACTAAGACCTGACCATCCATGGGATGTCATTGACCACTACTGCACTAAGACCTGACCATCCATGGGATGTCATTGACCACTACAGCACTAAGACCTGACCATTACGAGATGTCACTGACCACTACAAATCTACGACCTGACCATCCATGGGATGTCACTGACCACTACAACACTGTGACATGACCATCCATGGGATATCATTGATCACTACAGCACTAAGACCTGACCATCAATGGGATGTCATTGACCACTACAACACTATGACCTGACCATCCATGGGATGTCACTGATCACTACAACACTGTGACATGACCATCCATGGGATGTCATTGACCACTACAGCACTAAGACCTGACCATCCACGGGATGTCACTGACCACTACAAAACTACGACCTGACCATCCATGGGATGTCACTGACCACTACAACACTGTGACATGCCCATCCATGGGAGGTCATTGACCACTACAGCACTAAGACCTGACCATCCATGGGATGTCATTGACCACTACAGCACTAAGACCTGACCATCCACAGAATGTCACTGACCACTACAAAACTACGACCTGACCATCCATGGGATGTCACCGACCACTACAACACTGTGACATGACCATCCATGGGATGTCATTGACCACTACAGCACTAAGACCTGACCATCCAGGGGATGTCACTGGCCACTACAAAACTACGACCTGACCATCCATGGGATGTCACTGACCACTACAACACTGTGACATGACCATCCATGGGATGTCATTGTCCACTACAGCACTAAGACCTGACCATCCATGGGATGTCATTGACCACTACAACACTGTGACATGACCATCCATGGAATGTCATTGACCACTACAGCACTAAGACCTGACCATCTATGGGATGTCATTGACCACTACAGCACTAACATCTGACCATCCACGCGATGTCACTGACCACTACAAAACTACGACCTGACCATCCATGGGACGTCATTGACCACTACAGCACTAAGACCTGATCACCCATGGGATGTCATTGACCACTACAACACTAAGACCTGACCATCCATGGGATGTCATTGACCACTACAGCACTAAGACCTGTCCATCCACGGGATGTCATTGACCACTACAGCACTAAGACCTGACCATCCATGGCATGTCACTGACTACTACAAAACTATGACCTGATCACCCATGGGATGTCATTGATCACTACAACACTAAGACCTGACCATCCATCCATGGGATGTCATTGACCACTACAGCACTAAGACCTGACCATCCATGGGATGTCATTGACCACTATAGCACGAAGACCTGACCATCCATGGGATGTCATTGACCACTACAACACTAAGACCTGACCATATATGGGATGTCACTGAGCACTACAAAACTATGACCTGACCATCCATGGGATGTCACTGACCACTACAACACTGTGACATGACCATTCACGTGATGTCACTGACCACTACAAAACTACGACATGACCATCCATGAGATGTCACTGACCACTACAACACTGTGACATGACCATCCATGGGATGTCACTGACCACTACAACACTGTGACATGACCATCCGTGGGATGTCATTGACCACTACAGCACTAAGACCTGACCATCCATGGGATGTCATTGACCACTACAGCACTAAGACCTGACCATCCAGAGGATGTCACTGACCACTACAAAACTACGACCTGACCATCCATGGGATGTCACTGACCACTACAACACTGTGACATGACCATCCATGGGATGTCATTGTCCACTACAGCACTAAGAGCTGACCATCCATGGGATGTCATTGACCACTACAACACTGTGACATGACCATCCATGGGATGTCATTGATCACTACAACACTAAGACCTGACCATCTATGGGATGTCATTGACCACTACAGCACTAAGACCAGACCATCCACGCGATGTCACTGACCACTACAAAACTACGACCTGACCATCCACGGGATGTCACTGACCACTACAAAACTACGACCTGACCATCCATGGGATGTCACTGACCACTACAACACTGTGACATGACCATCCATGGGATGTCATTGACCACTACAGCACTAAGACCTGACCATCCAAGGGATGTCATTGCCCACTAAAACACTATGACCTGATCATCCATGGGATGTCACTGACCACTACAACACTCTGACATGACCATCCATGGGATGTCACTGACCACTACAACACTGTGACATGACCATCCATGGGATGTCATTGACCACTACAACACTATGACCTGACCATCCATGGGATGTCATTGACCACTACAACACTGTGACATGACAATCCATTGGATGTCATTGACCACTACATCACTAAGACCTGACCATTCATAGGATGTCATTGACCACTACAGCACTAAGACCTGACCATCCATGTGATGTCATTGACCACTACAGCACTGAGACCTGACCATCCATGGGATGTCATTGACCACTACAGCACTAAGACCTGACCATCCATGGGATGTCATTGACCACTATAGCACTAAGACCTGACCATCCATGGGATGTCATTGACCACTACAACACTAAGACCTAACCATATATGGGATGTCACTGAGCACTACAAAACTATGACCTGACCATTCATGGGATGTCACTGACCACTACAACACTGTGACATGACCATTCACGTGATGTCACTGACCACTACAAAACTACGACCTAACCATCCATGGGATATCACTGACCACTACAACACTGTGACATGACCATCCATGGGATGTCACTGACCACTACAACACTGTGACATGACCATCCGTGGGATGTCATTGACCACTACAGCACTAAGACCTGACCATCCGTGGGATGTCATTGACCACTACAGCACTAAGACCTGACCATCCAGAGGATGTCACTGACCACTACAAAACTACGACCTGACCATCCATGGGATGTCACTGACCACTACAACACTGAGACCTGACCATCCATGGGATGTCATTGACCACTACAACAGTATGACCTGACCATCCATGGCATGTCATTGACCACTACAACAGTATGACCTGGCCATCTATGGGATGTCATTGACCACTACAACACTGTGACATGACCATCCAAGGGATGTCATTGACCACTAGAACACTGTGACATGACCATCCATGTGATGTCATTGACCACTACAACACTATGACCTGACCATCCATGGGATGTCATTGACCACTACAACAGTATGACCTGACCATCCATGGGATGTCATTGACCACTACAACACTGTGACATGACCATCCATGGGATGTCATTGTCCACTACAGCACTAAGACCTGGCCATCCATGGGATGTCATTGACCACTACAACACTGTGACATGACCATCCATGGGATGTCATTGACCACTACAACACTAAGACCTGACCATCTATGGGATGTCATTGACCACTACAGCACTAAGACCAGACCATCCACGCGATGTCACTGACCACTACAAAACTACGACCTGACCATCCACGGGATGTCACTGACCACTACAAAACTATGACCTGACCATCCATGGGATGTCACTGACCACTACAACACTGTGACATGACCATCTATGGGATGTCATTGACCACTACAGCACTAAGACCTGACCATCCAAGGGATGTCATTGCCCACTACAACACTATGACCTGAACATCCATGGGATGTCACTGACCACTACAACACTCTGACATGACCATCCATGGGATGTCACTGACCACTACAACACTCTGACATGACCATCCATGGGATGTCATTGACCACTACAACACTATGACGTGACCATCTATGGGATGTCATTGACCACTACAACACTGTGACATGACAATCCATTGGATGTCATTGACCACTACAGCACTAAGACCTGACCATTCATAGGATGTCATTGACCACTACAGCACTAAGACCTGACCATCCATGTGATGTCATTGACCACTACAGCACTGAGACCTGACCATCCATGGGATGTCATTGACCACTACAACAGTATGACCTGACCATCCATGGCATGTCACTGACCACTACAAAACTATGACCTGACCATCCATGGGATGTCATTGACCACTACAACACTGTGACATGACCATCCATGGGATGTCACTGACCACTACAACACTGAGACCTGACCATCCATGGGATGTCATTGACCACTACAACAGTATGACCTGACCATCCATGGCATGTCATTGACCACTACAACAGTATGACCTGGCCATCTATGGGATGTCATTGACCACTACAACACTGTGACATGACCATCCATGGGATGTCATTGACCACTACAACACTGACATGACCAATCATGTGATGTCATTGACCACTACAAAACTATGACCTGACCATCCATGGGATGTCATTGACCACTACAACAGTATGACCTGACCATCCATGGGATGTCATTGACCACTACAACACTGTGACATGACCATCCATGGGATGTCACTGACCACTACAACACTGAGACCTGACCATCCATGGGATGTCATTGACCACTACAACAGTATGACCTGACCATCCATGTGATGTCATTGACCACTAGAACACTATGACCTGACCATCCCTTGGGATATCATATCTCCTGACCACTGGATGAACTTATATCTGACTTACACAAGTTCAGTTGCAATGCCACCATTACCAACAACTGCTATTCTGCTTGCATTTTGTAGCTTTTCTTGAAAAACCTGAATGTAGAAATTGGTCATTAATCTTCAGCTAGATAACTGCAGTCCAATATTTGTGATGTTAATAAAAATAGATGTAACTGAAACACAGTATTGCCTTGAACTTATTACTGTTGATTGCTTATTTGAAAATTTGAAAATAAATCTTGAGAAACCAAAGCTAGATTTTGGAATTACAAACATCAGCTGTACATTTGTTAGAATGTGAATTTTCACTGATTTCCTGAAAATTCTACCTTATAAGCCATTGTTTGCTAAATAGTTGCTGACCTTGACGCTCTCTGTATCTCTTATTCCCAATACATATGTGTTTTCTTTATTGATGAGTTTTGGTGTTCCACCAGTACAAACACACAAAGAACTGTAGCCAATAGTGCTGTTATCTGACAGGGAAACCTCCTTTGAAATTGAAATACAGAAGAATTCAGTATACAGTCACTGAAAAATTAAGGTCATTCATTGGGTATTCAACCTAATAAATATTATAAAATATTATTATATTGTTATTCTTTTTCACCAAAATATCATATAATTATTCATCTGGACATTAACAATTTTCTGTTTACACGGTACAAGGCTGAAAAACTAATCTGCAATATACAAATCTTTTTGAAAGAATTTCCTTGACAATTAATTAATAAAATAATATGAAATAAAATAAATAAATATAATATAAAAACAAGCATTTTTCAATGCACATTCCTCATTTTGTTTTTGTTATAAATTAATTTATATATAAAATATACAAAACAATTATCAGTGTTCTTAACTATATACATAATTGTTTTGCCCTAAAGATTTGAAACATTTAAAATAAAATTCAAACATTCTTATAATTTAAAAAAATACAATGAACATATTAAATTTCAACTAAAAATTTCAATGAAAAAAATTGAGAATTAGTAATCCCAGCATAGCCTATAAAAGAATGACATGCTCAGCTAAAAACACTAAATTTTGATAGATAATCATATGTTTTATTATACCAAATAAATTTAAAAAAATCAAATGTTGGTTGAGTTTTATTGGCTGTCATGTGACCAGGTTCTCACTAATCATGATGATGATCTTATGAGGGACAAGTATAATATAAACTGATAATTACCTTGGTAGAGGTCAATATTTAATTTTAATGTTACCTTTAGTTCAGGATTTATATTTACTATACTGCCATGTATCACTTTGATATTTGGAAATCGGTTTTCTAAGACACTATGTGGTTTTTCTTTAACATCAAACACTTCTAGAGTCTTAGTAATCTGAAAAAAAAAAACAAGAAAATAATACTACGGACACAAGCCAGCCATTGACTTTCCCTTGCAGCAGCAACCAATGAAATAGAATGTACTGATTGAGTGGTGTCTTTGATCTTGAATTGTATCATAACTTCTTTATCAAATGTAATATTGAATATGAATATCAATACTGAGTGCAGACAAGGATTCATAAATTCTTGGAGTATAGAGCACTAGAGGTGGGTGGGTTGTTTTATTAGCTTGACACAGTGGTACCAATCATCTGTGGTGTTGAGAGAACTGCTTTGATTCCCACTTTAATTTGACCTATTAAATCAAAGCTTGCATTAATATATGACTCAAATTGAAATCAAACATTGTTTTATGTAATGTCTTTATACCTCTTTATTTTGCATGGAGAATGGCGCCACCCAATCACCTAATTTGTATAGTTTAACGCATTCTGCTGCTGATATGGAGTGGTAAACCTCACAATATTATGCAAGTTTAAAATGTATATGAATAATAACAAATCATGGTGCAGTATCTATTGCAGAAACATAAGAATTTCTTAATTCGTATAATTTGCATATCATTCAATGCAATATTTGTAAAAATTGAACCATACCATGACCATCTGAGAGTAGTGTAAACCATGGTTCTTTCAGAGCAGTGTAAACCATGGTTCTTTCAGAGTAGTGTAAACCATGGTTCTTTCAGAGCAGTGTAAACCACGTTTTTTTCAGAGTAGTGTAAACCATGGTTCTTTCAGAGTAGTGTAAACCATGGTTTTTTCAGAGCAGTGTAAACCATGGTTCTTTCAGAGTAGTGTAAACCATGGTTCTTTCAGAGAAGTGTAAACCATTTTTTTTTTCAGAGTAGTGTAAACCATGGTTCTTTCAGAGCAGTGAAAACCATGGTTCTTTCAGATAAGTATAAACCATGGTTCTTTCAGAGTAGTGTAAACCATGGTTCTTTCAGAGTAGTGTAAATCATGGTTCTTTCAGAGTAGTAACAACCATGGTTCTTTCAGAGTAGTGTAAACTATGGTTCTTTCAGAGTAGTGTAAACCATGGTTCATTCAGAGTAGTGTAAACCATGGTTCTTTCAGAGCAGTAAAAACCATGGTTCTTTCAGAGTAGTGTAAACCATGGTTCTTTCAGAGTAGTGTAAACCATGGTTCATTCAGAGTAGTGTAAACCATGGTTCTTTCAGAGTAGTGTAACCATGGTTCGTTCAGAGTAGTGTAACATGGTTCTTTCAGAGTAGTAAAAACCATGGTTCTTTCAGAGTAGTGTAAACCATGGTTCTTTCAGAGTAGTGAAAATCATGGTTCTTTCAGAGTAGTGTAAACCATGGTTCTTTCAGAGTAGTGTAAACCATGGTTCATTCAGAGTAGTGTAAATCATGGTTCTTTCAGAGAAGTGTAAACCATGGTTCTTTTAGAGTAGTGTAAACCATGGTTCTTTCAGAGTAGTGTAAACCATGGTTCTTTCAGAGCAGTGCAAACCATGGTTCTTTCAGAGTAGTGTAAACCATGGTTCTTTCAAGAAGTGTAAACCATGGTTCTTTCAGAGTAGTGTAAACCATGGTTCTTTCAGAGTAGTATAAACCGTGGTTCTTTCAGAGTAGTGTAAACCATGGTTCTTTCAAAATAGTGTAAACCATGGTTCTTTCAGAGTAGTGTAAATCATGGTTCTTTCAGAGTAGTGTAAACCATGGTTCTTTCAGACAAGTATAAACCATGGTTTATTCAGAGTAGTGTAAACGATGGTTTATTCAGAGTAGTGTAAACCATGGTTCTTTCAGAGTAGTACAAACCATGGTTCATTCAAAATAGTGTAAACCATGGTTCTTTCAGAGCAGTGTAAACAGTGGTTCTTTCAGAGAAGTGTAAACCATGGTTCTTTCAGAGTAGTATAAACCATGGTTCTTCCAGAGTAGTGTAAACCATGGTTCTTTCAGAGTAGTGTAAACCATGGTTTTTTCAGAGCAGTGTAAACCATGACCATCTGAGAGTAGTGTAAACCATGGTTCTTTCAGAGCAGTGTAAACCATGGTTCTTTCAGAGTAGTGTAAACCATGGTTCTTTCAGAGAAGTGTAAACCATTTTTTTTTTCAGAGTAGTGTAAACCATGGTTCTTTCAGAGCAGTGTAAACCATGGTTCTTTCAGATAAGTATAAACCATGGTTCTTTCAGAGTAGTGTAAACCATGGTTCTTTCAGAGTAGTGTAAATCATGGTTCTTTCAGAGTAGTAACAACCATGGTTCTTTCAGAGTAGTGTAAACTATGGTTCTTTCAGAGTAGTGTAAACCATGGTTCATTCAGAGTAGTGTAAACCATGGTTCTTTCAGAGCAGTAAAAACCATGGTTCTTTCAGAGTAGTGTAAACCATGGTTCTTTCAGAGTAGTGTAAACCATGGTTCATTCAGAGTAGTGTAAACCATGGTTCTTTCAGAGTAGTGTAACCATGGTTCGTTCAGAGTAGTGTAACATGGTTCTTTCAGAGTAGTAAAAACCATGGTTCTTTCAGAGTAGTGTAAACCATGGTTCTTTCAGAGTAGTGAAAATCATGGTTCTTTCAGAGTAGTGTAAACCATGGTTCTTTCAGAGTAGTGTAAACCATGGTTCATTCAGAGTAGTGTAAATCATGGTTCTTTCAGAGAAGTGTAAACCATGGTTCTTTTAGAGTAGTGTAAACCATGGTTCTTTCAGAGTAGTGTAAACCATGGTTCTTTCAGAGCAGTGCAAACCATGGTTCTTTCAGAGTAGTGTAAACCATGGTTCTTTCAAGAAGTGTAAACCATGGTTCTTTCAGAGTAGTGTAAACCATGGTTCTTTCAGAGTAGTATAAACCGTGGTTCTTTCAGAGTAGTGTAAACCATGGTTCTTTCAAAATAGTGTAAACCATGGTTCTTTCAGAGTAGTGTAAATCATGGTTCTTTCAGAGGGGTGTAAACCATGGTTCTTTCAGACAAGTATAAACCATGGTTTATTCAGAGTAGTGTAAACGATGGTTTATTCAGAGTAGTGTAAACCATGGTTCTTTCAGAGTAGTACAAACCATGGTTCATTCAAAATAGTGTAAACCATGGTTCTTTCAGAGCAGTGTAAACAGTGGTTCTTTCAGAGAAGTGTAAACCATGGTTCTTTCAGAGTAGTATAAACCATGGTTCTTCCAGAGTAGTGTAAACCATGGTTCTTTCAGAGTAGTGTAAAACATAGTTCTTTCAGAGTAGTGTAAACCATGGTTCTTTCAGAGTAGTGTAAACAATGGTTCTTTCAGAGTAGTGTAAACCATGGTTCTTTCAGAGTAGTGTAAACCATGGTTCTTTCAAAGTAGTGTAAACCATGGTTCTTTCAGAGTAGTGTAAATCGTGGTTCTTTCAGAGTAGTGTAAACCATGGTTCTTTCAGAGCAGTGCAAACCACGTTTTTTTTCAGAGTAGTGTAAACCATAGTTCTTTCAGAGTAGCGTAAACCATGTTTTTTTCAGAGCAGTGTAAACCATGGTTCTTTCAGAGCAGTGTAAACCATGGTTCTTTCAGAGTAGTGTAAACCATGGTTCTTTCAGAGTAGTGTAAACCATGGTTCTTTCAGAGTAGTGTAAACCATGGTTCTTTCAGAGCAGTGCAAACCACGTTTTTTCAGAGTAGTGTAAACCATGGTTCTTTCAGAGTAGTGTAAACCATGTTTTTTTCAGAGCAGTGTAAACCATGGTTCTTTCAGAGTAGTGTAATCCATGGTTCTTTCAGAGAAGTGTAAACCATGGTTTTTTCAGAGTAGTGTAAACCATGTTTCTTTTCAGAGCAGTGTAAACCATGGTTCATTCAGAGTAGTGTAAACCATGGTTCTTTCAGAGCAGTGCAAACCACGTTTTTTTTTCAGAGTAGTGTAAACCATGGTTCTTTCAGAGTAGTGTAAACCATGTTTTTTTCAGAGCAGTGTAAACCATGGTTCTTTCATAGAAGTGTAAACCATAGTTCTTTCAGAGTAGTGTAAATCATAGTTCTTTCAGAGAAGTGTAAAGCATGGTTCTTTCAGAGTAGTGTAAACCATGGTTCATTCAGAGTAGTGTAAACCATGGTTTTTTCAGAGCAGTGTAAACCATGGTTCTTTCAGAGTGGTGTAAACCATGGTTCTTTCAGAGTAGTGTAAACCATGGTTCTTTCAGAGTAGTGTAAACCATGGTTCTTTCAGAGTAGTGTAAACCATGGTTCTTTCAGAGCAGTGCAAACCACGTTTTTTTCTGAGTAGTGTAAACCATGGTTCTTTCAGAGTAGTGTAAACCATGGTTTTTTCAGAGCAGTGTAAACCATGGTTCTTTCAGAGTAGTGTAAACCATGGTTCTTTCAGAGTAGTGTAAACCATGTTTTTTCAGAGCAGTGTAAACCATGGTTCTTTCAGAGCAGTGTAAACCATGGTTCATTCAGAGTAGTGTAAATCATGGTTCTTTCAGAGAAGTGTAAACCATGGTTCTTTCAGAGTAGTGTAAACCATGGTTCTTTTAGAGTAGTGTAAACCATGGTTCTTTCAGGGTAGTGCAAACCATGGTTCTTTCAGAGTAGTGTAAACCATGGTTCTTTCAAGAAGTGTAAACCATGGTTCTTTCAGAGTAGTGTAAACCATGGTTCTTTCAGAGTAGTGTAAACCATGGTTCTTTCAGAGTAGTGTAAACCATGGTTCTTTCAGAGTAGTGTAAACCATGGTTCATTCAGAGTAGTGTAAATCATGGTTCTTTCAGAGTAGTGTAAACCATGGTTCTTTCAGAGTAATGTAAACCATGGTTCATTCAGAGTAGTGTAAACCATGGTTCTTTCAGAGTAGTATAAACCATGGTTCTTTCAGAGTAGTGTAAACCATGGTTCTTTCAAAATAGTGTAAACCATGGTTCTTTCAGAGTAGTGTAAATCATGGTTCTTTCAGAGTAGTGTAAACCATGGTTCTTTCAGACAAGTATAAACCATGGTTTATTCAGAGTAGTGTAAACCATGGTTTATTCAGAGTAGTGTAAACCATGGTTCTTTCAGAGTAGTACAAACCATGGTTCTTTCAAAATAGTGTAAACTATGGTTCTTTCAGAGCAGTGTAAACAGTGGTTCTTTCAGAGAAGTGTAAACCATGGTTCTTTCAGAGTAGTATAAACCATGGTTCTTCCAGAGTAGTGTAAACTATGGTTCTTTCAGAGTAGTGTAAAACATAGTTCTTTCAGAGTAGTGTAAACCATGGTTCTTTCAGAGTAGTGTAAACAATGGTTCTTTCAGAGTAGTGTAAACCATGGTTCTTTCAGATAAGTGTAAACCATGGTTCTTTCAAAGTAGTGTAAACCATGGTTCTTTCAGAGTAGTGTAAATCGTGGTTCTTTCAGAGTAGTGTAAACCATGGTTCTTTCAGAGCAGTGCAAACCACGTTTTTTTTCAGAGTAGTGTAAACCATAGTTCTTTCAGAGTAGTGTAAACCATGATTTTTTCAGAGCAGTGTAAACCATGGTTCTTTCAGAGTAGTGTAAACCATGGTTCTTTCAGAGTAGTGTAAACCATGGTTCTTTCAGAGTAGTGTAAACCATGGTTCTTTCAGAGCAGTGCAAACCACGTTTTTTCAGAGTAGTGTAAACCATGGTTCTTTCAGAGTAGTGTAAACCATGTTTTTTTCAGAGCAGTGTAAACCATGGTTCTTTCAGAGTAGTGTAATCCATGGTTCTTTCAGAGAAGTGTAAACCATGGTTTTTTCAGAGTAGTGTAAACCATGGTTCTTTCAGAGCAGTTTAAACCATGGTTCTTTCAGATAAGCGTAAACCATGGTTCTTTCAGAGTAGTGTAAATCATAGTTCTTTCAGAGAAGTGTAACCCATGGTTCTTTCAGAGTAGTGTAAACCATGGTTCTTTCAGAGTAGTGTAAACCATGGTTCTTTCAGAGTAGTGTAAACCATGGTTCTTTCAGAGTAGTGTAAACCATGGTTCTTTCAGAGTAATGTAAATCATGGTTCTTTCAGAGTAGTGTAAACCATGGTTCTTTCAGAGCAGTGCAAACCACGTTTTTTTCAGAGTAGTGTAAACCATGGTTCTTTCAGAGTAGTGTAAACCATGGTTTTTTCAGAGCAGTGTAAACCATGGTTCTTTCAGAGTAGTGTAAACCATGGTTCTTTCAGAGTAGTGTAAACCATGTTTTTTTCAGAGCAGTGTAAACCATGGTTCTTTCAGAGTAGTGTAAACCATGGTTCTTTCAGAGTAGTGTAAACCATGGTTCTTTCAGAGTAGTGTAAGCCATGGTTTTTTCAGAGTAGTGTAAACCATGGTTCTTTCAGAGTAGTGTAAACCATGGTTTTTTTCAGAGCGGTGTAAACCATGGTTCTTTCAGAGTAGTGTAAACCATGGTTCTTTCAGAGCAGTGCAAACCACATTTTTTTTTCAGAGTAGTGTAAACCATGGTTCTTTCAGAGTAGTGTAAACCATGGTTCTTTCAGAGCAGTGCAAACCACGTTTTTTTCAGAGTAGTTTTAAACCATGGTTCTTTCAGAGTAGTGTAAACCATGTTTTTTCAGAGCAGTGTAAACCATGGTTCTTTCAGAGTAGTGTAAACCATGGTTCTTTCAGATAAGTGTAAACCATGGTTCTTTCAGAGTAGTGTAAACCATGGTTCTTTCAGAGTAGTGTAAACCATGGTTTTTTCAGAGCAGTGTAAACCATGGTTCTTTCAGAGTAGTGTAAACCATGGTTCTTTCAGAGTAGTGTAAACCATGGTTCTTTCAGAGTAGTGTAAGCCATGGTTTTTTCAGAGTAGTGTAAACCATGGTTCTTTCAGAGTAGTGTAAACCATGTTTTTTTCAGAGTAGTGTAAACCATGGTTCTTTCAGAGTAGTGTAAACCATGGTTTTTTCAGAGCAGTGTAAACCATGGTTTTTTCATAGAAGTGTAAACCATGGTTCTTTCAGAGCAGTGCAAACCACGTTTTTTTCAGAGTAGTGTAAACCATGGTTCTTTCAGAGTAGTGTAAACCATGTTTTTTTCAGAGCAGTGTAAACCATGGTTCTTTCAGAGAAGTGTAAACCATGGTTTTTTCAGAGTTGTGTAAACCATGGTTCTTTCAGAGTAGTGTAAACCATGGTTCTTTCAGAGAAGTGTAAATCATGGTTCTTTCAGAGTAGTAAAAACCATGGTTCTTTCAGAGTAGTGTAAACCATGGTTCTTTCAGAGTAGTGTAAACCATGGTTCTTTCAGAGTAGTGTAAACCATGGTTCTTTCAGAGTAGTGTAAACCATGGTTCATTCAGAGTAGTGTAAATCATGGTTCTTTCAGAGTAGTGTAAACCATGGTTCTTTCAGAGTAGTGTAAACCATGGTTCATTCAGAGTAGTGTAAATCATGGTTCTTTCAGAGAAGTGTAAACCATGGTTCTTTCAGAGTAGTGTAAACCATGGTTCTTTTAGAGTAGTGTAAACCATGGTTCTTTCAGAGTAGTGCAAACCATGGTTCTTTCAGAGTAGTGTAAACCATGGTTCTTTCAAGAAGTGTAAACCATGGTTCTTTCAGAGTAGTGTAAACAATGGTTCTTTCAGAGTAGTGTAAACCATGGTTCTTTCAGATAAGTGTAAACCATGGTTCTTTGAGAGTAGTGTAAACCATGGTTCTTTCAGAGTAGTGTAAATCGTGGTTCTTTCAGAGTAGTGTAAACCATGGTTCTTTCAGAGCAGTGCAAACCACGTTTTTTTTCAGAGTAGTGTAAACCATAGTTCTTTCAGAGTAGTGTAAACCATGGTTTTTTCAGAGCAGTGTAAACCATGGTTCTTTCAGAGCAGTGTAAACCATGGTTCTTTCAGAGTAGTGTAAACCATGGTTCTTTCAGAGTAGTGTAAACCATGGTTCTTTCAGAGCAGTGCAAACCACGTTTTTTTTCAGAGTAGTGTAAACCATGGTTCTTTCAGAGTAGTGTAAACCATGTTTTTTTCAGAGCAGTGTAAACCATGGTTCTTTCAGAGTAGTGTAATCCATGGTTTTTTCAGAGAAGTGTAAACCATGGTTTTTTCAGAGTAGTGTAAACCATGGTTCTTTCAGAGCAGTGTAAACCATGGTTCTTTCAGATAAGTGTAAACCATGGTTCTTTCAGAGTAGTGTAAATCATGGTTTTTTTCAGAGTAGTGTAACCATGGTTCTTTCAGAGTAGTAAAAACCATGGTTCTTTCAGAGCAGTGTAAACCATGGTTCATTCAGAGTAGTGTAAATCATGGTTCTTTCAGAGAAGTGTAAACCATGGTTCTTTCAGAGTAGTGTAAACCATGGTTCTTTCAGAGTAGTGCAAACCATGGTTCTTTCAGAGTAGTGTAAACCATGGTTCTTTCAAGAAGTGTAAACCATGGTTCTTTCAGATAAGTGTAAACCATGGTTCTTTCAGAGTAGTGTAAACCATGGTTCTTTCAGAGTAGTGTAAACCATGGTTCTTTCAGAGTAGTGTAAACCATGGTTCTTTCAGAGTAGTGTAAACCATGGTTCTTTCAAAATAGTGTAAACCATGGTTCTTTCAGAGTAGTGGAAACCATGGTTTTTTCAGAGCAGTGTAACCATGGTTCTTTCAGAGTAGTAAAAACCATGGTTCTTTCAGAGTAGTGTAAATCATAGTTCTTTCAGAGAAGTGTAACCCATGGTTCTTTCAGAGTAGTGTAAACCATGGTTCTTACAGAGTAGTGTAAACCATGGTTCTTTCAGAGTAGTGTAAACCATGGTTCTTTCAGAGTAGTGTAAACCATGGTTCTTTCAGAGTAATGTAAATCATGGTTCTTTCAGAGTAGTGTAAACCATGGTTCTTTCAGAGCAGTGCAAACCATGTTTTTTTCAGAGTAGTGTAAACCATGGTTCTTTCAGAGTAGTGTAAACCATGGTTTTTTCAGAGCAGTGTAAACCATGGTTCTTTCAGAGTAGTGTAAACCATGGTTCTTTCAGAGTAGTGTAAACCATGTTTTTTCAGAGTAGTGTAAACCATGGTTCTTTCAGAGTAGTGTAAACCATGGTTCTTTCAAAGTAGTGTAAACCATGGTTCTTTCAGAGTAGTGTAAATCGTGGTTCTTTCAGAGTAGTGTAAACCATGGTTCTTTCAGAGCAGTGCAAACCACGTTTTTTTCAGAGTAGTGTAAACCATAGTTCTTTCAGAGTAGCGTAAACCATGTTTTTTTCAGAGCAGTGTAAACCATGGTTCTTTCAGAGCAGTGTAAACCATGGTTCTTTCAGAGTAGTGTAAACCATGGTTCTTTCAGAGTAGTGTAAACCATGGTTCTTTCAGAGTAGTGTAAACCATGGTTCTTTCAGAGCAGTGCAAACCACGTTTTTTCAGAGTAGTGTAAACCATGGTTCTTTCAGAGTAGTGTAAACCATGTTTTTTTCAGAGCAGTGTAAACCATGGTTCTTTCAGAGTAGTGTAATCCATGGTTCTTTCAGAGAAGTGTAAACCATGGTTTTTTCAGAGTAGTGTAAACCATGTTTCTTTTCAGAGCAGTGTAAACCATGGTTCATTCAGAGTAGTGTAAACCATGGTTCTTTCAGAGCAGTGCAAACCACGTTTTTTTTCAGAGTAGTGTAAACCATGGTTCTTTCAGAGTAGTGTAAACCATGTTTTTTTCAGAGCAGTGTAAACCATGGTTTTTTCATAGAAGTGTAAACCATAGTTCTTTCAGAGTAGTGTAAATCATAGTTCTTTCAGAGAAGTGTAAAGCATGGTTCTTTCAGAGTAGTGTAAACCATGGTTCATTCAGAGTAGTGTAAACCATGTTTTTTTCAGAGCAGTGTAAACCATGGTTCTTTCAGAGTAGTGTAAACCATGGTTCTTTCAGAGTAGTGTAAACCATGGTTCTTTCAGAGTAGTGTAAACCATGGTTCTTTCAGAGTAGTGTAAACCATGGTTCTTTCAGAGCAGTGCAAACCACGTTTTTTTCTGAGTAGTGTAAACCATGGTTCTTTCAGAGTAGTGTAAACCATGGTTTTTTCAGAGCAGTGTAAACCATGGTTCTTTCAGAGTAGTGTAAACCATGGTTCTTTCAGAGTAGTGTAAACCATGTTTTTTCAGAGCAGTGTAAACCATGGTTCTTTCAGAGCAGTGTAAACCATGGTTCATTCAGAGTAGTGTAAATCATGGTTCTTTCAGAGAAGTGTAAACCATGGTTCTTTCAGAGTAGTGTAAACCATGGTTCTTTTAGAGTAGTGTAAACCATGGTTCTTTCAGGGTAGTGCAAACCATGGTTCTTTCAGAGTAGTGTAAACCATGGTTCTTTCAAGAAGTGTAAACCATGGTTCTTTCAGAGTAGTGTAAACCATGGTTCTTTCAGAGTAGTGTAAACCATGGTTCTTTCAGAGTAGTGTAAACCATGGTTCTTTCAGAGTAGTGTAAACCATGGTTCATTCAGAGTAGTGTAAATCATGGTTCTTTCAGAGTAGTGTAAACCATGGTTCTTTCAGAGTAATGTAAACCATGGTTCATTCAGAGTAGTGTAAACCATGGTTCTTTCAGAGAAGTGTAAACCATGGTTCTTTCAGAGTAGTGTAAACCATGGTTCTTTCAGAGTAGTGTAAACCATGGTTCTTTCAGAGTAGTGCAAACCATGGTTCTTTCAGAGTAGTGTAAACCATGGTTCTTTCAAGAAGTGTAAACCATGGTTCTTTCAGAGTAGTATAAACCATGGTTCTTTCAGAGTAGTGTAAACCATGGTTCTTTCAAAATAGTGTAAACCATGGTTCTTTCAGAGTAGTGTAAATCATGGTTCTTTCAGAGTAGTGTAAACCATGGTTCTTTCAGACAAGTATAAACCATGGTTTATTCAGAGTAGTGTAAACCATGGTTTATTCAGAGTAGTGTAAACCATGGTTCTTTCAGAGTAGTACAAACCATGGTTCTTTCAAAATAGTGTAAACTATGGTTCTTTCAGAGCAGTGTAAACAGTGGTTCTTTCAGAGAAGTGTAAACCATGGTTCTTTCAGAGTAGTATAAACCATGGTTCTTCCAGAGTAGTGTAAACTATGGTTCTTTCAGAGTAGTGTAAAACATAGTTCTTTCAGAGTAGTGTAAACCATGGTTCTTTCAGAGTAGTGTAAACAATGGTTCTTTCAGAGTAGTGTAAACCATGGTTCTTTCAGATAAGTGTAAACCATGGTTCTTTCAAAGTAGTGTAAACCATGGTTCTTTCAGAGTAGTGTAAATCGTGGTTCTTTCAGAGTAGTGTAAACCATGGTTCTTTCAGAGCAGTGCAAACCACGTTTTTTTTCAGAGTAGTGTAAACCATGGTTCTTTCAGAGTAGTGTAAACCATGTTTTTTTTCAGAGCAGTGTAAACCATGGTTCTTTCAGAGTAGTGTAATCCATGGTTCTTTCAGAGAAGTGTAAACCATGGTTTTTTCAGAGTAGTGTAAACCATGGTTCTTTCAGAGCAGTTTAAACCATGGTTCTTTCAGATAAGCGTAAAACCATGGTTCTTTCAGAGTAGTGTAAATCATAGTTCTTTCAGAGAAGTGTAACCCATGGTTCTTTCAGAGTAGTGTAAACCATGGTTCTTTCAGAGTAGTGTAAACCATGGTTCTTTCAGAGTAGTGTAAACCATGGTTCTTTCAGAGTAGTGTAAACCATGGTTCTTTCAGAGTAATGTAAATCATGGTTCTTTCAGAGTAGTGTAAACCATGGTTCTTTCAGAGCAGTGCAAACCACGTTTTTTTCAGAGTAGTGTAAACCATGGTTCTTTCAGAGTAGTGTAAACCATGGTTTTTTCAGAGCAGTGTAAACCATGGTTCTTTCAGAGTAGTGTAAACCATGGTTCTTTCAGAGTAGTGTAAACCATGTTTTTTTCAGAGCAGTGTAAACCATGGTTCTTTCAGAGTAGTGTAAACCATGGTTCTTTCAGAGTAGTGTAAACCATGGTTCTTTCAGAGTAGTGTAAACCATGGTTCTTTCAGAGTAGTGTAAGCCATGGTTTTTTCAGAGTAGTGTAAACCATGGTTCTTTCAGAGTAGTGTAAACCATGGTTTTTTTCAGAGCGGTGTAAACCATGGTTCTTTCAGAGTAGTGTAAACCATGGTTCTTTCAGAGCAGTGCAAACCACATTTTTTTTTCAGAGTAGTGTAAACCATGGTTCTTTCAGAGTAGTGTAAACCATGGTTCTTTCAGAGCAGTGCAAACCACGTTTTTTTCAGAGTAGTTTTAAACCATGGTTCTTTCAGAGTAGTGTAAACCATGTTTTTTCAGAGCAGTGTAAACCATGGTTCTTTCAGAGTAGTGTAAACCATGGTTCTTTCAGATAAGTGTAAACCATGGTTCTTTCAGAGTAGTGTAAACCATGGTTCTTTCAGAGTAGTGTAAACCATGGTTTTTTCAGAGCAGTGTAAACCATGGTTCTTTCAGAGTAGTGTAAACCATGGTTCTTTCAGAGTAGTGTAAACCATGGTTCTTTCAGAGTAGTGTAAGCCATGGTTTTTTCAGAGTAGTGTAAACCATGGTTCTTTCAGAGTAGTGTAAACCATGTTTTTTTTCAGAGTAGTGTAAACCATGGTTCTTTCAGAGTAGTGTAAACCATGGTTTTTTCAGAGCAGTGTAAACCATGGTTTTTTCATAGAAGTGTAAACCATGGTTCTTTCAGAGCAGTGCAAACCACGTTTTTTTCAGAGTAGTGTAAACCATGGTTCTTTCAGAGTAGTGTAAACCATGTTTTTTTCAGAGCAGTGTAAACCATGGTTCTTTCAGAGAAGTGTAAACCATGGTTTTTTCAGAGTTGTGTAAACCATGGTTCTTTCAGAGTAGTGTAAACCATGGTTCTTTCAGAGAAGTGTAAATCATGGTTCTTTCAGAGTAGTAAAAACCATGGTTCTTTCAGAGTAGTGTAAACCATGGTTCTTTCAGAGTAGTGTAAACCATGGTTCTTTCAGAGTAGTGTAAACCATGGTTCTTTCAGAGTAGTGTAAACCATGGTTCATTCAGAGTAGTGTAAATCATGGTTCTTTCAGAGTAGTGTAAACCATGGTTCTTTCAGAGTAGTGTAAACCATGGTTCATTCAGAGTAGTGTAAATCATGGTTCTTTCAGAGAAGTGTAAACCATGGTTCTTTCAGAGTAGTGTAAACCATGGTTCTTTTAGAGTAGTGTAAACCATGGTTCTTTCAGAGTAGTGCAAACCATGGTTCTTTCAGAGTAGTGTAAACCATGGTTCTTTCAAGAAGTGTAAACCATGGTTCTTTCAGAGTAGTGTAAACAATGGTTCTTTCAGAGTAGTGTAAACCATGGTTCTTTCAGATAAGTGTAAACCATGGTTCTTTGAGAGTAGTGTAAACCATGGTTCTTTCAGAGTAGTGTAAATCGTGGTTCTTTCAGAGTAGTGTAAACCATGGTTCTTTCAGAGCAGTGCAAACCACGTTTTTTTTCAGAGTAGTGTAAACCATAGTTCTTTCAGAGTAGTGTAAACCATGGTTTTTTCAGAGCAGTGTAAACCATGGTTCTTTCAGAGCAGTGTAAACCATGGTTCTTTCAGAGTAGTGTAAACCATGGTTCTTTCAGAGTAGTGTAAACCATGGTTCTTTCAGAGCAGTGCAAACCACGTTTTTTTCAGAGTAGTGTAAACCATGGTTCTTTCAGAGTAGTGTAAACCATGTTTTTTTCAGAGCAGTGTAAACCATGGTTCTTTCAGAGTAGTGTAATCCATGGTTTTTTCAGAGAAGTGTAAACCATGGTTTTTTCAGAGTAGTGTAAACCATGGTTCTTTCAGAGCAGTGTAAACCATGGTTCTTTCAGATAAGTGTAAACCATGGTTCTTTCAGAGTAGTGTAAATCATGGTTTTTTTCAGAGTAGTGTAACCATGGTTCTTTCAGAGTAGTAAAAACCATGGTTCTTTCAGAGCAGTGTAAACCATGGTTCATTCAGAGTAGTGTAAATCATGGTTCTTTCAGAGAAGTGTAAACCATGGTTCTTTCAGAGTAGTGTAAACCATGGTTCTTTCAGAGTAGTGTAAACCATGGTTCTTTCAGAGTAGTGCAAACCATGGTTCTTTCAGAGTAGTGTAAACCATGGTTCTTTCAAGAAGTGTAAACCATGGTTCTTTCAGATAAGTGTAAACCATGGTTCTTTCAGAGTAGTGTAAACCATGGTTCTTTCAGAGTAGTGTAAACCATGGTTCTTTCAGAGTAGTGTAAACCATGGTTCTTTCAGAGTAGTGTAAACCATGGTTCTTTCAAAATAGTGTAAACCATGGTTCTTTCAGAGTAGTGGAAACCATGGTTTTTTCAGAGCAGTGTAACCATGGTTCTTTCAGAGTAGTAAAAACCATGGTTCTTTCAGAGTAGTGTAAATCATAGTTCTTTCAGATAAGTGTAACCCATGGTTCTTTCAGAGTAGTGTAAACCATGGTTCTTACAGAGTAGTGTAAACCATGGTTCTTTCAGAGTAGTGTAAATCATAGTTCTTTCAGAGAAGTGTAAAGCATGGTTCTTTCAGAGTAGTGTAAACCATGGTTCATTCAGAGTAGTGTAAACCATGGTTTTTTCAGAGCAGTGTAAACCATGGTTCTTTCAGAGTAGTGTAAACCATGGTTCTTTCAGAGTAGTGTAAACCATGGTTCTTTCAGAGTAGTGTAAACCATGGTTCTTTCAGAGTAGTGTAAACCATGGTTCTTTCAGAGCAGTGCAAACCACGTTTTTTTCTGAGTAGTGTAAACCATGGTTCTTTCAGAGTAGTGTAAACCATGGTTTTTTCAGAGCAGTGTAAACCATGGTTCTTTCAGAGTAGTGTAAACCATGGTTCTTTCAGAGTAGTGTAAACCATGTTTTTTCAGAGCAGTGTAAACCATGGTTCTTTCAGAGCAGTGTAAACCATGGTTCATTCAGAGTAGTGTAAATCATGGTTCTTTCAGAGAAGTGTAATCCATGGTTCTTTCAGAGTAGTGTAAACCATGGTTCTTTTAGAGTAGTGTAAACCATGGTTCTTTCAGGGTAGTGCAAACCATGGTTCTTTCAGAGTAGTGTAAACCATGGTTCTTTCAAGAAGTGTAAACCATGGTTCTTTCAGAGTAGTGTAAACCATGGTTCTTTCAGAGTAGTGTAAACCATGGTTCTTTCAGAGTAGTGTAAACCATGGTTCTTTCAGAGTAGTGTAAACCATGGTTCATTCAGAGTAGTGTAAATCATGGTTCTTTCAGAGTAGTGTAAACCATGGTTCTTTCAGAGTAATGTAAACCATGGTTCATTCAGAGTAGTGTAAACCATGGTTCTTTCAGAGAAGTGTAAACCATGGTTCTTTCAGAGTAGTGTAAACCATGGTTCTTTCAGAGTAGTGTAAACCATGGTTCTTTCAGAGTAGTGCAAACCATGGTTCTTTCAGAGTAGTGTAAACCATGGTTCTTTCAAGAAGTGTAAACCATGGTTCTTTCAGAGTAGTATAAACCATGGTTCTTTCAGAGTAGTGTAAACCATGGTTCTTTCAAAATAGTGTAAACCATGGTTCTTTCAGAGTAGTGTAAATCATGGTTCTTTCAGAGTAGTGTAAACCATGGTTCTTTCAGACAAGTATAAACCATGGTTTATTCAGAGTAGTGTAAACCATGGTTTATTCAGAGTAGTGTAAACCATGGTTCTTTCAGAGTAGTACAAACCATGGTTCTTTCAAAATAGTGTAAACTATGGTTCTTTCAGAGCAGTGTAAACAGTGGTTCTTTCAGAGAAGTGTAAACCATGGTTCTTTCAGAGTAGTATAAACCATGGTTCTTCCAGAGTAGTGTAAACTATGGTTCTTTCAGAGTAGTGTAAAACATAGTTCTTTCAGAGTAGTGTAAACCATGGTTCTTTCAGAGTAGTGTAAACAATGGTTCTTTCAGAGTAGTGTAAACCATGGTTCTTTCAGATAAGTGTAAACCATGGTTCTTTCAAAGTAGTGTAAACCATGGTTCTTTCAGAGTAGTGTAAATCGTGGTTCTTTCAGAGTAGTGTAAACCATGGTTCTTTCAGAGCAGTGCAAACCACGTTTTTTTTCAGAGTAGTGTAAACCATGGTTCTTTCAGAGTAGTGTAAACCATGTTTTTTTTCAGAGCAGTGTAAACCATGGTTCTTTCAGAGTAGTGTAATCCATGGTTCTTTCAGAGAAGTGTAAACCATGGTTTTTTCAGAGTAGTGTAAACCATGGTTCTTTCAGAGCAGTTTAAACCATGGTTCTTTCAGATAAGCGTAAAACCATGGTTCTTTCAGAGTAGTGTAAATCATAGTTCTTTCAGAGAAGTGTAACCCATGGTTCTTTCAGAGTAGTGTAAACCATGGTTCTTTCAGAGTAGTGTAAACCATGGTTCTTTCAGAGTAGTGTAAACCATGGTTCTTTCAGAGTAGTGTAAACCATGGTTCTTTCAGAGTAATGTAAATCATGGTTCTTTCAGAGTAGTGTAAACCATGGTTCTTTCAGAGCAGTGCAAACCACGTTTTTTTCAGAGTAGTGTAAACCATGGTTCTTTCAGAGTAGTGTAAACCATGGTTTTTTCAGAGCAGTGTAAACCATGGTTCTTTCAGAGTAGTGTAAACAATGGTTCTTTCAGAGTAGTGTAAACCATGTTTTTTTCAGAGCAGTGTAAACCATGGTTCTTTCAGAGTAGTGTAAACCATGGTTCTTTCAGAGTAGTGTAAACCATGGTTCTTTCAGAGTAGTGTAAACCATGGTTCTTTCAGAGTAGTGTAAGCCATGGTTTTTTCAGAGTAGTGTAAACCATGGTTCTTTCAGAGTAGTGTAAACCATGGTTTTTTTCAGAGCGGTGTAAACCATGGTTCTTTCAGAGTAGTGTAAACCATGGTTCTTTCAGAGCAGTGCAAACCACATTTTTTTTCAGAGTAGTGTAAACCATGGTTCTTTCAGAGTAGTGTAAACCATGGTTCTTTCAGAGCAGTGCAAACCACGTTTTTTTCAGAGTAGTTTTAAACCATGGTTCTTTCAGAGTAGTGTAAACCATGTTTTTTCAGAGCAGTGTAAACCATGGTTCTTTCAGAGTAGTGTAAACCATGGTTCTTTCAGATAAGTGTAAACCATGGTTCTTTCAGAGTAGTGTAAACCATGGTTCTTTCAGAGTAGTGTAAACCATGGTTTTTTCAGAGCAGTGTAAACCATGGTTCTTTCAGAGTAGTGTAAACCATGGTTCTTTCAGAGTAGTGTAAACCATGGTTCTTTCAGAGTAGTGTAAGCCATGGTTTTTTCAGAGTAGTGTAAACCATGGTTCTTTCAGAGTAGTGTAAACCATGTTTTTTTCAGAGTAGTGTAAACCATGGTTCTTTCAGAGTAGTGTAAACCATGGTTTTTTCAGAGCAGTGTAAACCATGGTTTTTTCATAGAAGTGTAAACCATGGTTCTTTCAGAGCAGTGCAAACCACGTTTTTTTCAGAGTAGTGTAAACCATGGTTCTTTCAGAGTAGTGTAAACCATGTTTTTTTCAGAGCAGTGTAAACCATGGTTCTTTCAGAGAAGTGTAAACCATGGTTTTTTCAGAGTTGTGTAAACCATGGTTCTTTCAGAGTAGTGTAAACCATGGTTCTTTCAGAGAAGTGTAAATCATGGTTCTTTCAGAGTAGTAAAAACCATGGTTCTTTCAGAGTAGTGTAAACCATGGTTCTTTCAGAGTAGTGTAAACCATGGTTCTTTCAGAGTAGTGTAAACCATGGTTCTTTCAGAGTAGTGTAAACCATGGTTCATTCAGAGTAGTGTAAATCATGGTTCTTTCAGAGTAGTGTAAACCATGGTTCTTTCAGAGTAGTGTAAACCATGGTTCATTCAGAGTAGTGTAAATCATGGTTCTTTCAGAGAAGTGTAAACCATGGTTCTTTCAGAGTAGTGTAAACCATGGTTCTTTTAGAGTAGTGTAAACCATGGTTCTTTCAGAGTAGTGCAAACCATGGTTCTTTCAGAGTAGTGTAAACCATGGTTCTTTCAAGAAGTGTAAACCATGGTTCTTTCAGAGTAGTGTAAACAATGGTTCTTTCAGAGTAGTGTAAACCATGGTTCTTTCAGATAAGTGTAAACCATGGTTCTTTGAGAGTAGTGTAAACCATGGTTCTTTCAGAGTAGTGTAAATCGTGGTTCTTTCAGAGTAGTGTAAACCATGGTTCTTTCAGAGCAGTGCAAACCACGTTTTTTTTCAGAGTAGTGTAAACCATAGTTCTTTCAGAGTAGTGTAAACCATGGTTTTTTCAGAGCAGTGTAAACCATGGTTCTTTCAGAGCAGTGTAAACCATGGTTCTTTCAGAGCAGTGTAAACCATGGTTCTTTCAGAGTAGTGTAAACCATGGTTCTTTCAGAGCAGTGCAAACCACGTTTTTTTCAGAGTAGTGTAAACCATGGTTCTTTCAGAGTAGTGTAAACCATGTTTTTTTCAGAGCAGTGTAAACCATGGTTCTTTCAGAGTAGTGTAATCCATGGTTTTTTCAGAGAAGTGTAAACCATGGTTTTTTCAGAGTAGTGTAAACCATGGTTCTTTCAGAGCAGTGTAAACCATGGTTCTTTCAGATAAGTGTAAACCATGGTTCTTTCAGAGTAGTGTAAATCATGGTTTTTTTCAGAGTAGTGTAACCATGGTTCTTTCAGAGTAGTAAAAACCATGGTTCTTTCAGAGCAGTGTAAACCATGGTTCATTCAGAGCAGTGTAAACCATGGTTCTTTCAGAGCAGTGTAAACCATGGTTCATTCAGAGTAGTGTAAACCATGTTTTTTTCAGAGCAGTGTAAACCATGGTTCTTTCAGAGTAGTGTAATCCATGGTTCTTTCAGAGAAGTGTAAACCATGGTTTTTTCAGAGTAGTGTAAACCATGTTTCTTTTCAGAGCAGTGTAAACCATGGTTCATTCAGAGTAGTGTAAACCATGGTTCTTTCAGAGCAGTGCAAACCACGTTTTTTTTTCAGAGTAGTGTAAACCATGGTTCTTTCAGAGTAGTGTAAACCATGTTTTTTTCAGAGCAGTGTAAACCATGGTTCTTTCATAGAAGTGTAAACCATAGTTCTTTCAGAGTAGTGTAAATCATAGTTCTTTCAGAGAAGTGTAAAGCATGGTTCTTTCAGAGTAGTGTAAACCATGGTTCATTCAGAGTAGTGTAAACCATGGTTTTTTCAGAGCAGTGTAAACCATGGTTCTTTCAGAGTGGTGTAAACCATGGTTCTTTCAGAGTAGTGTAAACCATGGTTCTTTCAGAGTAGTGTAAACCATGGTTCTTTCAGAGTAGTGTAAACCATGGTTCTTTCAGAGCAGTGCAAACCACGTTTTTTTCTGAGTAGTGTAAACCATGGTTCTTTCAGAGTAGTGTAAACCATGGTTTTTTCAGAGCAGTGTAAACCATGGTTCTTTCAGAGTAGTGTAAACCATGGTTCTTTCAGAGTAGTGTAAACCATGTTTTTTCAGAGCAGTGTAAACCATGGTTCTTTCAGAGCAGTGTAAACCATGGTTCATTCAGAGTAGTGTAAATCATGGTTCTTTCAGAGAAGTGTAAACCATGGTTCTTTCAGAGTAGTGTAAACCATGGTTCTTTTAGAGTAGTGTAAACCATGGTTCTTTCAGGGTAGTGCAAACCATGGTTCTTTCAGAGTAGTGTAAACCATGGTTCTTTCAAGAAGTGTAAACCATGGTTCTTTCAGAGTAGTGTAAACCATGGTTCTTTCAGAGTAGTGTAAACCATGGTTCTTTCAGAGTAGTGTAAACCATGGTTCTTTCAGAGTAGTGTAAACCATGGTTCATTCAGAGTAGTGTAAATCATGGTTCTTTCAGAGTAGTGTAAACCATGGTTCTTTCAGAGTAATGTAAACCATGGTTCATTCAGAGTAGTGTAAACCATGGTTCTTTCAGAGTAGTATAAACCATGGTTCTTTCAGAGTAGTGTAAACCATGGTTCTTTCAAAATAGTGTAAACCATGGTTCTTTCAGAGTAGTGTAAATCATGGTTCTTTCAGAGTAGTGTAAACCATGGTTCTTTCAGACAAGTATAAACCATGGTTTATTCAGAGTAGTGTAAACCATGGTTTATTCAGAGTAGTGTAAACCATGGTTCTTTCAGAGTAGTACAAACCATGGTTCTTTCAAAATAGTGTAAACTATGGTTCTTTCAGAGCAGTGTAAACAGTGGTTCTTTCAGAGAAGTGTAAACCATGGTTCTTTCAGAGTAGTATAAACCATGGTTCTTCCAGAGTAGTGTAAACTATGGTTCTTTCAGAGTAGTGTAAAACATAGTTCTTTCAGAGTAGTGTAAACCATGGTTCTTTCAGAGTAGTGTAAACAATGGTTCTTTCAGAGTAGTGTAAACCATGGTTCTTTCAGATAAGTGTAAACCATGGTTCTTTCAAAGTAGTGTAAACCATGGTTCTTTCAGAGTAGTGTAAATCGTGGTTCTTTCAGAGTAGTGTAAACCATGGTTCTTTCAGAGCAGTGCAAACCACGTTTTTTTTCAGAGTAGTGTAAACCATAGTTCTTTCAGAGTAGTGTAAACCATGATTTTTTCAGAGCAGTGTAAACCATGGTTCTTTCAGAGTAGTGTAAACCATGGTTCTTTCAGAGTAGTGTAAACCATGGTTCTTTCAGAGTAGTGTAAACCATGGTTCTTTCAGAGCAGTGCAAACCACGTTTTTTCAGAGTAGTGTAAACCATGGTTCTTTCAGAGTAGTGTAAACCATGTTTTTTTCAGAGCAGTGTAAACCATGGTTCTTTCAGAGTAGTGTAATCCATGGTTCTTTCAGAGAAGTGTAAACCATGGTTTTTTCAGAGTAGTGTAAACCATGGTTCTTTCAGAGCAGTTTAAACCATGGTTCTTTCAGATAAGCGTAAACCATGGTTCTTTCAGAGTAGTGTAAATCATAGTTCTTTCAGAGAAGTGTAACCCATGGTTCTTTCAGAGTAGTGTAAACCATGGTTCTTTCAGAGTAGTGTAAACCATGGTTCTTTCAGAGTAGTGTAAACCATGGTTCTTTCAGAGTAGTGTAAACCATGGTTCTTTCAGAGTAATGTAAATCATGGTTCTTTCAGAGTAGTGTAAACCATGGTTCTTTCAGAGCAGTGCAAACCACGTTTTTTTCAGAGTAGTGTAAACCATGGTTCTTTCAGAGTAGTGTAAACCATGGTTTTTTCAGAGCAGTGTAAACCATGGTTCTTTCAGAGTAGTGTAAACCATGGTTCTTTCAGAGTAGTGTAAACCATGTTTTTTTCAGAGCAGTGTAAACCATGGTTCTTTCAGAGTAGTGTAAACCATGGTTCTTTCAGAGTAGTGTAAACCATGGTTCTTTCAGAGTAGTGTAAGCCATGGTTTTTTCAGAGTAGTGTAAACCATGGTTCTTTCAGAGTAGTGTAAACCATGGTTTTTTTCAGAGCGGTGTAAACCATGGTTCTTTCAGAGTAGTGTAAACCATGGTTCTTTCAGAGCAGTGCAAACCACATTTTTTTTTCAGAGTAGTGTAAACCATGGTTCTTTCAGAGTAGTGTAAACCATGGTTCTTTCAGAGCAGTGCAAACCACGTTTTTTTCAGAGTAGTTTTAAACCATGGTTCTTTCAGAGTAGTGTAAACCATGTTTTTTCAGAGCAGTGTAAACCATGGTTCTTTCAGAGTAGTGTAAACCATGGTTCTTTCAGATAAGTGTAAACCATGGTTCTTTCAGAGTAGTGTAAACCATGGTTCTTTCAGAGTAGTGTAAACCATGGTTTTTTCAGAGCAGTGTAAACCATGGTTCTTTCAGAGTAGTGTAAACCATGGTTCTTTCAGAGTAGTGTAAACCATGGTTCTTTCAGAGTAGTGTAAGCCATGGTTTTTTCAGAGTAGTGTAAACCATGGTTCTTTCAGAGTAGTGTAAACCATGTTTTTTTCAGAGTAGTGTAAACCATGGTTCTTTCAGAGTAGTGTAAACCATGGTTTTTTCAGAGCAGTGTAAACCATGGTTTTTTCATAGAAGTGTAAACCATGGTTCTTTCAGAGCAGTGCAAACCACGTTTTTTTCAGAGTAGTGTAAACCATGGTTCTTTCAGAGTAGTGTAAACCATGTTTTTTTCAGAGCAGTGTAAACCATGGTTCTTTCAGAGAAGTGTAAACCATGGTTTTTTCAGAGTTGTGTAAACCATGGTTCTTTCAGAGTAGTGTAAACCATGGTTCTTTCAGAGAAGTGTAAATCATGGTTCTTTCAGAGTAGTAAAAACCATGGTTCTTTCAGAGTAGTGTAAACCATGGTTCTTTCAGAGTAGTGTAAACCATGGTTCTTTCAGAGTAGTGTAAACCATGGTTCTTTCAGAGTAGTGTAAACCATGGTTCATTCAGAGTAGTGTAAACCATGGTTCTTTCAGAGTAGTGTAAACCATGGTTCATTCAGAGTAGTGTAAATCATGGTTCTTTCAGAGAAGTGTAAACCATGGTTCTTTCAGAGTAGTGTAAACCATGGTTCTTTTAGAGTAGTGTAAACCATGGTTCTTTCAGAGTAGTGCAAACCATGGTTCTTTCAGAGTAGTGTAAACCATGGTTCTTTCAAGAAGTGTAAACCATGGTTCTTTCAGAGTAGTGTAAACAATGGTTCTTTCAGAGTAGTGTAAACCATGGTTCTTTCAGATAAGTGTAAACCATGGTTCTTTGAGAGTAGTGTAAACCATGGTTCTTTCAGAGTAGTGTAAATCGTGGTTCTTTCAGAGTAGTGTAAACCATGGTTCTTTCAGAGCAGTGCAAACCACGTTTTTTTTCAGAGTAGTGTAAACCATAGTTCTTTCAGAGTAGTGTAAACCATGGTTTTTTCAGAGCAGTGTAAACCATGGTTCTTTCAGAGCAGTGTAAACCATGGTTCTTTCAGAGTAGTGTAAACCATGGTTCTTTCAGAGTAGTGTAAACCATGGTTCTTTCAGAGCAGTGCAAACCACGTTTTTTTTCAGAGTAGTGTAAACCATGGTTCTTTCAGAGTAGTGTAAACCATGTTTTTTTCAGAGCAGTGTAAACCATGGTTCTTTCAGAGTAGTGTAATCCATGGTTTTTTCAGAGAAGTGTAAACCATGGTTTTTTCAGAGTAGTGTAAACCATGGTTCTTTCAGAGCAGTGTAAACCATGGTTCTTTCAGATAAGTGTAAACCATGGTTCTTTCAGAGTAGTGTAAATCATGGTTTTTTTCAGAGTAGTGTAACCATGGTTCTTTCAGAGTAGTAAAAACCATGGTTCTTTCAGAGCAGTGTAAACCATGGTTCATTCAGAGTAGTGTAAATCATGGTTCTTTCAGAGAAGTGTAAACCATGGTTCTTTCAGAGTAGTGTAAACCATGGTTCTTTCAGAGTAGTGCAAACCATGGTTCTTTCAGAGTAGTGTAAACCATGGTTCTTTCAAGAAGTGTAAACCATGGTTCTTTCAGATAAGTGTAAACCATGGTTCTTTCAGAGTAGTGTAAACCATGGTTCTTTCAGAGTAGTGTAAACCATGGTTCTTTCAGAGTAGTGTAAACCATGGTTCTTTCAGAGTAGTGTAAACCATGGTTCTTTCAAAATAGTGTAAACCATGGTTCTTTCAGAGTAGTGGAAACCATGGTTTTTTCAGAGCAGTGTAACCATGGTTCTTTCAGAGTAGTAAAAACCATGGTTCTTTCAGAGTAGTGTAAATCATAGTTCTTTCAGAGAAGTGTAACCCATGGTTCTTTCAGAGTAGTGTAAACCATGGTTCTTACAGAGTAGTGTAAACCATGGTTCTTTCAGAGTAGTGTAAACCATGGTTCTTTCAGAGTAGTGTAAACCATGGTTCTTTCAGAGTAATGTAAATCATGGTTCTTTCAGAGTAGTGTAAACCATGGTTCTTTCAGAGCAGTGCAAACCATGTTTTTTTCAGAGTAGTGTAAACCATGGTTCTTTCAGAGTAGTGTAAACCATGGTTTTTTCAGAGCAGTGTAAACCATGGTTCTTTCAGAGTAGTGTAAACCATGGTTCTTTCAGAGTAGTGTAAACCATGTTTTTTCAGAGTAGTGTAAACCATGGTTCTTTCAGAGTAGTGTAAACCATGGTTCTTTCAAAGTAGTGTAAACCATGGTTCTTTCAGAGTAGTGTAAATCGTGGTTCTTTCAGAGTAGTGTAAACCATGGTTCTTTCAGAGCAGTGCAAACCACGTTTTTTTCAGAGTAGTGTAAACCATAGTTCTTTCAGAGTAGCGTAAACCATGTTTTTTTCAGAGCAGTGTAAACCATGGTTCTTTCAGAGCAGTGTAAACCATGGTTCTTTCAGAGTAGTGTAAACCATGGTTCTTTCAGAGTAGTGTAAACCATGGTTCTTTCAGAGTAGTGTAAACCATGGTTCTTTCAGAGCAGTGCAAACCACGTTTTTTCAGAGTAGTGTAAACCATGGTTCTTTCAGAGTAGTGTAAACCATGTTTTTTTCAGAGCAGTGTAAACCATGGTTCTTTCAGAGTAGTGTAATCCATGGTTCTTTCAGAGAAGTGTAAACCATGGTTTTTTCAGAGTAGTGTAAACCATGTTTCTTTTCAGAGCAGTGTAAACCATGGTTCATTCAGAGTAGTGTAAACCATGGTTCTTTCAGAGCAGTGCAAACCACGTTTTTTTTCAGAGTAGTGTAAACCATGGTTCTTTCAGAGTAGTGTAAACCATGTTTTTTTCAGAGCAGTGTAAACCATGGTTTTTTCATAGAAGTGTAAACCATAGTTCTTTCAGAGTAGTGTAAATCATAGTTCTTTCAGAGAAGTGTAAAGCATGGTTCTTTCAGAGTAGTGTAAACCATGGTTCATTCAGAGTAGTGTAAACCATGTTTTTTTCAGAGCAGTGTAAACCATGGTTCTTTCAGAGTAGTGTAAACCATGGTTCTTTCAGAGTAGTGTAAACCATGGTTCTTTCAGAGTAGTGTAAACCATGGTTCTTTCAGAGTAGTGTAAACCATGGTTCTTTCAGAGCAGTGCAAACCACGTTTTTTTCTGAGTAGTGTAAACCATGGTTCTTTCAGAGTAGTGTAAACCATGGTTTTTTCAGAGCAGTGTAAACCATGGTTCTTTCAGAGTAGTGTAAACCATGGTTCTTTCAGAGTAGTGTAAACCATGTTTTTTCAGAGCAGTGTAAACCATGGTTCTTTCAGAGCAGTGTAAACCATGGTTCATTCAGAGTAGTGTAAATCATGGTTCTTTCAGAGAAGTGTAAACCATGGTTCTTTCAGAGTAGTGTAAACCATGGTTCTTTTAGAGTAGTGTAAACCATGGTTCTTTCAGGGTAGTGCAAACCATGGTTCTTTCAGAGTAGTGTAAACCATGGTTCTTTCAAGAAGTGTAAACCATGGTTCTTTCAGAGTAGTGTAAACCATGGTTCTTTCAGAGTAGTGTAAACCATGGTTCTTTCAGAGTAGTGTAAACCATGGTTCTTTCAGAGTAGTGTAAACCATGGTTCATTCAGAGTAGTGTAAATCATGGTTCTTTCAGAGTAGTGTAAACCATGGTTCTTTCAGAGTAATGTAAACCATGGTTCATTCAGAGTAGTGTAAACCATGGTTCTTTCAGAGAAGTGTAAACCATGGTTCTTTCAGAGTAGTGTAAACCATGGTTCTTTCAGAGTAGTGTAAACCATGGTTCTTTCAGAGTAGTGCAAACCATGGTTCTTTCAGAGTAGTGTAAACCATGGTTCTTTCAAGAAGTGTAAACCATGGTTCTTTCAGAGTAGTATAAACCATGGTTCTTTCAGAGTAGTGTAAACCATGGTTCTTTCAAAATAGTGTAAACCATGGTTCTTTCAGAGTAGTGTAAATCATGGTTCTTTCAGAGTAGTGTAAACCATGGTTCTTTCAGACAAGTATAAACCATGGTTTATTCAGAGTAGTGTAAACCATGGTTTATTCAGAGTAGTGTAAACCATGGTTCTTTCAGAGTAGTACAAACCATGGTTCTTTCAAAATAGTGTAAACTATGGTTCTTTCAGAGCAGTGTAAACAGTGGTTCTTTCAGAGAAGTGTAAACCATGGTTCTTTCAGAGTAGTATAAACCATGGTTCTTCCAGAGTAGTGTAAACTATGGTTCTTTCAGAGTAGTGTAAAACATAGTTCTTTCAGAGTAGTGTAAACCATGGTTCTTTCAGAGTAGTGTAAACAATGGTTCTTTCAGAGTAGTGTAAACCATGGTTCTTTCAGATAAGTGTAAACCATGGTTCTTTCAAAGTAGTGTAAACCATGGTTCTTTCAGAGTAGTGTAAATCGTGGTTCTTTCAGAGTAGTGTAAACCATGGTTCTTTCAGAGCAGTGCAAACCACGTTTTTTTTCAGAGTAGTGTAAACCATGGTTCTTTCAGAGTAGTGTAAACCATGTTTTTTTTCAGAGCAGTGTAAACCATGGTTCTTTCAGAGTAGTGTAATCCATGGTTCTTTCAGAGAAGTGTAAACCATGGTTTTTTCAGAGTAGTGTAAACCATGGTTCTTTCAGAGCAGTTTAAACCATGGTTCTTTCAGATAAGCGTAAAACCATGGTTCTTTCAGAGTAGTGTAAATCATAGTTCTTTCAGAGAAGTGTAACCCATGGTTCTTTCAGAGTAGTGTAAACCATGGTTCTTTCAGAGTAGTGTAAACCATGGTTCTTTCAGAGTAGTGTAAACCATGGTTCTTTCAGAGTAGTGTAAACCATGGTTCTTTCAGAGTAATGTAAATCATGGTTCTTTCAGAGTAGTGTAAACCATGGTTCTTTCAGAGCAGTGCAAACCACGTTTTTTTCAGAGTAGTGTAAACCATGGTTCTTTCAGAGTAGTGTAAACCATGGTTTTTTCAGAGCAGTGTAAACCATGGTTCTTTCAGAGTAGTGTAAACCATGGTTCTTTCAGAGTAGTGTAAACCATGTTTTTTTCAGAGCAGTGTAAACCATGGTTCTTTCAGAGTAGTGTAAACCATGGTTCTTTCAGAGTAGTGTAAACCATGGTTCTTTCAGAGTAGTGTAAACCATGGTTCTTTCAGAGTAGTGTAAGCCATGGTTTTTTCAGAGTAGTGTAAACCATGGTTCTTTCAGAGTAGTGTAAACCATGGTTTTTTTCAGAGCGGTGTAAACCATGGTTCTTTCAGAGTAGTGTAAACCATGGTTCTTTCAGAGCAGTGCAAACCACATTTTTTTTTCAGAGTAGTGTAAACCATGGTTCTTTCAGAGTAGTGTAAACCATGGTTCTTTCAGAGCAGTGCAAACCACGTTTTTTTCAGAGTAGTTTTAAACCATGGTTCTTTCAGAGTAGTGTAAACCATGTTTTTTCAGAGCAGTGTAAACCATGGTTCTTTCAGAGTAGTGTAAACCATGGTTCTTTCAGATAAGTGTAAACCATGGTTCTTTCAGAGTAGTGTAAACCATGGTTCTTTCAGAGTAGTGTAAACCATGGTTTTTTCAGAGCAGTGTAAACCATGGTTCTTTCAGAGTAGTGTAAACCATGGTTCTTTCAGAGTAGTGTAAACCATGGTTCTTTCAGAGTAGTGTAAGCCATGGTTTTTTCAGAGTAGTGTAAACCATGGTTCTTTCAGAGTAGTGTAAACCATGTTTTTTTTCAGAGTAGTGTAAACCATGGTTCTTTCAGAGTAGTGTAAACCATGGTTTTTTCAGAGCAGTGTAAACCATGGTTTTTTCATAGAAGTGTAAACCATGGTTCTTTCAGAGCAGTGCAAACCACGTTTTTTTCAGAGTAGTGTAAACCATGGTTCTTTCAGAGTAGTGTAAACCATGTTTTTTTCAGAGCAGTGTAAACCATGGTTCTTTCAGAGAAGTGTAAACCATGGTTTTTTCAGAGTTGTGTAAACCATGGTTCTTTCAGAGTAGTGTAAACCATGGTTCTTTCAGAGAAGTGTAAATCATGGTTCTTTCAGAGTAGTAAAAACCATGGTTCTTTCAGAGTAGTGTAAACCATGGTTCTTTCAGAGTAGTGTAAACCATGGTTCTTTCAGAGTAGTGTAAACCATGGTTCTTTCAGAGTAGTGTAAACCATGGTTCATTCAGAGTAGTGTAAATCATGGTTCTTTCAGAGTAGTGTAAACCATGGTTCTTTCAGAGTAGTGTAAACCATGGTTCATTCAGAGTAGTGTAAATCATGGTTCTTTCAGAGAAGTGTAAACCATGGTTCTTTCAGAGTAGTGTAAACCATGGTTCTTTTAGAGTAGTGTAAACCATGGTTCTTTCAGAGTAGTGCAAACCATGGTTCTTTCAGAGTAGTGTAAACCATGGTTCTTTCAAGAAGTGTAAACCATGGTTCTTTCAGAGTAGTGTAAACAATGGTTCTTTCAGAGTAGTGTAAACCATGGTTCTTTCAGATAAGTGTAAACCATGGTTCTTTGAGAGTAGTGTAAACCATGGTTCTTTCAGAGTAGTGTAAATCGTGGTTCTTTCAGAGTAGTGTAAACCATGGTTCTTTCAGAGCAGTGCAAACCACGTTTTTTTTCAGAGTAGTGTAAACCATAGTTCTTTCAGAGTAGTGTAAACCATGGTTTTTTCAGAGCAGTGTAAACCATGGTTCTTTCAGAGCAGTGTAAACCATGGTTCTTTCAGAGTAGTGTAAACCATGGTTCTTTCAGAGTAGTGTAAACCATGGTTCTTTCAGAGCAGTGCAAACCACGTTTTTTTCAGAGTAGTGTAAACCATGGTTCTTTCAGAGTAGTGTAAACCATGTTTTTTTCAGAGCAGTGTAAACCATGGTTCTTTCAGAGTAGTGTAATCCATGGTTTTTTCAGAGAAGTGTAAACCATGGTTTTTTCAGAGTAGTGTAAACCATGGTTCTTTCAGAGCAGTGTAAACCATGGTTCTTTCAGATAAGTGTAAACCATGGTTCTTTCAGAGTAGTGTAAATCATGGTTTTTTTCAGAGTAGTGTAACCATGGTTCTTTCAGAGTAGTAAAAACCATGGTTCTTTCAGAGCAGTGTAAACCATGGTTCATTCAGAGTAGTGTAAATCATGGTTCTTTCAGAGAAGTGTAAACCATGGTTCTTTCAGAGTAGTGTAAACCATGGTTCTTTCAGAGTAGTGTAAACCATGGTTCTTTCAGAGTAGTGCAAACCATGGTTCTTTCAGAGTAGTGTAAACCATGGTTCTTTCAAGAAGTGTAAACCATGGTTCTTTCAGATAAGTGTAAACCATGGTTCTTTCAGAGTAGTGTAAACCATGGTTCTTTCAGAGTAGTGTAAACCATGGTTCTTTCAGAGTAGTGTAAACCATGGTTCTTTCAGAGTAGTGTAAACCATGGTTCTTTCAAAATAGTGTAAACCATGGTTCTTTCAGAGTAGTGGAAACCATGGTTTTTTCAGAGCAGTGTAACCATGGTTCTTTCAGAGTAGTAAAAACCATGGTTCTTTCAGAGTAGTGTAAATCATAGTTCTTTCAGATAAGTGTAACCCATGGTTCTTTCAGAGTAGTGTAAACCATGGTTCTTACAGAGTAGTGTAAACCATGGTTCTTTCAGAGTAGTGTAAATCATAGTTCTTTCAGAGAAGTGTAAAGCATGGTTCTTTCAGAGTAGTGTAAACCATGGTTCATTCAGAGTAGTGTAAACCATGGTTTTTTCAGAGCAGTGTAAACCATGGTTCTTTCAGAGTAGTGTAAACCATGGTTCTTTCAGAGTAGTGTAAACCATGGTTCTTTCAGAGTAGTGTAAACCATGGTTCTTTCAGAGTAGTGTAAACCATGGTTCTTTCAGAGCAGTGCAAACCACGTTTTTTTCTGAGTAGTGTAAACCATGGTTCTTTCAGAGTAGTGTAAACCATGGTTTTTTCAGAGCAGTGTAAACCATGGTTCTTTCAGAGTAGTGTAAACCATGGTTCTTTCAGAGTAGTGTAAACCATGTTTTTTCAGAGCAGTGTAAACCATGGTTCTTTCAGAGCAGTGTAAACCATGGTTCATTCAGAGTAGTGTAAATCATGGTTCTTTCAGAGAAGTGTAATCCATGGTTCTTTCAGAGTAGTGTAAACCATGGTTCTTTTAGAGTAGTGTAAACCATGGTTCTTTCAGGGTAGTGCAAACCATGGTTCTTTCAGAGTAGTGTAAACCATGGTTCTTTCAAGAAGTGTAAACCATGGTTCTTTCAGAGTAGTGTAAACCATGGTTCTTTCAGAGTAGTGTAAACCATGGTTCTTTCAGAGTAGTGTAAACCATGGTTCTTTCAGAGTAGTGTAAACCATGGTTCATTCAGAGTAGTGTAAATCATGGTTCTTTCAGAGTAGTGTAAACCATGGTTCTTTCAGAGTAATGTAAACCATGGTTCATTCAGAGTAGTGTAAACCATGGTTCTTTCAGAGAAGTGTAAACCATGGTTCTTTCAGAGTAGTGTAAACCATGGTTCTTTCAGAGTAGTGTAAACCATGGTTCTTTCAGAGTAGTGCAAACCATGGTTCTTTCAGAGTAGTGTAAACCATGGTTCTTTCAAGAAGTGTAAACCATGGTTCTTTCAGAGTAGTATAAACCATGGTTCTTTCAGAGTAGTGTAAACCATGGTTCTTTCAAAATAGTGTAAACCATGGTTCTTTCAGAGTAGTGTAAATCATGGTTCTTTCAGAGTAGTGTAAACCATGGTTCTTTCAGACAAGTATAAACCATGGTTTATTCAGAGTAGTGTAAACCATGGTTTATTCAGAGTAGTGTAAACCATGGTTCTTTCAGAGTAGTACAAACCATGGTTCTTTCAAAATAGTGTAAACTATGGTTCTTTCAGAGCAGTGTAAACAGTGGTTCTTTCAGAGAAGTGTAAACCATGGTTCTTTCAGAGTAGTATAAACCATGGTTCTTCCAGAGTAGTGTAAACTATGGTTCTTTCAGAGTAGTGTAAAACATAGTTCTTTCAGAGTAGTGTAAACCATGGTTCTTTCAGAGTAGTGTAAACAATGGTTCTTTCAGAGTAGTGTAAACCATGGTTCTTTCAGATAAGTGTAAACCATGGTTCTTTCAAAGTAGTGTAAACCATGGTTCTTTCAGAGTAGTGTAAATCGTGGTTCTTTCAGAGTAGTGTAAACCATGGTTCTTTCAGAGCAGTGCAAACCACGTTTTTTTTCAGAGTAGTGTAAACCATGGTTCTTTCAGAGTAGTGTAAACCATGTTTTTTTTCAGAGCAGTGTAAACCATGGTTCTTTCAGAGTAGTGTAATCCATGGTTCTTTCAGAGAAGTGTAAACCATGGTTTTTTCAGAGTAGTGTAAACCATGGTTCTTTCAGAGCAGTTTAAACCATGGTTCTTTCAGATAAGCGTAAAACCATGGTTCTTTCAGAGTAGTGTAAATCATAGTTCTTTCAGAGAAGTGTAACCCATGGTTCTTTCAGAGTAGTGTAAACCATGGTTCTTTCAGAGTAGTGTAAACCATGGTTCTTTCAGAGTAGTGTAAACCATGGTTCTTTCAGAGTAGTGTAAACCATGGTTCTTTCAGAGTAATGTAAATCATGGTTCTTTCAGAGTAGTGTAAACCATGGTTCTTTCAGAGCAGTGCAAACCACGTTTTTTTCAGAGTAGTGTAAACCATGGTTCTTTCAGAGTAGTGTAAACCATGGTTTTTTCAGAGCAGTGTAAACCATGGTTCTTTCAGAGTAGTGTAAACCATGGTTCTTTCAGAGTAGTGTAAACCATGTTTTTTTCAGAGCAGTGTAAACCATGGTTCTTTCAGAGTAGTGTAAACCATGGTTCTTTCAGAGTAGTGTAAACCATGGTTCTTTCAGAGTAGTGTAAACCATGGTTCTTTCAGAGTAGTGTAAGCCATGGTTTTTTCAGAGTAGTGTAAACCATGGTTCTTTCAGAGTAGTGTAAACCATGGTTTTTTTCAGAGCGGTGTAAACCATGGTTCTTTCAGAGTAGTGTAAACCATGGTTCTTTCAGAGCAGTGCAAACCACATTTTTTTTTCAGAGTAGTGTAAACCATGGTTCTTTCAGAGTAGTGTAAACCATGGTTCTTTCAGAGCAGTGCAAACCACGTTTTTTTCAGAGTAGTTTTAAACCATGGTTCTTTCAGAGTAGTGTAAACCATGTTTTTTCAGAGCAGTGTAAACCATGGTTCTTTCAGAGTAGTGTAAACCATGGTTCTTTCAGATAAGTGTAAACCATGGTTCTTTCAGAGTAGTGTAAACCATGGTTCTTTCAGAGTAGTGTAAACCATGGTTTTTTCAGAGCAGTGTAAACCATGGTTCTTTCAGAGTAGTGTAAACCATGGTTCTTTCAGAGTAGTGTAAACCATGGTTCTTTCAGAGTAGTGTAAGCCATGGTTTTTTCAGAGTAGTGTAAACCATGGTTCTTTCAGAGTAGTGTAAACCATGTTTTTTTTCAGAGTAGTGTAAACCATGGTTCTTTCAGAGTAGTGTAAACCATGGTTTTTTCAGAGCAGTGTAAACCATGGTTTTTTCATAGAAGTGTAAACCATGGTTCTTTCAGAGCAGTGCAAACCACGTTTTTTTCAGAGTAGTGTAAACCATGGTTCTTTCAGAGTAGTGTAAACCATGTTTTTTTCAGAGCAGTGTAAACCATGGTTCTTTCAGAGAAGTGTAAACCATGGTTTTTTCAGAGTTGTGTAAACCATGGTTCTTTCAGAGTAGTGTAAACCATGGTTCTTTCAGAGAAGTGTAAATCATGGTTCTTTCAGAGTAGTAAAAACCATGGTTCTTTCAGAGTAGTGTAAACCATGGTTCTTTCAGAGTAGTGTAAACCATGGTTCTTTCAGAGTAGTGTAAACCATGGTTCTTTCAGAGTAGTGTAAACCATGGTTCATTCAGAGTAGTGTAAATCATGGTTCTTTCAGAGTAGTGTAAACCATGGTTCTTTCAGAGTAGTGTAAACCATGGTTCATTCAGAGTAGTGTAAATCATGGTTCTTTCAGAGAAGTGTAAACCATGGTTCTTTCAGAGTAGTGTAAACCATGGTTCTTTTAGAGTAGTGTAAACCATGGTTCTTTCAGAGTAGTGCAAACCATGGTTCTTTCAGAGTAGTGTAAACCATGGTTCTTTCAAGAAGTGTAAACCATGGTTCTTTCAGAGTAGTGTAAACAATGGTTCTTTCAGAGTAGTGTAAACCATGGTTCTTTCAGATAAGTGTAAACCATGGTTCTTTGAGAGTAGTGTAAACCATGGTTCTTTCAGAGTAGTGTAAATCGTGGTTCTTTCAGAGTAGTGTAAACCATGGTTCTTTCAGAGCAGTGCAAACCACGTTTTTTTTCAGAGTAGTGTAAACCATAGTTCTTTCAGAGTAGTGTAAACCATGGTTTTTTCAGAGCAGTGTAAACCATGGTTCTTTCAGAGCAGTGTAAACCATGGTTCTTTCAGAGCAGTGTAAACCATGGTTCTTTCAGAGTAGTGTAAACCATGGTTCTTTCAGAGCAGTGCAAACCACGTTTTTTTCAGAGTAGTGTAAACCATGGTTCTTTCAGAGTAGTGTAAACCATGTTTTTTTCAGAGCAGTGTAAACCATGGTTCTTTCAGAGTAGTGTAATCCATGGTTTTTTCAGAGAAGTGTAAACCATGGTTTTTTCAGAGTAGTGTAAACCATGGTTCTTTCAGAGCAGTGTAAACCATGGTTCTTTCAGATAAGTGTAAACCATGGTTCTTTCAGAGTAGTGTAAATCATGGTTTTTTTCAGAGTAGTGTAACCATGGTTCTTTCAGAGTAGTAAAAACCATGGTTCTTTCAGAGCAGTGTAAACCATGGTTCATTCAGAGTAGTGTAAATCATGGTTCTTTCAGAGAAGTGTAAACCATGGTTCTTTCAGAGTAGTGTAAACCATGGTTCTTTCAGAGCAGTGTAAACCATGGTTCTTTCAGAGCAGTGTAAACCATGGTTCTTTCAGAGTAGTGTAAACCATGGTTCTTTCAGAGCAGTGCAAACCACGTTTTTTTCAGAGTAGTGTAAACCATGGTTCTTTCAGAGTAGTGTAAACCATGTTTTTTTCAGAGCAGTGTAAACCATGGTTCTTTCAGAGTAGTGTAATCCATGGTTTTTTCAGAGAAGTGTAAACCATGGTTTTTTCAGAGTAGTGTAAACCATGGTTCTTTCAGAGCAGTGTAAACCATGGTTCTTTCAGATAAGTGTAAACCATGGTTCTTTCAGAGTAGTGTAAATCATGGTTTTTTTCAGAGTAGTGTAACCATGGTTCTTTCAGAGTAGTAAAAACCATGGTTCTTTCAGAGCAGTGTAAACCATGGTTCATTCAGAGTAGTGTAAATCATGGTTCTTTCAGAGAAGTGTAAACCATGGTTCTTTCAGAGTAGTGTAAACCATGGTTCTTTCAGAGTAGTGTAAACCATGGTTCTTTCAGAGTAGTGCAAACCATGGTTCTTTCAGAGTAGTGTAAACCATGGTTCTTTCAAGAAGTGTAAACCATGGTTCTTTCAGATAAGTGTAAACCATGGTTCTTTCAGAGTAGTGTAAACCATGGTTCTTTCAGAGTAGTGTAAACCATGGTTCTTTCAGAGTAGTGTAAACCATGGTTCTTTCAGAGTAGTGTAAACCATGGTTCTTTCAAAATAGTGTAAACCATGGTTCTTTCAGAGTAGTGGAAACCATGGTTTTTTCAGAGCAGTGTAACCATGGTTCTTTCAGAGTAGTAAAAACCATGGTTCTTTCAGAGTAGTGTAAATCATAGTTCTTTCAGATAAGTGTAACCCATGGTTCTTTCAGAGTAGTGTAAACCATGGTTCTTACAGAGTAGTGTAAACCATGGTTCTTTCAGAGTAGTGTAAACCATGGTTCTTTCAGAGTAGTGTAAACCATGGTTCTTTCAGAGTAATGTAAATCATGGTTCTTTCAGAGTAGTGTAAACCATGGTTCTTTCAGAGCAGTGCAAACCATGTTTTTTTCAGAGTAGTGTAAACCATGGTTCTTTCAGAGTAGTGTAAACCATGGTTTTTTCAGAGCAGTGTAAACCATGGTTCTTTCAGAGTAGTGTAAACCATGGTTCTTTCAGAGTAGTGTAAACCATGTTTTTTCAGAGCAGTGTAAACCATGGTTCTTTCAGAGTAGTGTAAACCATGGTTTTTTCAGAGCAGTGTAAACCATGGTTCTTTCAGAGTAGTGTAAACCATGGTTCTTTCAGAGAAGTGTAAACCATGGTTTTTTCAGAGTAGTGTAAACCATGGTTCTTTCAGAGCAGTGTAAACCATGGTTCTTTCAGATAAGTGTAAACCATGGTTCTTTCAGAGTAGTGTAAACCATGGTTCTTCCAGAGCAGTGTAAACCATGGTTCTTTCAGAGTAGTGTGAACCATGGTTCATTCAGAGTAGTGTAAACCATGGTTCTTTCAGATAAGTGTAAACCATGGTTCTTTCAGAGTAGTGTAAATCATGGTTTTTTCAGAGTAGTGTAACCATGGTTCTTTCAGAGTAGTAAAAACTATGGTTCTTTCAGAGTAGTGTAAACCATGGTTCTTTCAGAGTAGTGTAAACCATGGTTCTTTCAGAGTAGTGCAAACCATGGTTCTTTCAGAGTAATGTAAACCATGGTTCTTTCAAGAACTGTAAACCATGGTTCTTTCAGAGTAGTGTAAACCATGGTTCTTTCAGAGCAGTGTAAACCATGGTTCTTTCAGAGTAGTGTAAACCATGGTTCTTTCAGAGTAGTGTAAACCATGGTTCATTCAGAGTAGTGTAAACCATGGTTCTTTCAGATAAGTGTAAACCATAGTTCTTTAAGAGTAGTGTAAATCATGGTTTTTTCAGAGTAGTGTAACCATGGTTCTTTCAGAGTAGTAAAAACCATGGTTCTTTCAGAGTAGTGTAAACCATGGTTCTTTCAGAGTAGTGTAAACCATGGTTCTTTCAGAGTAGTGTAAACCATGGTTTTTTCAGAGTAGTATAAACCATGGTTCTTTCAGAGTAGTGTAAACCATGGTTCTTTCAGAGTAGTATAAACCATGGTTCTTTCAGAGTAGTGTAAACCATGGTTCTTTCAGAGTAGTGTAAACCATGGTTCTTTCAGAGTAGTGTAAACCATGGTTCTTTCAGAGTAGTGTAAACCATGGTTCTTTCAAGAAGTATAAACCATGGTTCTTTCAGAGTAGTGTAAACCATGGTTCTTTCAGAGTAGTGTAAACCATGGTTCTTTCAGAGTAGTGTAAACCATGAACTGTTCTAAAAATAACAATTTTCAAGAAATATTAGGACATGCTTCTCAGAAAACTCAACTGTAACACACAAAAGCTTCATGATTGTACATAATATACTAATATACATTGTCATGCGATTTATGACCAATTTTGTCAAAAATTATGAGCAGGTTTCTACCTTAACTCTTACATTATATCAAGTAAAATGTTAATAAACAAACAATTCTTACTTTTTGGAGATTTGTAACAGCTTTGATCAAATTAGATGATGTTATCAATAAAATCCTTTCTTCTGGACACAAGATGGACAACTGAAAATAGATTTATACAGACATGAATAACCCAAGAAAATTGAAAAATTCAGGTTTATAATCACAGTTTCCACATTCTGGAATGAATGAATGAATGAATGAATGAATGAATGAATAAATAAATAAATAAATAAATAAATAAATAAATAAATAAATAAATAAATAAATAAATAAATAAATAAATAAATAAATAAATAAATAAATAAATAAATAAATAAATAAATACTAGTCTATGCAGTATCAATGGATACTTTAAACTTGTACATCAAGGATAGATTATACTAGTAGTTGTTGAACAAGGATTTTACAAATAAATGTAGCATTGTAGAAGAGTGTGATAGTACCACTGACTTAACATGATGTGACTGAAAGCCATCATTGAACCCTATCAACATATCATCAGTATAGACTGTTTATACAAATCAAAAGTTATTACCTAGGAATGGATCAAGGAGTTATTATTACTGTTTGTGTCATTGTAACAGTTCATACAATTGTTTAAACATAACTTTGTTGTTTACTTGTTATCACAAATATGTATAGATTTAAACACGCTTAGTGTTCAACAATACATCATTACGATCATGTGCACATTCAGATAACAATGACATTGCCAGAAATGAAAACCTTGAAAAGTGCTCATAGAAATACACAAATTTAAACTAACCCTAACCCAATTTTCTTACCAAATATTCATGTGTTCTATGATCTTACTTATAATCTAATTGTGCAGTCTAGGAGAAGGAAAACTCTTCAGGCAAAAGGCTAGGCTCATGTCCGATAACAGTGGTTTGTGGCAGGAAGGGCATCCGGCAATAAAAACCCCATGCCAAAAAAACTATGATGCAGAGATATTATCCGCACAGGTAACCCCAGCAACTGGGAATAAAGCCGTAGAAGAAGAAGAACAAGTGTTTATTTAACAAGTCTACATTTACAGTTTTCATACTCTGTGTGAAATCATATCACTGCTGTGAACAGCAGTGGCCGACAAACAGTCATGGTTCTGCTTCTCTCTTGACACCGGCAACTGACGGCTACTTTTCTTAACTTGTTTGATGTTTTCTTGGTCGCATTGTGTATATGCAAAAGTCAAAGAACAAACAATACATGTATAGTCATCAAATCAATAAACGACAACATACGGTCCCCATGGTATACATGAAAATGTAAATACAAAATAAGTGTCAGTGACTACAATATTTACACCGCCATGGAGGATCTCTAATATTGATAAATCATATTTATTAGGATTCTTGCATGAAGTTACAGGAATAGGAAAAATGCATAATTTTGGCAAGGGAAAGTAATGATTTCTTGTGCTCAGGTTCTGTAATAGATTCTCTTACTAATATTTGATAGGTATTTTTGTGAGGGTACTGTACATACACCCATTAAAATAATTGTTACACAGTAGCAACATTTCCACACATAGCAATTACCATGTCAACACTGGAGATTCTACAAACTCGTTCTTTAAGGAATTCTCGTATAACATGACTGGGCCAGTCTTAGTACCAGATAGCTAACTTGAAATTCTTCAAATACTGACAACAGATACAATAGTATTGGGTGTGTTCTAGTATCTTTGAAATACTAGATAGTTATTGGAAATTGTTTTGTAACAAATTTTCAATTGTGTAGCCTTTTAGTTGAATGTGAATTTTTGTGGGATTTTTTTTGGATTGTTATTCTATTTGTAAATGTTATGTAACTATTTAAATTCTTCCTTGGGATTTTTTGTGTTTCAATAGAGTATTGTTCCCATTAAAAATATCAAAACTTGAAATGCAAACAGTACACATGCAAAGTAAACAAACTTATCCAGAGTGATTTTGGTGTCACCGCGCTATGCATGTGCGACATTTGTGTTTATAAACATTGATTTTCCCACAATCCAATGCACTCTTCTAATGAAAATCACCAGTATGACGTTTGACCTAGGCGCGACTTGTACAAATTACCACCGGTGACTTTTTCAATACCTTCCAATCATCTAAAAAATACCTAATTGGAAAGAGTTCCTTTTGTACCCCCATCACTAACCCTACTCCTACCCTCCAGCACTCATCATTTAATTGTACATCCCCCTCCTAAGAACATCTATAGTTATCTAGAGGGGGCATATACAAATGAATTGGGTAACTGTAATATTCCATTACCTTCTATTGCCTCCTACAGTGTTCTATTCTGCTTCCTTTGGATTATGTGAATGATAATTTTGAACCACGTAATAATATGGATAGTGTCTCAAAACCCTGTGTTAACAAATTTGGTAGAAAACTCTCCCAAATGTGTATTGAATGTAATCTTGTAATTGTAAATGGCAGGATTGTAAATAGATTGGATCCCTTACCAACTAAATATATTTGGGACAGTGACTCAAAAAATAAATTTTTATCTGCTTTAGAAGTAGCAAAATGTAATGAAATCAAAACATTTATGTTGGCAAACCATGAGAACTCTGACAAAATGGTATCAGATTTCTCTTAAAAAAATCCACTTCAAAAGAATAATAAAAAATAAAATAAATAAAAAAATAAAAAAACAAACAACCAAAGATGGTTTGATAAAGATTGCCATTTATTACGTAATGAACTTAAAATGCATACTAAATTAATTCAGAGATTTCCTAATGACCCTATTGTTAGAGGTAAATTCTTCAAAACATACACCAGAAAGTACACCAGCTTAATGAAATTGAGAGTCTTCAAGGTAACAATTCATCATTCTGGAAAAAAATATGTGAACTCAACAATGACACGAATACACGAAAGTCAGAGACTGATTGCATAGCACCAGATAAATGGCTGACACACTTCAAAGATCTATTAAATTCTAAACCTGGTAAAAATACAGAAGAACAAGACGATATTATATCAGATTTTAGAAATAGGGAAATTAAGGGACTTGATGCTAGTAAAACTGATTTGGACGGACCAATACAGAAAAATGAAATTAAACAAGCCATCAGATTATTGAAAAACAACAAATCAACTGCAGAAGACCAAATCTGTAATGAGATGCTAAAATGCGGTGAACATTACCTCATCAAACCTATTAAAAAAATATTTAACTCTATTTACAATGCAAATATCTTCCCACATGCATGGAGTACAAGTTTAATAATACCCATACATAAAGCAGGATCTAAATTAAATCCCTCAAACTACAGGGGAATAGCAATCTCCAGTTGCCTTGGCAAACTATTTACAAGTATCCTTAATACAAGGCTAACCACATTTATTGAGAAAAATAACATTTTGTCCCACCAACAGTTTGATTTCAGAAAAGGTCGTCGTACAACTGACAACCTATTTATATTGAAAACTATTATTGAAAAACACACCAACAACAATCAGCATGAAAATACAGTGAATGAAAAAAAAAGAAGCTAAAGCAAACAAACAAAATTTATGCCTGTTTTGTAGACCTGAAAAAGGCTTTTGATAGTGTTTGGCATGATGGTCTATTCTGGAAACTATTAAACAATGGGGTGACAGCAAGGGTGTAATCTGAGCCCTGCACTTTTCAACATTTTTATTAACGACATAACTAATACCCTGGACCATGAATCATGTGATCCACCAAATTTAAATAACACACCAATCAGCTGTCTAATGTATGCAGATGATATAGTTATTCTTTCTAAATCCAAAAGTGGCCTCCAGAATGCCCTTGATAATGTCTCAAAATACACACAGAAATGGAAACTCGCTGTGAACACAGAAAAAACAAAAATTATGGTTTTTAATAAAAATAATAAACTCTATGACAGTGATTTATTCTTATTTGAAGGGAATGAGATTAACATCGTGAGAAATTATAATTATTTAGGTATTGTTCTCAGCCCTAATGGAAAATTTAAAGCTGCTATGAAACATCTGAAATACGAAGGAATGAAAGCATTATTCTCTTTGAAAGCCAAATTAGGTCATAATGAAAGCCTCAGTCCCTCATTATTGTTATCATTGTTTGATAAACTAATAAGACCAATTCTTATATATGGATGTGAAGTATGGGCTGAAGAAAGTTCATTCAACTCTACTATAGAAGATGTACACCTCAGCTTTTGTCGCTTCATCCTAGGCGTTTCAAAAAACACTCCGAAATTGGGAATTTATAGTGAGTTGGGTAGATATCCGATCGATTTATTCATTAAAAAACAGTTAATAAAACATACAAACCACCTAAACAAAATTCAAAACCCCATTATTAAGGAAGCCTTCCTACTTAACAAGACTATAAAAAGTAAGTGGTACAATGAACTTAACTCAGTACTAAAATCTACAAAAACAACACTATCAGATATTGACAATAATGAGCTAAAATGGTCACAAATGTCACGGATATATGATAAAATAAAAAATGTATTTATAAAGCATTGGATTAACTCAATTAATGATGATAACAGACAAAACACTAATACAAAAAACAAACTGAGGACTTACAAAAAATTTAAAACAAACTTCATTTTGGAAAACTACTTAATTAAGCTAAAAAATAAAGAACTGAAAAGTACCCTAACTAAATTCAGACTGAGCAATCACAGTTTAGAAATTGAAAAAGGAAGACACAACAGAATCAAAAGTAGCAACAGAATCTGCAACTTGTGTAATAAAAATGATATTGAAGATGAACATCACTTCCTCATAATATGCCCAGTATATAGTAAAGAGAGGGTCGTTTTATACAATGAAGCTGAAAAGATTATTCCTGACTTTACTAATCTCACACCTGAAAATAAATTCATAAAAATAATGTCAAATAATAACTTAGCAATTCCTCTGGCACAATATCTGAAATACAGCTTTGCTATTAGACAGCAGCACCTACTTAGTTATTAACTTTTTTTTTTAAACCTATTCATTGGGTTTTTCTTTTTATATTCAGTTTATAGTTTTTTGTTGGTGTTTCAATTTACTTCATTATATATTTCCGTTACTAACTTCAATTTAGTCTGTTTCTGGTTGTCTTTAAACTATTAGCCATTGTAATTTGATTAATTTGTATCTATAATTTTTGTTGTTGTTGTAACCTTTAACCTCCTTCAGTAGGTTGTTATGAGTTAATAAATTGTTGTTAACTGTGAATGAGTGTTAGAGTTAGGGTTAGGGATGGGGGTACAAAAGAAAGTCTTTCCCATGCCCCAACTCAATCGCTCTCATCAGAAGTGTGACCGACAGCAAGTCGGTATTATACTTACTGTTTCGGCACATGTGACGCCAGCGATCCCACCTCCTAATACAACATATCCACCGCTTTCAGATGCCATATTATTAATTAAACTTATAACATTATAAGTTTCGTCAATTCAGTCACATAACTTGTATACTCAGTATGGTTCACCTTTACATAACAGTACCACAGATTGCATTCATTGTATATAGCGGATCGGGGATAACCGGATATGACGTTGGGAATCCCCTTCGACTCAAAGCACGTGATCTCAAATGATCCAGAGATGTAAAGAGAAACTCGTTATATAAACGGGTTACCTGTGCAAAACCGGGAATGGGCCATCGTTCAGAATATCGCCTTCGCGTCGAAATAATATTTTGAAATGACAAAAGCCTCAGATTGCCGTTACTAGTACTACGTGACGATTTATTCACCGAGCCTCTGTATGATAGTCAGTCGAAGTGTCGACTTCTATTTTCACGGAACTCTCCGCGCCTATATCGATGGACGTACCGGTAATAATCTTTATAAAACCAGATGTCCAGCAGTCAGACACGATACATACTTATTAGCGTATAACTAGTTGTTTATTTGAAGTACGTGAACATAGAAAAGCCATAAATCAAGTACATTGAGTGTTTATATACCCTGGTAGGGATTCTGAACTTGAGCGGGAAACTTTGGTACAAATATAATAATAATAATAATTTTATTTAACGCGAAAATCTACTACCGAGAATAATAATACTTCACGCAACTAAAATCACAAATGGCACATTAAATTCATATAATTATAAAACGAAGGAAAACATGATAACGTAATGTTATTGTTTAAAACAAATAAAAGCTGAATACATTTAACTCCTGGACCACCAAAATCACGAATAAAACATTGAATAAATGTAACTAAGAATGGAAGAAAAAATACATGAAAATTAGTTTAAGAATAAAACTACTAAGCTACTAAATATGCCATTGCATTAAAACTACCTGCAGACTAATTTGATGGAGTTGTTACGTCCAATCTCTCAAGTTCATACTTGTATGTATGAATTGTGCAGTCTCTATTCATGCAAAGCTTGTCAAAATTAATCGATTTTTTTGTCCTATATATATTTAAATAATTTATTATGGAGTACGTCATATTTACTGCATCCTATTAAGAAATAGTACTCGTCTTCAATTTCATCATCTGTACAAAATTTACATATTCATTCGTTTATAGGAAATTTTTTTTGCCAGTTTTGTTTATGGTCAGAAATTCTAAAAAGATCGCCCTAATTTTTTTTTTTTTTATATCAATTAAATAATTCTCCATATTGAAGGTAGTTTTTAATGTTCTATATGAAGTTAGTTTGTTTGTTTGTTGCTCCATTCATTCTGCTGTCATTAAATAATTCCCTTCTCCATGTTTTTACATAATTTTCTCTGAGTACCTCCCCTATCTTCTTTTCATGTTGTTTTGATAGTTCTGAAATATTTTTGTTTTTAGTTATCTCTTCTATTTTTTCTACCCATTCCTGTTTATCACCTTTTTATTTCCATAAATTTTAAAGCAGTTGCTACCATTTTGGGAACTTCTGATGATTTTAGTCTCAACCAATATTTTATCATCTGTGTGTTAATGTTGATGTTCAATAGATATCTACCCAGCTCTACAAGAATAACAGACACCTAAAAGAAATCTACAGAATGCAAACTGTACACTTTTTATAATGTTACTATGTTTTGCTGATTCATCTCCCAATACTTCACACCCATAATTAATAATTGGTACAATTAATTTATCAAATTTTATAATGTAATAATGTTAATAAAGACTGCTTTAGTGGAAACATTGCTTCCATAGCTTTCTCTTTTAAAGTATTTGCGCAGTTTTGAATTTTCCATTCGAAGTGAAAACTATACCCAGGTAATTAAAACTGTCTACTGTGTCAATTTCATTTCCCTCACAAAACACTGACTTCTGATTCATTTTATGATTTCTTTTATTGAATACCATTAATTTAGTTTTATTTAGGCTTACTGTGGTAAATACAAAATGTATGTGGTTGCCTCCCACGTTCGTACATAGCAAAGGGTTCTTCAAGGGACTTCTTTTTTGTTTGTTTTTTGTCAATTGTCAGTTTAGCGTAATCGCGAAAATGACTCCAACCACTTAATTATTTCTTTTTGTAAAACAAAAAAGAAGTCCGACTGTGTCAATCTTTGTTACATTCAAGCTTAGGCAGTATAAACGATGTGTATATCAGTATAGTAAACGATACAACATCAGTAATAATAATAAACATTAAACCTTCCCATTTATATTTCCGACAAAAATCGCTAAATTTGTTTGGAAAAATTTCTACATGTAAAAACAGTTTTATTTCGAGAATTTTTAGTTACAAAGAAGTATGGAGAGTTTCCGTTGGGAGGGTTTATAGTAAATAGAAGTAAAACGTATGTGAAACATAGGTGTAGTATGTGAATGTCATTTCGCGTGCGAATATCACACTGCGACACATCCTGAACCATCCGGAAGTCCCGGTAGCGCTCGTTCCCGCTGAACTCTTGACCTCGCCAATTTGATAGCATCATAACGCAAATGTTGATTAACCACTTGGCGGGGAAATACAAAAAATACACCGTGACCCAATTAATTGCACAAAGAAGACACGTTATCCAATAGTATAGATGTATATGCGATTATCTGGATCGTCATTAACAACTTTACACATGGTACCATGTAACGTAAATGTTTTACGTGGAATGCGGTCACCAAATAGCGCTTATTCACGAGTAATTTGTAACTTTCGCTATACCTCCCCACCGCCCTGAGTGTCGGAACACTCAAATGAGGAAACATTTAGTCACTGGGTTTCGGAACATGGGGATTTTGAAACATAGGGATTTTGAACATAGGGATTCTGAAACATAGGGATTTCGGAACATAGGGATTTCGGAACATAGGGATTTTGAACATAGGGATTCTGAAACATAGGAATTCTGAAACATAGGGATTTCGGAACATAGGAATTTTGAAACATAGGGATTTCGTAACATAGGGATTTTGAACATAGGGATTCTGAAACATAGGGATTCTGAAACATAGGGATTTTGAACATAGGGATTTCGGAACATAGGGATTTCGGAACATAGGGATTTTGAAACATAGGGATTTCGGAACATAGGGATTTTGAAACATAGGGATTTCGGAACATAGGGATTTCGAAACAGGGATTTTGAACATAGGGATTTTGAAACATAGGGATTTCGGAACATAGGGATTTCGGAACATAGGGATTTCGGAACATAGGGATTTCGGAACATAGGGATTTCGAAACATGGAGATTTCGGAACATAGGGATTTCGAAACATGGAGATTTCGGAACATGGGGATTTCGGAACATAAGGCGGCCATCATTAAATTAATGTGTTAGTTGCCTTTAGTTGAGTTGTCTTACCATTGTCAACTCAATTACGTCAAAAGTCAAATTATGGGTTAATTATATAAACAAATGGACAATTTTAACACTAAACTCATATTTGCTTCTTTGATGAATTTTACATACAGCTTCTTGGAGTTGCAACACTTCATTTTTCTGGGTAGGTAATTTCGACCATTTCTATACAGTTACTGTTAAATCCCCATATCCCTTCAACTTTGTTAGTTTTGCCTGTGATGTCTATATCAACATAGAACAAGTTTGGTTGCTCCGTGCTTAATTTCCATAGTTATGTTAAAAATATGACTCTTTTCGTTATTACCATGTGGATACATATATTTTTCATGTTATTTAACCATAACTTCACTTCTTTTTATCGGATTTATTTCATTGTTGTATGTGATTATCAGTGTTTATTATCTTTAGTTATGTTATCAAGATTGAGTAGTAGTAGCCAAATTTCCTATAGATTTATGCTGTTTTCGTGACGCAAAGAAACACACTTTGGCCTGTATTCAGCCATTTCTATCAGTTTGCATAAGTGTGTTCTCCCTGATTGGCTCAATTAAAACAACCAATCATATTAATTGACGCCAAGGATTAAAATTCTAAGGTCTGAATCTACCCTTGTCTTTAAATAGACAAAGAGTGTTAATTAAGACAGACTTCATCCTTTGTACTCCAAGTGATACATTGTTTCAAATCGTCCTAGCCTATGTAGTTTTTCAACTAGCTCTATCTCGTTGCAGTACAACTGAATAAATGCGTGTTCACCATTAGAACATTGCACACTGGTATACCGTCTACTGCTTGATGTATCTACAGTCTATCTGGTGAGATTTAAAGATCCTATACTGTTTGTGGCAGTTTCCCCCACAACTCTCTTGATATTCTGGTGCAGTAACAGATTTGTCAACAAACATGTGATAAATCAATGATATGAATGTAGGCAGCCCACCTTTAAATTTAATGTTCGATTAGATACATTTGACCTACTATAATGTATTAACCAAGTATACTGAAAGACTGTCATAGCAGTTTTGAAAATTGCAAGTTGTTTTCAAGTTTGTCATATGTTTTGCTGTTTTCAAGTTCTACCATATGCCATAATCTTTTGAGCACCAAAGTCAACTGTCATTCACTATTCACAAAACAAAATGTTACATGTCAGATTTTTTCAAACATTTTCATAAAGAACTATAGCCAACAAGACGTGAATGTCACAGTCCTCGTTATTTAATCAACAAGACGTGAATGTCACAGTCCTCGTTATTTAATTATAAATTACTTATGTTAAAATAATACATGGAACATCTGCAAACAATTGAATTACCGGTAATATGTATTGTGTGCATACAACTCATCATAAAGTGATTTCCCTTAATCTGATAACGGAAAACTTTCATTGACCCGGGTCCAAAATCTAGTACACAAGTGCAACCAAACTATGTCTCATACATTCATAAATCAGAGTAAGCCTTGATGCATCTTTTAATAAAAACTTGACTTCTTTGTTAATTCAGGTCTTTTTATATTACCAGGACCTGGGTTTGTTTCAGTATCACTACTATAATTCCCATCAAAATGTAGCTCTGACACCCCTCTACAGTTTCCACTGAGATTGGTAATGGCACGACCCATCTGTCACTGATTCAGATAAAGGTCATGACATCACTAAAAACCCTAGCATTACAATCTAAGCTAATTATTTATTCTGAGCATGCTCAGTGGTGTTGGGAGAGGTAGTTTTGGATGAAAATCATGAAAAAGACCCACTTAGGAATTTCAGATCTGGGGGAAAAAAATTATGAGCAAATTCAATATAGACATGTTCATCAATCTGCCAAGTTTCATTGATATCTGCTGCAGAATTTTTAAGAAAATGTTAGAGATGGAAACTGGAAATAAGAATTAATAGTCCGCCTTTCAGGCTGTGCCCATTTGGCTCAAAATGATGAAAACAATTTTTGAAAAATACTAAAATATAAGCAAAATATTGTGCTGACTTTGTGAAACATGCAGGGGAATGGACGATTTCTTGAACACATAATTGTAGAAGAAAGATCACACAACAATATTGACAAAAAATAAACTTTTATTGAACTGAAATTCTTTAACCTAAAAACCATCCTTAAAACTCCTCCCTGTAAGTAGATACATAATAAAATCTCCAAATTAAAATGACAATTTCATGAAAGTCAATGTGGCACCCTGTTTTAAAAGGAAACCACTCAATCCCAGGGATTGTACTAAGTAATCATGGGTAATTTCAATTCCAAAACCTTGACTCCATCTACTATGTAAAATAATGCTATAAGTTGAGTTCACACAGCTGTCATGCAAACTATTGAGCTCCAGAGAATAATGCCATTTTTCGAAAATCCGTTTTTCACAAAATTAGAGCAATTTACAATTTACTATAAAACTGAAATGTTGATAGTCAATATGAACATGGTGAAAAATGAAATTAAAATCTGAAAATTAAGGTAGAATTTCCAAGATTTACCGTCAACAACCAACACTGCAAATAAGTAAAGTATTCAAGAGTGACATAATTTCCCAAATAAGGAAGTTGTGCGTAATATTTTGGACCACATTAGTACGAACACATGCGCACAGACATGTAGGCTAGGGTACTTGCAACAGGGTTAGGGTTATATAACCATAGTATACTATTCCTACTTTCTGCAGTAAACTGGGTTTATATACCTCTAACCTTAACCTCCTAATGAAAGTGTGTACACACAAACATCAGTAAAAAATACACAGGTATGAATATGACCAGATGTATAATAACGCAAGACAAGACTGTCCAGTTCAGTTCAGTCCAGTCCAGTCCAGTCCAGACCAGACCAGTCCAGTCTAGCATTATTAAGACTGCTGTGATCCACACATACTATTATTTGATACTCTGTTATAATGCACTCTAGCAAAATTAATTAATTATATTTCACAATAACATGATACATAAAATCAATTAAAAACACAAATTCCATTAAAAAGCAATTTCTCCTATACAGATCTATAATATTTATACTGCATTTGTTCTAAGAGAAGCTCTTCTTCAACAGAAGCATGTATAAAATTGTATTTATGGTTGCTATGACTACAAGAAACTGCCCAACTATTATCGGTAGTTTTTTATCAATGTTATTCAAACATGACCAATGTTTAGAAGAATACATTATAAAGATAGCCTTGAAAATAGAACCAATTACAGACACAGAATGTGGAAGACTTAAATATGTCACATAAATTCAATTGAGCTAAAAAAAATATGTTCAAATGATTTTCTGAGTAAATATGAGTACAAGTCACTACTCGGTATGTAAAACAAAATCTTGTGTATGCCCTTACACCCATTGTTGATTGGGTCATTACAGTACAGTAAAAACTTGAACCCTGTCCTGAGTCCTGAGTAAAGCAAACCATAAGAAAACTGAAAATCACTTTCCATTCCCTTCTTTATACACATGTCAAGATCCTCATAAAACAAACAACTTTGTATAAACCAAACCGTTCTAAATAACAGATCTTAGGCAGTAAGTGATGTTAGTAGTCTGGGTCTTATTAGTGTAAATATCTTTATTGTTGTCTGTTTAACCTCTTTTCAAATTTGAAAACAGATAACAAGTTTTTGATGACAACAAGACAGACATTTCCCCTCTACATACCTTTCCCTTCATTCACATTAAATGCAGGGTAACAATATTTGTAAACACCTCTCTCTCCAATAACAAATCTCTTCCCACTGTGTTCTGCCATCTCAAATTGGTGCTAGTTATGTATCCAGTGACAGTTATGAAAGTAACATCATCTTTTGGAAGCTGGCTAATTAATACATGGGAAGTAATATTGTAAAAACACAGTATTTGTTCTATAGAACAAAGCAATTATTTAAAATGTTGGCACCATGGGAATCTTTGCCTCAAAAAGATGTCAGACTAAATTGGATGTGTTCAAAAGTTCTTAAATCTCACCATGTCCAACACAATTAAGTTTCAGTATATAAGAATTATCAGTTGTAGATTTCTTGGATATCGGTCAAATAATTTGTTTACTGCTTATACTGGAAGCCCTTATTTATTTACCCTCTGCTAAATATAGATTCTTCTTGTTTTTGAATTGTATTGAGTATATTGTGATAAACACGCTCAGGCGCATCCATTCCCCAGATGAAGTCCAAGTGATCAAACTCCACAATCTCATCATTTGAGATTAGAACGTTCTTTATCTTAGGAATCAGTGACTGAACATCTTTTGGGTCGGCCAACCAATCCTGGCCACCCCAGTAAAGCGCTGTTGGCGTAGTCAAGTTCTCGGGGTAGTAAAGTGGTGCTGTGGACTGAAATGGAAATAGAACACACTATAAACAATTTTTTTCATTAAAGACTCACTTAAAAATCGAAGAGTGAAGAAGATGTTGAGCAAAAGAACAAAGAGACTAGTGAAATATTCCACAAATGTTTTATAGTATACATCAAAATTAAAAATAATCAATCACTGACAGTATACCAATGAGCTCCAATCACTGACACTATACCAATGAGCTCCAATCACTGACAGTATACCAATGAGCTCCAATCACTGACAGTATACCAATGAGCTCCAATCACTGACAGTATACCAATGAGCTCTAATCACTGTCAGTATACTAATGAGCTCCAATCACTGACAGTATACCAATGAGCTCCAATCACTGACAGCATACCAATGAGCTCCAATCACTGACAGCATACCAATGAGCTCCAATCACTGACAGTATACCAATGAGCTCCAATCACTGACAGTATACCAATGAGCTCCAATCACTGACAGTATACCAATGAGCTCCAATCACTGACAGTTTACCAATGAGCTCCAATCACTGACAGTATACCAATAAGCTCCAATCACTGACAGTATACCAATGAGCTCCAATCACTGACAGTATACCAATGAGCTCCAATCACTGACAGTATACCAATGAGCTCCAATCACTGACAGTATACCAATGAGCTCCAATCACTGACAGTATACCAATAAGCTCCAATCACTGACAGTATACCAATGAGTTCCAATCACTGACAGTATACCAATGAGTTCCAATCACTGACAGTATACCAATGAGCTCCAATCACTGACAGTATACCAATGAGTTCCAATCACTGACAATATACCAATGAGTTCCATCACTGACAGTATACCAATGAGCTCCAATCACTGACAGTATACCAATGAGTTCCAATCACTGACAGTATACCAATGAGCTCCAATCACTGACAGTATACCAATGAGCTCCAATCACTGACAGTATACCAATGAGCTCCAATCACTGACAGTATACCAATGACCTCCAATCACTAACAGTATACCAATGAGTTCCATCACTGACAGTATACCAATGAGCTCCAATCACTGACAGTATACCAATGAGCTCCAATCACTGACAGTATACCAATGAGCTCCAATCACTGACAGTATACCAATGAGCTCCAATCACTGACAGTATACCAATGAGCTCCAATCACTGACAGTATACCAATGAGCTCCAATCACTGACAGTATACCAATGAGCTCCAATCACTGACAGTATACCAATGAGCTCCAATCACTGACAGTATACCAATGAGCTCCAATCACTGACAGTATACCAATGAGCTCCAATCACTGACAGTATACCAATGAGCTCCAATCACTGACAGTATACCAATGAGCTCCAATCACTGACAGTATACCAATGAGCTCCAATCACTGACAGTATACAATGAGTTCCAATCACTGACAGTATACCAATGAGCTCCAATCACTGACAGTATACTAATGAGCTCCAATCACTGACAGTATACCAATGAGCTCCAATCACTGACAGTATACCAATGAGCTCCAATCACTGACAGTATACCAATGAGCTCCAATCACTGACAGTATACCAATGAGCTCCAATCACTGACAGTATACCAATGAGCTCCAATCACTGACAGTATACCAATGAGCTCCAATCACTGACAGTATACAATGAGTTCCAATCACTGACAGTATACCAATGAGCTCCAATCACTGACAGTATACTAATGAGCTCCAATCACTGACAGTATACCAATGAGCTCCAATCACTGACAGTATACAATGAGTTCCAATCACTGACAGTATACCAATGAGCTCCAATCACTGACAGTATACTAATGAGCTCCAATCACTGACAGTATACCAATGAGTTCCAATCACTGACAGTATACCAATGAGCTCCAATCACTGACAGTATACAATGAGTTCCAATCACTGACAGTATACTAATGAGCTCCAATCACTGACAGTATACCAATGAGTTCCAATCACTGACAGTATACCAATGAGCTCCAATCACTGACAGTATACTAATGAGCTCCAATCACTGACAGTATACCAATGAGCTCCAATCACTGACAGTATACAATGAGTTCCAATCACTGACAGTATACCAATGAGCTCCAATCACTGACAGTATACTAATGAGCTCCAATCACTGACAGTATACAATGAGTTCCAATCACTGACAGTATACCAATGAGCTCCAATCACTGACAGTATACTAATGAGCTCCAATCACTGACAGTATACCAATGAGCTCCAATCACTGACAGTATACAATGAGTTCCAATCACTGACAGTATACCAATGAGCTCCAATCACTGACAGTATACCAATGAGCTCCAATCACTGACAGTATACCAATGAGCTCCAATCACTGACAGTATACCAATGAGCTCCAATCACTGACAGTATACAATGAGTTCCAATCACTGACAGTATACCAATGAGCTCCAATCACTGACAGTATACTAATGAGCTCCAATCACTGACAGTATACCAATGAGCTCCAATCACTGACAGTATACAATGAGTTCCAATCACTGACAGTATACCAATGAGCTCCAATCACTGACAGTATACCAATGAGCTCCAATCACTGACAGTATACAATGAGTTCCAATCACTGACAGTATACCAATGAGCTCCAATCACTGACAGTATACCAATGAGCTCCAATCACTGACAGTACAGCACAGCACATTGATGCTTATTGGCTCTTACCTGGTTATAATATTTAAGATTCTCAGCAGCAGAACCATAATCATACATTTGAAACTTTTGTGATTTTATCATCTAAGAATAAACATAAATATAAAGTAATATATCATCCTAATATTTTTGCACAGGTATGTTAGATCTATGAATCAAATTCAGCTTTTAAATTTGTTGAAAAAATATTTTAAAATACAAATATTATAGATCTATGAATCAAATTCAGCTTTTAAATTTGTTGAAAAAATATTTTAAAAATTTTCTTAGCATGTAACCTCATACAATTACTTACCTGTGCAAAGTGTATAACATTCCTCACAGATGTTCCAGCAGGCACATGATGAAAATAAACTGGAAGACGAGTCTAGAAAACAGAAAACATTCACAACTAATATACTACCGTATTCCAAAGATTATTTATTATTTTGTAGCAGCTTATGAAATGATTGATGTCCAACTATAAACATTCCATTAATTGCATCATGAAAAAATATTTATTTTTTTCATGGTGGTTGAATTATTAGTGTGATATTAGTCACTGGCTTTGTATTGAGAGATGGCAAGGAAGGTAATTTCAATTGTGTCAATGAAAACAAAGATGTCCATTAAAAAGAAATATCATGAAGGTGATTTGATAGCATCAAATATGTCACTAGAGACAAATACAACAAGTCACATCATGTGATAAATTAAATAGTTGACAAAACTGAAATGAGTCAGCCATTTTGAATCAGAAAATCAAATAAATTACATGAGACTAAAGAAGTAAAAGAGTTAGCTTTCTTAATATATTATATAATTGTGATCAGCCAGAGCATGTCAGAGACATGACTTTAAAACAGCATTTGCATTTGGCCATTTTGAATCTGATCTGAGAACAATTGATGGTCCCATTATAGTAATATATTATTCAAATTTTATTACAGTATTATATACATCAAAAAGTTCACAAAAACAAAATGCCATCTTAGCCAAAACTCAAAATAAAATTGTCCTTAATTTGAAACAATAGAATATATACTTTGATAAAGACAGAAAAACAAAAAGATTACAAGAATTTAAAAGCGAGATAAATTTTATAAATAATGGGTATTTTTAATAGTAAGAGTAAGGAATTTTTGTATAAGAGACATTCACTACAAAAATTAAATTTGTCTTCAAATAGCTTTCTGTAAAACAAGTGCAGCATCTTCTTTGCCTGGAAATATTTTCCACCCTGACACTCTTGATGTGCAATCTATGACTAGAAACACAAAATCTGCATAGGGAACTTTACGAAAGGACTGACATTTTTATAGAGATAATACATGTCAAGTTTAAAAAAGAATTGCAGACTTATTGATGATTGTTGCACAGCAATATCAAATATTTAAAGGCAAACATAAATAAATATGTATATCCAATGCTATGAGCAAAACTAAACAACAGTTGCTTAACATTATATGCCCAGCCCTTTAACCCTTTTTTGACATTTCAAATTAATAATTTAACAACATTTAATATATTACGTCTTGTCATCCAGGATGTTTAACTAATAATGCAACATAAGGGTTCTTTACCAAGAGCACACACATACAGACACATTAACTGCAAAGACTCCCATTGTGTGCAAAGCACACAGGAGTCAAAATGGCTGTCATTTGGCCATCTTGAATCTGATCATCAAACAACTATATGTGCATATGAGGGTTATGACATATAATGGAACTATAAATTTTGAACATGATCGGTCAATGCATGTCACAGATAGGACTGGAGTAGCATTTGTTAAAAATGCCCACCAGTAGGTCATTTTGAATCAAATCTGGAAAAAAGAAATGCATCAAGGTGACCATTATATGCAACAGGTTTGAACAATATCTATTTTATACATAATTGAGATCCGTCAGAAAGAATGGCAGAAATACTAGATTTTGATGTATTTTAAAGCATAGAAATGGACACCAATCAGCCATCTTGAATGAATAGATGAGCACATGTATCCCAAGATATATGATGTATGTGTGATGTTTCAATGTGATCAGTCCAGGCATCTCTAGGATAGAGGTGGGCATGCATGGACAGACGAACATACATATGCATGGAGGTCAATCAACAAGTCTTTGTTTTCGGACTGCTAATGTTGTAAAATTCTAATGAATTTCTGACTATCATACCTGATTCAGTTGCTGTGGGTCCCATCCACTGATTATAAACAGTATGTTCTCACAGTAAATTTGATACCGTTTCTCACATACATGATCTGCCAACCAGTTGATTATTTCATTGTTCGGCAGAAAATCTCTCACGCCAAATATCTTGAACAGAAGCTGAAAATATAAAATAGGATATGATGTACTTGAAAAATAATGAATTTCAGACCCTAGCAACAGTGGGTTCATCTGTCCACCGAATGGAATTTTTATCCACAAGCATACACCTTTACATCTGATGAAAGTGTAGCTATGTGTTTTAAGGTATTTGCATTGCTCACATATACCGGTAGCTATAATTATAATAAATTTCATAATCAGAACAAATATACAGACTGATGTAGTTGCCATGATCAGCAACACATCAATGCCAAACTGGAAACATAAGTGACACAAAATTGGCTGTTATCAATAAAAACAATATTATCGTATTAATCAAATGAAATTGATTAGTGATTTATACTACTGTACTTAACCTATATGGTGATAATACTACTATGCATTCTATACTTTAACACACACACACACGCACACCCGCCCGCCCGCCCGCCCGCCCTATCGAAGGATAGACTTTTGGGTCATATTCTGTAGATTCTTCAAAGGATAGACCTTTTGGCATGTACTGTAGATACTTCAAAGGATAGACTTCTGGGTCATATACAATATACTGTAGATACTTAAAAGAAGATACCTTTGGGTCATATACTGTAGATACTTCAAAAGATGGACCTTTGGGGCATATACTGTAGATGCTTAAAAGGATAGACCTCTGGGTGATAAACTGTAGAAACTTCAAAGGATAGACCTTTGGGTTATGTACTGTAGATGCTTCAAGGGATAGACTTCAGGGTCATATACAGTAGATACTTCAAAGGATAAACCTTTGGGTCTTATACTGTAGATACTTCAAAAGATGGACCTTTGGGGCATATACTGTAGATGCTTAAAAGGATAGACCTCTGGGTCATATACTGTAGATGCATCAAAGGATAGACTTCTGGGTCATATACTGTAGATACTTCAAAGGATAGACCTTTGGGTCTTATACTGTAGATACTTCAAAGAATAGACCTTTCGGTCATATACTGTAGATACTTCAAAGGATAGACCTTTGTGGCATATATTGTAGATATCTGCAAAGAATAGACCTGTGGGCCATATACTGTAGATGCTTCAAGGGATAGACTTGTGGGTCATATACAGTAGATACTTCAAAGGATAGACCTTTGTGGCATATACTGTAGATGCTTCAAAGGATAGACCTCTGGGTCATATACTGTAGATACTTCAAAGGATAGACCTGTGGGCCATATACTGTAGATACTTCAAAGGATAGACATTTGTGGCATAAACTGTAGATGCTTCAAAGGATAGACCTCTGGGTCATATACTGTAAATACTTCGAAGGATAGACTTCTGGATCATATACAGTAGATACACTTCAAGGGATAAACCTTTGTGGCATATACTGTAGATATCTGCAAAGGATAGACCTTTGGGTCATGTACTGTAGATGCTTCAAGGGATAGACCTCTGGGTCATATACTGTAGATACTTCAAAGGATAGACCTTTGGGTCATATACTGTAGATACTTCAAATGATAGACCCTTGGGTCATATACTGTAGATATCTGCAAAGGATAGACCTTTGGGTCATGTACTGTAGGTGCTTCAAAGGATAGACCTCTGGGTCATATACTGTAGATACTTCAACGGATAGACCTTTGGATCATGTACTGTAGATACATCAAAGGATAGACTTCTGGGTCATATACTGTAGATGCTTCAAAGGATAGACCTTTGTGGCATATACTGTAGATACTTCAAAGGACTGACCTTTGGGTCATATACTGTAGATACATCAAAGAATAGACTTCAGGGCCATGTACTGTAGATACTTCAAAAGATAAACCTTTGTGGCATATACTGTAGATACTTCAAAAGATAGACCTTTGTGGCATAAACAGTAGATGCTTCAAAGGATAGACTTCTGGGTCATATACTGTAGATACTTCGAAGGATAGGCTTTTGAGTCATGTACTGTAGATGCTTCAAAGGATAGACCTTTGTGGCATATACTGTAGATGCTTAAAAGAATAGACCTCTGGGTCATGTACTGTAGATAGATATTTGTGCCATATACTGTAGATACTTCAAAAGATGGACCTTTGTGGCATATACTGTAGATGCTTAAAAGGATAGACCTCTGGATCATATACTGTAGATGCCTCAAAGGATAGACTTCTGGGTCATATACTGTAGATACTTCAAAGGATAGACCTTTGGGTCATATACTGTAGATACTTCAAATGATAGACCCTTGGGTCATATACTGTAGATATCTGCAAAGGATAGACCTTTGGGTCATGTACTGTAGGTGCTTCAACGGATAGACTTCTGGGTCATATACTGTAGATGCTTCAAAGGATAGACCTTTGTGGGTCATATACTGTAGATACTTCAAAGGATAGACTCTTGGGTCTTATACTGTAGATACTTCAAAGGATAGACCTCTGGGTCATATACTGTAGATACTTCAAAGGATAGACCTTTGGGTCTTATACTGTAGATACTTTAAAGGATAGACCTTTGGGTCTTATACTGTAGATACTTCAAAGGATAGACCTTTGTGGCATATACAGTAGATACTACAAAGGATAGACTTCAGGGTCATATACTGTAGATACATCAAAGGATAGACTTCAGGGTCATGTACTGTAGATACTTCAAGGGATAAACCTTTGTGGCATATATTGTAGATATCTGCAAAGGATAGACCTGTGGGCCATATACTGTAGATGCTTCAAGGGATAGACTTCTGGGTCATATACAGTAGATACTTCAAAGGATAAACCTTTGGGTCTTATACTGTAGATACTTCAAAAGATGGACTTTTGGGGCATATACTGTAGATACTTCAAAGGATAGACCTGTGGGCCATATACTGTAGATACTTCAAAGGATAGACATTTGTGGCATAAACTGTAGATGCTTCAAAGGATAGACCGCTGGGTCATATACTGTAAATACTTCGAAGGATAGACTTCTGGGTCATATACAGTAGATACTTCAAGGGATAAACCTTTGTGGCATATACTGTAGATATCTGCAAAGGATAGACCTTTGGGTCATGTACTGTAGATGCTTCAAAGGATAGACCTCTGGGTCATATACTGTAGATACTTCAAAGGATAGACCTTTGGGTCATGTACTGTAGGTGCTTCAAAGGATAGACCTCTGGGTCATATACTGTAGATACTTCAACGGATAGACCTTTGGATCATGTACTGTAGATACATCAAAGGATAGACTTCTGGGTCATATACTGTAGATGCTTCAAAGGATAGACCTTTGTGGCATATACTGTAGATACTTCAAAGGACTGACCTTTGGGTCATATACTGTAGATACATCAAAGAATAGACTTCAGGGCCATGTACTGTAGATACTTCAAAAGATAAACCTTTGTGGCATATACTGTAGATACTTCAAAAGATAGACCTTTGTGGCATATACTGTAGATGCTTCAAAGGATAGACCTTTGTGGCATATACTGTAGATGCTTAAAAGAATAGACCTCTGGGTCATGTACTGTAGATAGATATTTGTGCCATATACTGTAGATACTTCAAAAGATGGACCTTTGTGGCATATACTGTAGATGCTTAAAAGGATAGACCTCTGGATCATATACTGCAGATGCCTCAAAGGATAGACCTTTGGGTCTTATACTGTAGATACTTTAAAGGATAGACCTTTGGGTCTTATACTGTAGATATTTCAAAGGATAGACCTTTGTGGCATATACAGTAGATACTACAAAGGATAGACTTCAGGGTCATATACTGTAGATACATCAAAGGATAGACTTCAGGGTCATGCACTGTAGATACTTCAAGGGATAAACCTTTGTGGCATATATTGTAGATATCTGCAAAGGATAGACCTGTGGGCCATATACTGTAGATGCTTCAAGGGATAGACTTCTGGGTCATATACAGTAGATACTTCAAAGGATAGACCTTTGTGGCATATACTGTAGATGTTTCAAAGGATAGACCTCTGGGTGATAAACTGTAGATACTTCAAAGGATAGACCTTTGTGGCATATACTGTAGATGCTTAAAAGAATAGACCTCTGGGTCATGTACTGTAGATGCTTTTGTTGGGTACCCTGGTTTATGTGGAATCTTTTGTTGCGTAACTTGGTTTATGTGGAATCTTTTGTTGCGTAACTTGGTTTATGTGGAATCTTTTGTTGGGTAACTTGGTTTATGTGGAATCTTTTGTTGGGTAACTTGGTTTATGTGGAATCTTTTGTTGCGTAACTTGGTTTATGTGGAATCTTTTGTTGCGTAACTTGGTTTATGTGGAATCTTTTGTTGCGTAACTTGGTTTATGTGGAATCTTTTGTTGGGTACCCTGGTTTATGTGGAATCTTTTGTTGGGTAACCTGGTTTATGTGGAATCTTTTGTTGGGTAACCTGGTTTATGTGGAATCTTTTGTTGCGTAACTTGGTTTATGTGAAATCTTTTGTTGGGTAACTTGGTTTATGTGAAATCTTTTGTTGGGTACCCTGGTTTATGTGAAATCTTTTGTTGGGTAACCTGGTTTATGTGGAATCTTTTGTTGGGTAACTTGGTTTATGTGGAATCTTTTGTTGCGTAACTTGGTTTATGTGAAATCTTTTGTTGGGTACCCTGGTTTATGTGAAATCTTTTGTTGGGTACCCTGGTTTATGTGAAATCTTTTGTTGGGTAACCTGGTTTATGTGGAATCTTTTGTTGCATAACTTGGTTTATGTGAAATCTTTTGTTGGGTAACTTGGTTTATGTGAAATCTTTATGTGGAATCTTTTGTTGGGTAACCTGGTTTATGTGGAATCTTTTGTTGGGTAACCTGGTTTATGTGGAATCTTTTGTTGCGTAACTTGGTTTATGTGGAATCTTTTGTTGGGTACCCTGGTTTATGTGGAATCTTTTGTTGGTTGACCTGGTTTATGTGGAATCTTTTGTTGGGTAACCTGGTTTATGTGGAATCTTTTGTTGGGTAACCTGGTTTATGTAGAACCTTTTGTAGGATTTCACAATTAAATGATTACAATATTTGCTCAATTAAAAGCACCTCCTTAATAGAAATGAACATAATTCAAAAATTACATTTACTGTATTTGCTGAATTACCATATGCATAAATTAATGCAGTGTTTCTAGGGGCAAAATAAATCATATGTTAATAATTCAGTAACGTAACTTTTGTGAGAAAAACTTAAGTTTTTGCTAAAAATCTGAAATTGTAGACATCCTGTCATTTCCACACCTTTTATTTTGAGAGTACCTTATCCCCCAGAAAACAAACCTAAAATTGTTTACAAATCTACCTTAATTGAAGCGACCAGGAGTTAACTTCACATTACCCACCCACAATCTCAACATGTCTGTATGTATATACCGGGGTAATGGTATATGGAAGAGCATTGTGAAACAGAGATATATTGCAACGTTCATCGATAGTGAATATAACATTACGCACCTGCAGCTCTGGTACTAAATCTGCCAAGTATTTGATAGGACTTTCAACATGACCCACAGTGGTTACAGGACCCAGAGCAAAAAATGTCTTGATCTGTAAACAAACACACAGTCCAGTTACAGTACCTGGCACCCATTAAAACAGATCATATATAATGTAGTTACACTTTTTGCTTGTTTGTATGAATGTACTGTAAAAACGTTTGACAGGTCAAACACCCATGAACTGACAATGTTTGAGCAATTTACCATTGGTTCCTCTTGTAAAAAGGTCTCATCATATCTCAAAATTTGGTTGGTTTGTCTATCAGAACATATTAAAGTATGTAAGCAAACACAGTTGCATAATTGTACAATGTACAATTCTGAAAATTTGTTATAGAGATGAATCAGCAGTCTGAGCCTGTCTTACCTTCTTTGCCAGTTCCTTGTTTCTTGGTAGTTGTGCAAATGCCATTAGTGTGCCCTGTGAGTGACCAATGTAATACAGTTGTGGTTGCATTGATACCTTGAGAGCATAGTTCACCATGGCTGGCAAATCATACAAAGCCATCTGATCAAAACTACAATGATCAAAAAAGAAATTAATTTTGTGTATACTATTATGTGCCTTTGTATAAATTAGCAGAAGCAGAATAATGAGAAAAATTAACTATTATTTATTCCTACCTCCACTCCCAGAATTCATCCTGATTTGGATTCAGGCTTACATGACTTCTGGAATAGGTATTCCCTCGAACATTACCTAACCAGACATCAAATCCTGCGTCTGCTAAGATGTATGCAAAACTTTCGTTTTCCAGGTTGGTTAACCAGTTAGTTGAGGAACATAGTAAACCATGTTGGAGGAAGACAACTGGCCTTGGATTGGTTGTGCTTGCATTCTTTTTACCGTATGGTATTCTTTGGAGTCCCAGTAGAAAGCCATCTTCCGTTTGGACAGTATGTTCCTCACATGGGTAGCCTTTACTGGTGATAAGCTGACTCTGTGCCAAAAATTGAGAAATATTTATACAGTATAAAACATTTAACTTCCTGCATATAAAGTATAATCCCAGTGAACATGACTACCGGTATGGTTGTTGATCAATAACCTCTGGCCCCCATCTGTAGTTTGTCTGTAGTGTGATCATGTTATTTTTCACTATAAAGACACACGTGTTATCCATGTGACAATGAATAAGAACACATTTAAAGCAAGAAAACAATGTCAACAGAATAGTACAAACTATAAACTCTGACCACCCAACTTTTGGATATGTGAAAATGACCATGAACATATTTATTTAAAGGCCCAATGACAAGTAATATATGTATGTATGCTTGGGTACTGCCATGCTTGCTACGATTTAAAGGCCCAATGACAAGTAATATATGTATGTATGCTTGGGTACTGCCATGCTTGCTACGATTTAAAGGCCCAATGACAAGTAATATATGTATGTATGCTTGGGTACTGCCATGCTTGCTACGATTTAAAGACCCAATTACAAGTAATATATGTATGTATGCTTGGGTACTGCCATGCTTGCTACAATTTAAAGGCCCAATGACAAGTAATATATGTATGTATGCTTGGGTACTGCCATGCTTGCTACGATTTAAAGGCCCAATGACAAGTAATATATGTATGTATGCTTGGGTACTGCCATGCTTGCTACGATTTAAAGACCCAATTACAAGTAATATATGTATGTATGCTTGGGTACTGCCATGCTTGCTACGATTTAAAGACCCAATGACAAGTAATATATGTATGTATGCTTGGGTACTGCCATGCTTGCTACGATTTAAAGACCCAATGACAAGTAATATATATATGTATGCTTGGGTACTGCCATGCTTGCTACGATTTAAAGGCCCAATGACAAGTAATATATGTATGTATGCTTGGGTACTGCCATGCTTGCTACGATTTAAAGACCCAATGACAAGTAATATATGTATGTATGCTTGGGTACTGCCATGCTTGCCACGATTTAAAGACCCAATGACAAGTAATATATGTATGTATGCTTGGGTACTGCCATGCTTGCTACGATTTAAAGACCCAATGACAAGTAATATATGTATGTATGCTTGGGTACTGCCATGCTTGCTACGATTTAAAGACCCAATGACAAGTAATATATGTATGTATGCTTGGGTACTGCCATGCTTGCTACGATTTAAAGACCCAATGACAAGTAATATATGTATGTATGCTTGGGTACTGCCATGCTTGCTACGATTTAAAGACCCAATGACAAGTAATATATGTATGTATGCTTGGGTACTGCCATGCTTGCTACGATTTAAAGGCCCAATGACAAGTAATATATGTATGTATGCTTGGGTACTGCCATGCTTGCTACGATTTAAAGACCCAATGACAAGTAATATATGTATGTGTGCTTGGGTACTGCCATGCTTGCTACGATTTAAAGACCCAATGACAAGTAATATATGTATGTATGCTTGGGTACTGCCATGCTTGCTACGATTTAAAGACCCAATGACAAGTAATATATGTATGTATGCTTGGGTACTGCCATGCTTGCTACGATTTAAAGACCCAATGACAAGTCATATATGTATGTATGCTTGGGTACTGCCATGCTTGCTACGATTTAAAGGCCCAATGACAAGTAATATATGTATATATGCTTGGGTACTGCCATGCTTGCTACGATTTAAAGACCCAATGACAAGTAATATATGTATGTATGCTTGGGTACTGCCATGCTTGCTACGATTTAAAGACCCAATGACAAGTAATATATGTATGTATGCTTGGGTACTGCCATGCTTGCTACGATTTAAAGACCCAATGACAAGTAATATATGTATGTATGCTTGGGTACTGCCATGCTTGCTACGATTTAAAGACCCAATGACAAGTAATATATGTATGTATGCTTGGGTACTGCCATGCTTGCTATGATTTAAAGGCCCAATGACAAGTAATATATGTATGTATGCTTGGGTACTGCCATGCTTGCTACGATTTAAAGACCCAATGACAAGTAATATATGTATGTATGCTTGGGTACTGCCATGCTTGCTACGATTTAAAGACCCAATGACAAGTAATATATGTATGTATGCTTGGGTACTGCCATGCTTGCTACGATTTAAAGGCCCAATGACAAGTAATATATGTATGTATGCTTGGGTACTGCCATGCTTGCTACGATTTAAAGGCCCAATGACAAGTAATATATGTATGTATGCTTGGGTACTGCCATGCTTGCTACGATTTAAAGGCCCAATGACAAGTAATATATGTATGTATGCTTGGGTACTGCCATGCTTGCTACGATTTAAAGACCCAATGACAAGTAATATATGTATGTATGCTTGGGTACTGCCATGCTTGCTACGATTTAAAGGCCCAATGACAAATAATATATGTATGTATGCTTGGGTACTGCCATGCTTGCTACGATTTAAAGGCCCAATGACAAGTAATATATGTATGTATGCTTGGGTACTGCCATGCTTGCTACGATTTAAAGGCCCAATGACAAGTAATATATGTATGTATGCTTGGGTACTGCCATGCTTGCTACGATTTAAAGACCCAATGACAAGTAATATATGTATGTATGCTTGGGTACTGCCATGCTTGCTACGATTTAAAGGCCTAATGACAAGTAATATATGTATATATGCTTGGGTACTGCCATGCTTGCTACGATTTAAAGACCCAATGACAAGTAATATATGTATGTATGCTTGGGTACTGCCATGCTTGCTACGATTTAAAGGCCCAGTGACAAGTAATATATGTATGTATGCTTGGGTACTGCCATGCTTGCTATGATTTAAAGACCCAATGACAAGTAATATATGTATATATGCTTGGGTACTGCCATGCTTGCTACGGTAAATAATAAACTATTCACTGCATGGCATTCCCACTTTCACGCTATGCTCACAATGAAATGATGACATCACTAAATTACTCTTAGTTGATAAGTTTCATTTTTCAATGGATTGTTTTCTGAATATGCTCCGAGATATGGCATCTTTTTGGATGAAATAATTGTTGGGTGTCTACGACCAGATTTTGCCGTCAATTCGCCCATCCAAAAAATCTCACAGCTGGTGGGCCTTTACCCTTTTCATTGAAAAATCCACTCACGCCAGCAGCTGGACCACCCAAAACATAAGAAACTATTGTAAAAGCTAATCTAAAATTCGATACATTTTTTTCTTGCTGGATTGAAAAGTAGACCGCCTAAAACTTTCATTACAATGTCACCAACGCATCTTTCTCCAAAAAAATCACATTAAAGAACCTTGTGCACCAAATACAATTATTTTTTTCATTTTATTAGTAACTAAAGTATATTCTAAAAGAAGTTTCAAATAAAAAAGAACACAACTGCATTGCTTAGTAGCAAAGGATTGCGGTAGCGCAATCCGGATATGCTGGGTTTCACAGTGGTTGATTATTATCGAGTAATGATTATAATATCGTGTAAAAAAATAAATTCCTTGACCTGACAGGTCAAATCACTAATTAATCAATGAAAACGATTGATGATTCCAACGTGTTCAAATTACCATAGCTCATTTAAGAAGCAGCCTGTCGGCTGAAATAGCTCTGCTGTTAGCAATGCACATTACAATTAAAGAACAGAAGATATCATTAGAAAATGAACAATATGTATAAGTATCAAAGCAACAGAACTTACTGTTTTTAACAAAAATTCAAAAATATCACTTTTCACCGAAAATAATCATCAAAATTAGATAATTGAAGAAATTACCATGAGATTAACAAATCTGAAAGATGTCCACATCTAGTACCTATATATGTAATATAAAAGCAATCAGACTTGCGGTTTTCAACAAGAAGTCAAAAATATCACTTTTTACCAAAAATTAAAAAAATATTCACTAAAATTAGAGAATAAAAGATATCATCACAAAATGAACAATCTTAGAGAGGACCACATGTAGTACCTATATATGTAATATAAAAGCAATCAGACTTGCGGTTTTCAACAAGAAGTCAAAAATATCACTTTTTACCAAAAATTAAAAAAATATTCACTAAAATTAGAGAATAAAAGATATCATCACAAAATGAACAATCTTAGAGAGGACCACATGTAGTACCTACATGTATATATGTAATATCAAAGCAATTGGACTTGCGGTTTTTAACAAGAAGTCAAAAATATCACTTTTTACCAACAAGAGTTGGCAGAGCCATCTCGATGCTGGGAAAATAATAGTTTTAAAGGTGTGTTTTGGAGCAATGGATTGGCGAACAGACAGAAAAGCAATTTCAAAGACTTTGACTTTGTTTTAATGAAAGTTTGAAGTATACATGAGAGTACGAATTATTTGTTTATTTTGGAAACTCAATTTTTAACTGAAGGAATTAAACTAAATTAAATAATCATGTTAGAAATGACTACTGTTCAACTCCGGACTAGTCGTTTAATTGTACTTAGCGTATGTTACTACGACAATCAACCAATTCGAGAAAAAACAGTTGACAATGACTAAATGCATGGTCACAGCCAAATTGCTGTTTAATTGAAATAAAAAAAAATCAAAGAAAAGAGAACTCTAAGACAGGAAGAGAAACACGAGCAATGTAGTCGAACAGGCATTAGGGCAACCATGTTTGTTTCACCACAATCAATACAGTATTACCCATGATGCACTATTCCCATAAGCGTGGGTATGTGGAAGTTCATAGCCAAGTGTACTGCGGTCAAGAACAAGGTAAAAAATTATGTGACGAGACCATCCCGATTTGCCGTCGATTTCCGGGTTTGGGTGCGTTTCATACAAGAAGATCGATACAAACTACACCGCCGAGTGTAGTAGACATAATTCTGATGACAATAGGAAGTTCGAAGGAAGATAACACAGTTGATTTATAACAGATGAAGTAAATGGAAATTACTTTTCAGTCCTCGTTGAGGCACAAATGTATTTAAATGAGAGACAATGGCAACTCCACGTTGTGGCAGATTTAATACACACTACTACAGTTCGACAAAAGTTTACAAACACCACGGTCAGTCACACAAAGTCCCCCAAATTCAAAAAGGATTTTTAAATGCACCGGGGAACACGAGACAAACTTAGATGCCGACTCCACACATCGTGAAAATGGCAATTTAAACTTTCCGGGGTAGATTTACATAATACTACAGTTCGATAACATGGCCAGTCACATAAAATCCATCAAAAGGGAGCTGCAAGTCGTATAATGCCAAAACAGTACCATGATTTCACAACTTTCGAAAAACGTTCGCTTTTATCGATGTCTACTGTTCAACAGTTTAATGTCTTCCCGCTCGCAAGAACACAAAGCCTAAACTATCAGAAATTCGTAACACATAATTTGAGTGACGGAATAACAAAATTACTCATCATTTGAAAATTCAATCCATCAAAAAAGTATAAAGAACATTGTTATAAACAATTTTTAATTATATAAATACACTTTGAAAAGAAACAAGATTTATAAACATAAATCTATTTAAATACATTCTCACTACAAATTACACAATACTTATTTTCTAATGGAGTTTCTTTACAGCACAAACTATTGGAATCATGCACACGTGTGAGTACTTCGGTGACACATTTTATAGCTACGCCCAAAATAGTCCATCATTTATTATGTAACTGTGACCACATGACATCATTCTGTTCACATCCACACATTTTCATAAAATCTCCATGCACTTTTTGACCTTTCATAAGTAAAATACACTACAATTTACTCCAGAAAAACAATTTTCTTGGTACATTTTTACATTCTTGCATACTAATGAGGGATTCAGACACATTCCAAGCTGAACAATTTTCTTGGACTAACACAAAGCTGGTCAATCCTTTCCCAGCAAAAATGACAAAAATATTCACCAAAGTTAGAGAATTAAAAATATCATTACAAAATGAACAAATCTGAGAGAGGTCCACATGTAGTACCTATATATAACAAGAAGTCTAAAATATCACATTTTACCAAAAATGACAAAAATATTCACCAAAATTAGAGAATTGAAGATATCATCATGAAATGAACAAATCTGAGAGAGGTATACACTAAGTATCAAAGCATTCAGACTTGTAGTTTTCAAGAAGAAGCCGAAAAAGTAAAACATTGACACGGACGACGACGGACAATCACTCATATGATAAGCTCCGCTCGACAAAGTCGACAGCGGAGCTAATAAAGATACTTAAGACATTACAAATAAGATGAAACAAAACGCGTGACAATATAATGATAATAACTGTAATAAATTCTAGCAGTTGAGCAGAACGATCATATAAGAGACATTAAGATGCGCATACGAGAACAGAACAAGAACGGATACGTCACTGCTTTGTGCATGACCTCCGCGCGAACCAATGACATCATCAGTTGCCTGGTCGTACGGCAGTTGTTTTGAACGTGATCAAGGTGACTGACTCGTAGTTAATTTCAGAGAGTTTTTCTCGCTGTCAATTTTGATTAATTTTCACTGTATATTTATGATGAAATGAGAAATATTGGATGCATTTTAGCCGATATTTATACCCACTGAAAACGCATGACATTGATTTGCTGCAAGAGGATTCGGCAAACGCAAACGAAATTAGAACAACACATTACATTCCCGTTACGCAAATCTTAAACTCTCTACAGTCAGTCAGGTCACGTCAAGAGTCACGCACTTTGCTGCAAAATGGTCGTGTGGTTGAAACTGGGTCATGGCGTGACGGGTGAGGAAGACATAATTAAACACTCACAAAATCACAATAAAACGGGGAAGTGGTTGCATATTACGACGTAACCAACATGGAAAATAAACAAGCAGCCTATCGGCTGAGATAGCTCTGCTGTTAGCAATGCACATTTCAATTAAAGAACTGAAGACATCATTAGAAAATGAACAATATGAATAGTATCAAAGCAATCGGACTTACAGTTTTTAACAAGAAGTCGAAAATATCACTTTTTACCAAAAATTACAAAAATATTCACCAAAATTAGAGAATTGAAGATATCATCACGAAATAAACAAATCTGAGAGAGGTCCACATGTAGTACCTATATATGTAATATCAAAGCATTTGCACTTGCGGTTTTTAACAAGAAGTCGAAAATATCAGTTTTTACCAAAAATGACAAAAATATTCACCAAAATTAGAGAATTAAAGATATCATTACAAAATGAACAAATCTGAGAGAGGTCCACATGTAGTACCTATATATGTAATATCAAAGCAATTGCACTTGCGGTTTTTAACAAGAAGTCGAAAATATCAGTTTTTACCAAAAATGACAAAAATATTCACCAAAATTAGAGAATTGAAGATATCATCACGAAATGAACAAATCTGAGAGAGGTCCACATGTAGTACCTATATATGTAGTATCAAAGCAATTGGACTTGCGGTTTTTAACAAGAAGTCGAAAATATCAGTTTTTACCAAAAATGACAAAAATTTTCACCAAAATTAAAGAATTAAAGATATCAACATGAAATGAACAAACCTAAGAGAGGTCTACCCAAGGTACATATACACCAAGTATCAAAGCATTTAGGCTTGTAGTTTTCAAGAAGAAGTCGAAAAAGTAAAACATTGACACGGACGACGACGGAGACGGACAATCACTCATATGATAAGCTCCGCTCGACAAAGTCGACAGCGGAGCTAAAAAACGCACAATACAAACGCCATGGGTTTGAATTCCACTAGATACACACTCACCAGAATCGAAGCAATTGGAAACCAGCAATCGTTTAGCTTTCCTGTTCAACTCATCGGAACATTGAAGTAGTTAGCAAAATGAACACCACAACGATCAACGCCTTGGCGTGGTACACAAGCATGCCATCGAAATAAAACAAAGTTAGCTTGAAAAGACAGTGGGTTCGAGTCTTGCTCAGAGCTCCGTAAAAAGGAAAAAATAACAAACATCACGAAACTCCACCATGCAAAACTGAATGAATAAATAACAAGCGACCTGATGGTCGAAATAGCTCTGCTGTCTTCATTATCATGGAACAAGAATCAGTAAAGTGGCATTGCGGTTGTAATATTCATAGTCAGTCATTTAGAGAACATTGCACTTGAGTTACAGTTGCTTGAAGTTACAATTATGAACTTTTATAGTGTTCATAAGGATAGTGCATTTCATTGGACAAACATCATTGAGACTAAACTTAAGAAATCGTGGGTGTGCAAAAACCTGAGAAATAGTCAAGAAAAAAATAAATATGTTTTTGTTTGAAAATTGTGGTCATGTTTTTGAAATGTTATCCTTCCTAATAACGTTATACATATACGTAATTGTTTTGTTACACCCAAGAACAAATGTTCAATAAATCTGTGCAGTAATAATCATCGCATTTTTCATCAAAAATACCAGTTACTTAACTCACTTGTGCTATTACATAAGTATACTTTAAAGCTGTATTATGTTTTATATTTAGTTGAAAGCCCTCTGTAAATAGGGCTTACAGTTTTGAACTACATGTAGTTGTCAAAAATTATATTTTTACCAAAAATGAGAAAAATGTTCACTAAAAATCCAAATTTGCATATTTTGACACCAATTTAACAAATCTGACAGCGGACCACCCCACGTGTCATTGCTGGAAATATGAAAGCATTTCGACTTACGGTTTCGGATTAGTTGTCGAAAATAACAGTTTTTACCAAAAATGACAACAGTATTCACTAAAAATCCAAATTTGCATATTTTGAGACGAATTTAACATATCTGACAGAGGACCACCTCACGTATCCTTGCTGCAAATATGAAAGCAATTGAACTAATGGTTTAGAACTTGTTGTCGAAAATAACATTTTTTACCATAAATGACACAAATATTCATTAAAAATCCAAATTTGCATATTTTGACACGAATTCAACAGAGGACCACCCCAAGTACCTTTGGTACATATATGAATGTAATTGGTCAAGTACTTTTGAAGAAAAACGTCCAGCGAGACACTGGACGCGTGACGGACTACGCCGGAGAGACTCTATACCAACACCTCCATTGGGTCATCTACGATGACAGCGGAGCTAATAAAATAACTTACATCTTAAGGTAGCGAGACTATTAATTGTGTTGAAATTTACGATTTTCACATTTATTTATTAATTGATGAAATGCACTATAAACTTTCATATGATAAAGTCAACATAACATAGAATGTCATGTAAGTTGGTTAAAATGTATATTTTCTGAAGGGAAGCAAGGCAGCCTCAGTAGTGTTTTCCAAAATCAACAACACAGGTTTAATCTGTGTGCCTATAAGTTTCAAAGATAAACTCAAGACAAAGCAATGTTAGGATGTGTTATCAGTAGCTATCTGACACACAATGAGTGTTTCCAAACATTCAAGTGGTTTGTCTCCGCCCCTGTTTGTTTCACAGATTAGTCATTTGCATGATAATAATAATAATTAAAGCCGCAAGCGGCGTCACCGGGGCCCAAGCTGATCTATCATGACAAGATTCTGTTTCATAATAAATGAGGTCACATGTTAGACAATCAGGTGGCTTGTATTATCAGTAACATGAGGTCGAAATGAAGTTGGTACCATGTATTTACCTGGTTTGGTTATCGAAATATGGTTTTCAGGATATATAATGAGCCATGTTCTTATGCACAATAATGAAATTACATAATCATATATAGCCATTTCTAATGTCAGTTACATCTTTCATTCAATGTCTTCATAATGACACTAGTTACATGTCCTGCTCTGCGACAGTGTTTTAGATATGATGGCTATGCATATTAATGAGTTCACATGACCATATATGGTCATCTGTTATTTTAATCAAATCTCTTGTTCACTGTTGTCATAATAACACAGGATTCATCACCCTAACTGCGACAGTGTTTGAGTTATAACAGTTATGCATATTAATGAGGTTAGAAGCCCCCACCCCATGGGTGCCCAGCCACATGGCCTAACAGTGTGCTATTGGGGCAAAATGATGCATCTGATGACACAAATGCACATACAAAATTTGAAAGAAATCAGATTAATACAAAACATGTAGTTGCATAATTTCTATTTTCACAAAATCCAAGATGGCGGCCAAACCACGTGACTGATCAAAATAATATTATTTTTCTCGTATGCAGCTAAGGCCAGGCATGGTAAATATAAAAAACATCTAGTAGATTGGTTGAATCGTCTCTGAGAAACAAATACCCAAACTTTTGGTCAATTTTGCTTAAAATCCAAAATGGCGGCCAAACCATGTGACTGATCTGATTTTTTTTTAAGGTTTCTGAAAGGGCTTGATACATAGATGCCATGAAGCAAAATTGAAAATAATCCCTCATGTGTTGCCAGAGTAAAAAACTACTTCCTGTTTAGAAGAAATCCAAAATGGTGGCCAAACCACGTGACCAATCATAAACATTTTTTCAAACATAAATCGGATTCATATATAGAAGCTAAATACTACATATGAGAGCATTCTGCTTGGTGGTTCTGAAGAAGAAGATTGTTAAATGTTTTTTGCCGTTTTTAGGAAAAACAAAATGGCGGGAAAAGTCACATGACCGCTAAAGTTTTTATTGCTGATATTTATTACACATGAGTTGTACTATACACCATAAAAAAATCTAGACGCCTTGACCCTCAGAAAGTGGTCAAACAGCCACTTCCGGTTTTAATTCAATCCAACATGGCTGCCAAACTAAACGACCAATCAAAATTCTGAAAGCATGTTGCACTAGTTCACATTAGGGACTATAAGTATAGAGCATTTTCAGACTATTCAGTTCAGCAGTTTTCTCAAACGGCTTGACGAAAGAAGTTGTGGAAGAAAGAAGAAGAAAGAAGAAGAAATTAAAGCCGCAAGCGGCATCACCGGGGCCCAAGCTGACAAGATTCTGTTTCGTAATTAATGTGGTCACATGTTAGACAATCAGGTAGCTTGAATTATCAGTAACATGGGGTCGAAATGAAGTTGGTACCATGTATTTACCTGGTTTGGTTATCGAAATATGGTTTTCCGGATATATAATGAGCCATGTTCTTATGCACAATAATGAGATTACATAATCATATATAGCCATTTCTAATGTCAGTTACATCTTTCATTCAATGTCTTCATAATGACACTAGTTACATGTCCTGCTCTGCGACAGTGTTTTAGATATGACTGCTTTGCATATTAATGAGTTCACATGACCATATATGGTCATCTGTTATTTTAATCAAATCTCTTGTTCACTGTTGTCATAATAACACAGGATTCATCTTCCTAACTGCAATAGTGTTTAAGATATAATGGTTATGCATATTAATGAGTTTACATGACCATATATGGTCATCTGTTCTTTTAATCAAATCTGTTGTCATAATAACTCAGGATTCATCTTCCTAACTGCAACAGTGTTTAAGATATAATAGTTATGCATATTAATGAGTTCACATGACCATATATGGTCATCTGTTATTTTTAATCAAATCTCTTGTTTACTGTTGTCATGATAACACAGGATTCATCTTCCTAACTACAACAGTGCTTGAGATATATCAGTTATGCATATTAATGAGGTTAGAAGCCCCCACCCCCATGGGTGCTCAGCCACGTGGCCTAGCAGTGTGCTATTGGGGCAAAATGATGCATCTGATGACACAAATGCACATACAAAATTTGAAAGAGATCAGACTAATACAAAACATGCAGTTGCATAATTTCTATTTTGACAAAATCCAAGATGGCGGCCAAACCACGTGACTGATCAAAATAATATTATTTTTCTCATATGGAGCTAAGGCCAGGCATGGTAAATATAAAAACATTTAGTAGATTGGTTGAATCGTCTCTGAGAAACAAATACCCAAACTTTTGGTCAATTTTGCTTAAAATCCAAAATGGCGGCCAAACCATGTGACTGATCTGAAATTTTTTTTAGGTTTCTGAAAGGGCTTGATACACAGATGCCATGAAGCAAAATTTAAAATATTCCCTAAAGTGTTGCCAGAGTAAAAAACTCCTTCCTGTTTAGAAGAAATCCAAAATGGTGGCCAAACCACGTGACCAATCGTAAACATTTTTTCAAACATAAATGGGATTCATATATAGAAGCTAAATACTACATATGAGAGCATTCTGTATGGTGGTTCTGAAGAAGAAGATTTTTAAGTGTTTTTTGCCGTTTTTAGGAAAAACAAAATGGCGGGAAAAGTCACATGACCGCTAAACTTTTTATTGCTGATGTTTATTACACATGAGTTGTACTATATACCATAAAAAATCTAGACGCCTAGACCCTCAGAAAGTGGTCAAACAGCCACTTCCGGTTTTATTTCAATCCAATATGGCTGCCAAACTAATTGACCAATCGAAATTCTGACAGCATGTTGCACCAGTTCACATTAGGGACTATCAGTATAGAGCATTATCAGACCATTCTGTTCAGCAGTTTTCTCAAACGGCTTGACGAAAAAAGTTACGGAAGAAAGAAAGAAGAAAGAAAAAACCGGACAATAAGAATAGGGGCCTCGCCCTTTGGGCTTGGGCCCCTAATTAAAGCTGCAAGCAGCATCACAGGGGCCCAAGTATACATGCCATAAATAATGTCAAATGATACACATGATACACAATTAGTTTGAATTAGTACCATGAGGTCGAAATGCAGTTGGTTCCATATATTTATTTGAGATATAAAGGTTATTAATATATGGTCATCATCTGTTATTTTAATCAAATCTCTTGTTCAACATAGTCATGATAACACAGGATTCATCTTCCTAACTGCAACAGTGTTTGAGATACAACGATTATGCATATTAATGAGCTCACATGACCATATATGGTCATCTGTTATTTTATTCAAATCTCTTGTTTAACATCATCATAATAACACAGGTTTCATCTTCCTACCTGCAACAGTGCTTGAGATATAACAGTTATGCATATTAATGAGTTCACATGACCATATATGGTAATCTGTTATTTTAATGAAATTGCTTGTTCACTTTTGTCATGATAACACAGGAATCATCTTCCTAACTGCAACAGTGCTTGAGATATAGCAGCTATGCATATTAATGAGGTTAGAAGCCCCCCACCCCATGGGCGCGTAGCCACATGATCTAGCCATATGCCATTCAGGGGAACGAATGTATCTAAATAGTAGAATACACATACAAAATTTTATTCCAATCGGACTAATACAAAACATGTAGTTGCATAATTTCAATTTTCACAAAATCCAAGATGGCGGACAAACCACGTGACTGATCAAAATAATATTATTTTTCTCGTATGGAGCTAAGGCCAGGCATGGTAAATATAAAAACATCTAGTAGATTCGTTGACTCACCTCTGAGAAACAAATGCCCAAACTTTTAATCAACTTTGCTTAAAATCCAAGATGGCGGCCAAACCATGTGACTGATCTGAAATTTTTTTTAGGTTTCTGAAAGGGTTAGTTAGAGACATGCCATGACGCAATATTTGAGATTAACGCTCAAGTGTGGCATGAGTAAAAAACTACTTCCTGTTGAGAACAAATCCAAAATGGCAGCCAAGCCACGTGACCAATCATAATGAATTTCTCAAATCTAAATCTGCTCCATATGTAGAAGCTAAGTACTGAACATGAGAACATTTTACTTGGCGGTTCTGAAGAAGAAGATTTTAAAGTGTTTTTTGCCGTTTTTAGGAAAAACAAAATGGCGGGAAAAGTCACATGACCGCTAAAGTTTTTATTTCTGATATTTATTACACATGAGTTGTACTACATACCATAAAAAAATCTAGACGCCTAGACCCTCAGAAAGTGGTCAAACAGCCACTTCCGGTTTTATCTCAATCCAATATGGCAGCCAAACTAATTGGCCAATCAAAATTCTGAAAGCATGTTGCACCAGTTCACATTAGGGACTATCAGTACAGAGCATTATCAGACCATTCCGTTCAGCGGTTTTCTCAAACGGCTTGACGAAAAAAGTTACGGAAGAAAGAAGAAAGAAGAAAGAAAAAACCGAACAATAAGAATAGGGGCCACGCCCTACAGGCTTGGGCCCCTAAAAACCGAACAATAAGAATAGGGGCCTCGCCCTTTGGGCTTGGGCCCCTAAAAATCCGAACAATAAGAATAGGGGCCACGCCCTACAGGCTTGGGCCCCTAAAGAAAGAAAGAAGAAATTAAAGCCGCAAGCGGCGTCACCGGGGCCCAAGCTGACAAGATTCTGTTTCATAATTAATGTGGTCACATGTTAGACAATCAGGTAGCTTGAATTATCAGTAACATGAGGTCAAAATGAAGTTGGTACCATGTATTTACCTGGTTTGGTTATCGAAATATGGTTTTCAGGATATATAATGAGTCATGTTCTTAATAATGAGATTACATAATCATATATAGCCATTTTTAATGTCAGTTACATCTTTCATTCAATGTCTTCATAATGACACTAGTTACATGTCCAACTCAGCGACAGTGTTTTAGATATGACTGCTATGCATATTAATGAGTTCACATGACCATATATGGTCATTTGTTATTTTAATCAAATCTCTTGTTCACTTTTGTCATAATAACACAGGATTCATCTTCCTAACTGCAACAGTGTTTGAGATATAATGATTACGCATATTAATGAGCTCACATGACCATGTATGGTCATCTGTTATTTTAATCAAATCTTTTGTTCAATGTTGTCATAATAACACAGGATTCCACTTCCTAACTGCAACAGTGTTTGAGATATGACAGTTATGCATATTAATGAGCTCACATGACCATATATGGTCATTTGTTATTTTAATCGAATCTCTTGTTCAACGTTGTCATAATAACACAGGACTCATCATCCTAACTATAACAGTGCTTGAGTTATAACAGTTATGCATATTAATGAGGTTAGAAGCCCCCACCCCATGGGTGCCCAGCCACGTGGCCTAGCAGTGTGCTATTGGGGCAAAATGATGCATCTGATGACACAAATGCACATAGAAAATTTGAAAGATCTCAGACTAATACAAAACATGTAGTTGCATGATTTCTATTTTCACAAAATCCAAGATGGCGGCCAAACCACGTGACTGATCAAAATAATATTATTTTTCTCATATGGAGCTAAGGCCAGGCATGGTAAATATAAAAACATCTAGTAGATTGGTTGAATCACCTCCGAGAAACAAATGCCCAAACTTTTGGTCAATTTTGCTTAAAATCCAAGATGGCGGCCAAACCATGTGACCGATCTGAAATCTTTCTTAGGTTTCTGAAAGGGTTTGATATACAGATGCCATGAAGCAAAATTGAAAATAATCCCTCAAGTGTTGCCAGAGTAAAAAACTACTTCCTGTTTAGAAGAAATCCAAAATGGTGGCCAAACCACTTGACCAATCATAATATTTTTTTCAAACATAAATGGGATTCATATATAGAAGCTAAGTACTACATATGATAGCATTCTGCTTGGTGGTTCTGAAGAAGAAGATTTTTAAGTGTTTTTTGCCGTTTTTAGGAAAAACAAAATGGCGGGAAAAGTCACATGACCGCTAAAGTTTTTATTGCTGATATCTATTACACATGAGTTGTACTATATACCATAAAAAATCTAGACGCCTAGACCCTCAGAAAGTGGTCAAACAGTCACTTCCGGTTTTATTTCAATCCAATATGGCTGCCAAACTAATTGACCAATCGAAATTCTGAAAGCATGTTGCACCAGTTCACATTAGGAACTATCAGTATAGAGCATTATCAGATCATTCTGTTCAGCAGTTTTCTCAAACGGCTTGACGAAAAAAGTTACGGAAGAAAGAAAGAAAGAAAGAAGAAAGAAATTAAAGCCGCAAGCGGCGTCACCGGGGCCCAAGCTCACAAGATTCTGTTTCATAATTAATGTGGTCACATGTTAGACAATCAGGTAGCTTGAATTATTAGTAACATGAGGTCAAAATGAAGTTGGTACCATATATTTACCTGGTTTGGTTATCGAAATATGGTTTTCAGGATATATAATGAGCCATGTTCTTATGCACAATAATGAGATTACATAATCATATATAGCCATTTTTAATGTCAGTTACATCTTTCATTCAATGTCTTCATAATGACACTAGTTAAATGTCCTGCTCTGCGACAGTGTTTAGATATGACTGCTTTGCATATTAATGAGTTCACATGACCATATATGGTCATCTGTTATTTTAATCAAATCTCTTGTTCACTGTTGTCATAATAACACAGGATTCATCTTCCTAACTGCAACAGTGTTTAAGATATAATGGTTATGCATATTAATGAGTCACATGACCATATATGGTCATCTGTTATTTTAATCAAATCTCTTGTTCACTGTTGTCATAATAACACAGGATTTATCTTCCTAACTGCAACAGTGTTTAAGATATAATGGTTATGCATATTAATGAGTCACATGACCATATACGGTCAGCTGTTATTTTAATCAAAACTCTTGTTCACTGTTGTCATAATAACACAGGATTCATCTTCCATACTGCAACAGTGTTTAAGATATAATGGTTATACATATTAATGAGTTCACATGACCATATATGGTAATCTGTTATTTTAATGAAATCAATTGTTTAATGTTGTCATAATAACATAGGTTTCATCTTCCTAACTCCAACAGTGCTTGAGATATATCAGTTTTATGCATATTAATGAGGTTAGAAGCCCCCACCTCTTAGGCGCTTGGCGACAAAACCCAGCACGTGCCATTCGGTTGAAAGAATGCATCTCATGAGTAAAATGCACATATAAAATTTCAGCCAAATCAGACTAATACAAAACATGTAGTTGCATAATTTCTAATTTCACAAAATCCAAGATGGCGGCTAAACCACGTGACTGATCAAAATAATATTATTTTTCTCATATGGAGCTAAGGCTAGGCATGGTAAATATAAAAACATCTAGTAGATTGGTTGAATCACCTCAGAGAAACAAATGCTCAAACTTTTGGTCAATTTTGCTTAAAATCCAAGATGGCGGCCAAACCATGTGATTGATCTGAAATCTTTTTTAGGTTTCTGAAAGAGATTGACATAGAGATGCCATACAGCAATATTGGAAATAATCCCTCAAGTGTGGCATGAGTAAAAAAACTACTTCCTGTTTAGAAGAAATCTAAAATGGTGGCCAAACTATGTGACCAATCGTAATAATTTTTTCAAACACAAATGGGATTCATATATAGAAGCCAAATACTATATATGAGAGCATTCTGCTTGGTGGTTCTGAAGAAGAAGATTTTTAAGTGTTTTTTGCCGTTTTTAGGAAAAACAAAATGGCGGGAAAAGTCACATGACCGCTAAAGTTTTTATTTCCGATATTTATTACACATGAGTTGTACTATATACCATAAACAAATCTAGAGGCCTAGACCCTCAGAAAGTGGTCAAACAGCCACTTCCGGTTTTATTTCAATCCAATATGGCTGCCAAACTAATTGACCAATCGAAATTCTGAAAGCATGTTGCACCAGTTCACATTAGGGACTATCAGTATAGAGCATTATCCGATCATTCTGTTCAGCAGTTTTCTCAAACGGCTTGACGAAAAAAGTTACGGAAGAAAGAAAGAAAGAAAGAAAGAAGAAAGAAAAAATCGGACAATAAGAATAGGGGCCACGCCCTACAGGCTTGGGCCCCTAAAAACCGGACAATAAGAATAGGGGCCACGCCTTACAGGCTTGGGCCCCTAAAAACCGAACAATAAGAATAGGGGCCTCGCCCTTTGGGCTTGGGCCCCTAACAACCTTTATTGATATCGTATCCCTTCTGGGATCTAGATTAGAATACAATAAGGATATAAGGAACAATAAAATACATAAGTAATAATAATAATAAAAAAGAAATAAATAGTAATACTGTGAAAATATTATTATATAAATATTTTTTTGGTGTTATTTTGAGGCAGCTGGTAAATTGCTTTTCATGAAATTCTCTCTTTTATTGAAACAGTCGCTGATAAACTTGGCAATTGCTTGGACGGTTTCAGAATTTTTGTTATTGAGAAGTGCTTTCAGATTACCGGATAAGTTTACGTTTTCAAACAAAGCATCTCTTTCAAATTTGTACTGGTTACAATTGAAGAGGAAGTGTTCTACATCTTCAATTTCATTGGAGTCACAGACAGGGCATGTTCTATTTAAGACATCTATGTTGTGATATCGCCCAACTTCAATCTGAAGTATGTGGGCACTTATCCACAGTTTAGTCATCAGATTTTCCCCCTTTTTTAAATATTGGAGTGATAATGCTCAAATTCCAAGAGCTAGGGAAATGGCCACTCGTTAGGATGAGATTGAACATTTTTTGTAGAGGTTTGATGAGCACATTTCTCCCTGTTTTAATCATCTCATTTCTAATATTATCAATGCCTGGAGATTTTTTATTTTTCAAATTGCTAATTGCAGTTTGTATTTCTAACTGTGAAATATATTGGTCTAGCTCAGTAATAGGTTTAATTACCTTTTCAAGCTTAGCAATCTCTTCGTTTAAAGTGCTTTCATCAGTATTATTTATCATCAGTATTATTATTTAATTTTAATTTTAATTATTTTATTATTTAATTATTTAATTTTATTATTATCATCAGTATTATTATTAATTGTCTGAAATGTTCATACCATTTTTGGTCTTCAATGTTTTCACTGTCATTATTAATTTGACCATTTTTAAGCTCCTTGATCAAATTCCAATATTCCTTTGGAGAAGAATTACCCATCTCTTCAAGTTTATTTAGTATATTTTTTTTATAGTTTCTTTTCGTTTTCTTAACCATTTGTTTGTATTTCTTTTTCAGACTATAGCAGTTGTTTCTCAGATCATTATTGTATGGGTCCGAACTTAATTTCCTGGATATTTTCTGGATATCTTTTTTAAGATTGCCAAGATCATTGGAGTACCATTTTGGTTTAATTTTTTGATGTTTTTTGTTTTTTCTAATAAAGTTTTTTTTAAGACTTTTACCAGCTGCCTCATGGTAAATATTTGAGAGTAAATGTTCTGCTTCATCAACTGCCTGTTGTGTGTCATCAAAGTTTGCATTGGAGAAATTATTGATTAGCTTACAAATCTCTTTGCTGTGTAAAGCATCATTATAAAGAAGGTTGGAATTATCATGCCAAGAATAAAAGTATTTCGGGCCATGAATTGTAGTATAATTATTTTGATTAGTTTTAGCAGTTTCACAATTCGTTACAGCATTTGTTTGAAGAAGAAAAGACATTTGACAGTGATCCGAAAGTGTCAAATTAAGTGGATGTATTTGAAAAAAGGAAATGTGTTTAAATAAGTTGCTACTAACAATACTATAATCTACAATACTACGTCCTTTGCTTTGATAGCAGGTAAATTTGCCAGTGAGGTCCCCTATGCACCTTCCATTTAGTATAATTAGGTCTGCACCAATACACAATTCTATCAGTTGGTTACCATACTGGTTTTTAACTGTTAGATCTTTCTGTTGTTCTTTCTCTGTATGGGTTTTTAGTATTTCCAGACTGCTGGTAAATAGGGTTGTCGAAAGTTGCCACATCTTTTTCATTTTTTATACGTGCATTAAAGTCTCCCGTAAGCATTACTGAGCCAAATTGAGAATATCTTGTGATATCATTTTCTAGTAGTACAAATAGGTTAGAATTTTTCCAACGAAAAATGCTGGATGACTGAGGACTCAAGTATAATGCACACAGAAATATATCTTCATCTAGTTGAAAGAATTCTTTATCTAGGCGAGCCCAGATAAAGTCATCACTGCTATTTGCCATTTGTTTTACACCCTGTTTATACAAGTTTTTAAAATACATAACAATCCCACCAGAGTTGGTACGAGCATTTTTATGTTTTTCCCTCCTAAAGGAATGAAAGTGGCAATAGTTGGGGATTTTAATCTTTGAACCAAAATCAGTTTTGGTTTCAACTAAACTAACAAAATCAAAATCACTAATACTATTTAAAAAATCTACGTCATTAATTTTCTGGACTAGACTGCCATAAATATTCCAAGTCGAAACTTTTAAACTGGACTTCATTGTGGAATGGCAGATAAAAAACAAAAACAAAAAAAACAGTAAGTAAGAGCAGATAAAGAGTGTTAAATACACTATTCTAGGTCAAATGTAAATATGTAAAAGTTACCTATTTCAGTGTAACATGCAGACAACTGGATTCAATTGTGGATAATGTTCATAATGCTGGTGAGTAAGTTCTCTATATGTTTATTTCTCGAGTTTCTTTGGTTACTTTTATAGTGTTTGTTGTCTTGTCTATATACCTGGCGTTGAGTGTTTTTTACTCTGAGATCTGGATTTTGCATTGAGTGAGTGTTGGATGGCTTGCCTCCAGGTTGCGAAGTTATGGTTCTGTATACATATCGTTTTATATTGCTTGCAATGAATCTGGTTCCTCTGTGGTTGGGGTGTACTTTGTCTTCAAATAGATATGTTTTGATGTTATTTTTGTTGTCAAGGAAGTTATGGTGAATATAATATACCTCAGTCTTCTGTTTGCTGAAGAGTTGTAATGATGTGTTGAACCTTGCTGCTGCTTCATTAAAGATATCTTTATCCAGTCTAGGGATGACACTGGATATGAATATTCTGCTTGTTGGATACATGCCACGTGTTACGTCAATTAAATCTTCATACTGGTCACAGCATTCTTGTAGGGGGATGCCGTTTTTTGGATCTTTAAATTTAGATTGCTTAATGAATGAGGATACATGATTTATCCCTTTACCATTCATTACTTTAACACAAGTTTTCCGTACTGTTGAAAATTTTTCAGGTATAATATGCTTCATTGTGGAATCTCCCACAATAACAATGTTGTAACTACCTTTGTTTTGAAAGCTGGGATCAGATTTGCTATTGTTGATCTGATTTTTACTGCGGATGTTGTTGTTTCTGTGCCTGGGGTGAGTAATTGTGCTACTGGATGCCAATTGATCATTGTCTGGAGTGACATCGGTAGATGAACAGCTCTGTTGTATATCGGTTGATTTTGGAGTATCTTCTAGAGAACTGTAGTAATTGTTGGTTGGTACATTTACTATGAATTCTTTTGCTTCTGCATTAAGAGCAAGTGTTTGTTGTTGCTGTACATTTGAAGCAGTACATATATCAGACTCATGCATGTAACTACCTGGATTTGAATTTTCCATTTTCTCTGTTTGCGAAGCGGTGCTTGTAGTAGTTGGTGCTCTCAAATTGTTTTTTGGACTCTGGATTTCTTTTAAGATGTTCATAATTATGTTTTGGGTATCATGTATTTTGTTGATGGATCTTTTCATGCTGGTAACATCAGAGTTAGTTTTGTTCAGTGATGAGGTTATCCCTTCCAGTTGCTCTTTAATTTCAACTTGCCATGTGGCAGTCAATTTATTGTGGTTGTTAAGTTTCGTTGTTATATTCAATTTTCCTTGCTGGATGTCATTATACTTGCTTGACATTTCAATATATTTAGTTTCAAGTGAATGTGTATGAATGTGTCATATGAATGTGTCAGACACAAGGTCACACAGCCACTGAAAAAAATCATTGATTTTGGTGTTTTCATATGCCGAATTTTTCCAATTATAGCTATCCCATTCCTTTATTTTTTTGGTTTCTAATAGCCTTACACATTTGGATGCCCCTACACATGGTAAAACAGACCTTGATGGGAAAACAAATTGATTGTGCCGATAAACAAGCTTGAAAATCTTTGCTGTTACTTCATGGATGTTTTCTAGGAGTTTATGTTTTTCAAAATACAAGGTCTTTAACAAAAATAACGTATACTTATTGTCGTCGGATTAACACCAAATTTTCACAGCTTTAAGGTGACAATGAGAGGAACTTGAATGTGTCCAGACAAACTATTTCATCGATTATTTACCATTGAGTTGTGGTTTGAGTTGGGGGCAATGTGACTAAAACAGTAGTTGAAATTCAGCACACTATTTTTTAAAACGCGTTGCTTGAATAAAACTGACCAGACACATTCAATTTACCAGACTATTGAACAACTAGGAAAAGTGAAAAAAATACTTCTTATCGCCAGCATAAATGCGCAATTATTTTTTTTACAGAAAAAGTAATTTTTCACCTTTGATTGAGTAACGCGTCGTAGAATGCAGATACGGGCATGCAAAATACACTTGTGAAAAGCTTGAAGTCTGGCGATTCTAAAAATATATAATTTCCCGGGTCTATTTGTAGTCATTTAGTCACAATTAGAAGATGAAAACAAGTATGCAAATAATAGTCCCGCTACCTTAAACTGGATGACGCGCAATTTGTTCAACAGTTTCCAGATTGTGACAGGAGATAAACAGAAGACCCAAGTCAAGGTAAGTTTTGTTAAAGTGTCGATGGCATTCCCTATATTACGAAAACAATTCAGGCAACAGAAGAATATCTTCTGTGGTGTTGTGGAATTTATACTGTGTCTGCGGAATTGTTGATTGAGGGTTCGAAGTCAGCAGTCAACATTTTGTTAAAAAGTGCACAAATAAATCAAATATCCAATGATACCAGTATATTTATTTCATTATTTTAACAACTTGCAATGGTGGAAGTTGATCAAACACAAGTTCTTACACCTAAATAAGTATCAAATATTTGTCAACACATTTATTCTGTTAATTTAACAACCTTGTAGAGGTGGAAATTAATTAAACGACAGGTATTTACTCACATATATATGGCCAATATTTGTCGACACATTTATTCTCTCAATTTAACAACTTGTAATGGTGTAAAATAATTAAACGAGAGTTGTCTATACCAAAATAAGTTTGAAATATTTATCCACACATTTATTCTCTCAATTTAACAACTTGTAATGGTGTAAAATAATTAAACGAGAGTTGTCTATACCAAAATAAGTCTCAAATATTTGTCCACACATCTATTCTCTCAATTTAACAACTTGTAATGGTGTAAAATAATTAAACGAGAGTTGTCTATACCAAAATAAGTCTCAAATATTTGTCCACACATTTATTCTCTCAATTTAACAACTTGTAATTGTGGGAATTAATCAAACGCGAGTTGTTTACACCAAAATAAGTATTAAACATTTATTGTCACAATTTAACCACTTGTTAATCAGTGCAACTTACCCGCAGACAGTGCACAACAGAGTATCATTATTGAGCAATTATTAACAGTAACGTGTCTTGGCATTAGGGTTAGGGTCAGGTCAGGTATGGGCAACGCAAATGGCAAACACCCAATTGGCAAGATGTACACTAACGGGTTATGGCATGCATAGAGTTTACACAAGTAAAAACACAAAATTGGCAATTTGTTGGACAATTGTAACTCAATAATAGAAATATGTTGTATTTCTATATATACATTGTATATAGACACTATATCAAATGCAAACACAACCAGTCAATCCATTGTGGTCTTGAGGGTCTACATAGTGATCAGGAAGACCCGGTTTCAAGCACACAACAAGCAACCACTGAGGGAAGACGTGCCTATCACCGGCTCCTGCTCCTGATACAACCAAGCAGTAACTAGTCCACATTTTCGCCAAATTATTTTTAATGATGAAGTGTTCGTTTATGCCAAGGAGACTTGCATTTGTGCCGATCGTGTGAATCTAAATGTTTCCCTCATCCCAACAAGACAGGCAAAGGTGGAGACAACGGCAAGATGGCGGACAACAGTGATGAGTTACCACATACCAGTATAGAAGACAGACTTGATTCATTATGCAACAAGTCATTGTCAATGACACGTCCCCGTTCCGTTCATATTTGAGTGACATATACATTCAAAGCAGATCATGACTGAAATGCACCTGCATATGTACAACACATTGTGCTAAATCTGAACAAAATCCATCCATGCATGACTGAGATCCGGTTCTGGAATTGTGAAAATACGTGATTTTGATGCATTTTCGGCCTTAAAATGGCCATCATTCCGCTATTGTTAAGCAGATCATGAAACAAAGGCACATATCTATTTGTGACATGATGTACCATGTGTGTGTGAAGTTTGAACTTGATCAATCCAGACATGTCTTGGATACGGATCCAGAACTGAATTCTTTAACAAAATGGCCGCCAGTCAGCCATTTCGAACTTGATCCGAAAAAAAAATGACGTGCATCAAGGTCCTATTATGTTTAATGTATGTACCAAATTTGAATGAAATCCGTCCATGCATAACTGAGATCCGGGTCCGGAATGGTGAAAATGTGCGATTTCAATGCATTTTCGGCCTTAAAGCGACCGCCATTTGGCTATCGTTAATGAGATCATGAAACAAATGCACATACATATTTGTGACATGATGTACCTTGTGTGTGTGAAGTTTGAACTTGATCAATCCAGACATGTCTCGGATACGGATCCAGAACTGAATTCTTTAAAACAAAATGGCCGCCAGTCGGCTATTTCGAACTTGATCCGAAAAAAAAAATGACGTGCATCAAGGTCCTATTATGTTTAATGTATGTACCAAATTTGAATGAAATCCGTCCATGCATAACTGAGATCCGGGTCCGGAATGGTGAAAATGTGCGATTACAATGCATTTTCGGCCTTAAAGCGACCGCCATTTGGCTATCGTTAATGAGATCATGAAACAAATGCACATACATATTTGTGACATGATGTACCTTGTGTGTGTGAAGTTTGAACTTGATCAATCCAGACATGTCTCGGATACGGATCCAGAACTGAATTCTTTAAAACAAAATGGCCGCCAGTCGGCTATTTTCGAACTTGATCGGAAAAAAAAAATGACGTGCATCAAGGTCCTATTATGTTTAATGTATGTACCAAATTTGAATGAAATCCGTCCATGCATAACTGAGATCCGGGTCCGGAATGGTGAAAATGTGCGATTTCAATGCATTTTCGGCCTTAAAGCGGCCGCCATTTGGCTATCGTTAATGAGATCATGAAACAAATGCACATACATATTTATGACATGATGTACCTTGTGTGTGTGAAGTTTGAACTCGATCAATCCAAGCATGTCTCAGATATGGATCCAGAACTGAATTCTTTAAAACAAAATGGCCGCCAGTCGGCCATTTCGAACCCGATCCAAAAAAAAAATGACGTGCATCAAGGTCCTATTATGTTTAATGTATGTACCAAATTTGAACAAAATCCGTCCATGCATAACTGAGATCCGGGTCCGGAATGGTGAAAATGTGCGATTTTGATGCATTTTCGGCCTTAAAATGGCCGCTATTCGGCTATCGTTAATCGGATCATGAAAAAAATGCATGTGCATATGTCCCATATAATGTGTGATGTATGAGTGAAGTTTGAACTTAATCGGTCCATGCATGTTCGAGATACAGGTGATCACGGACGGACGGACGGACGCACACAGGGCAAAACATAAGTCCCCGTTTTCGGACTGCGTCCGAACGGGGACTAAAAAGGTAGACAAATTATCAAGTATGCAAACTACACTGTGTGAAGTGCAGAAGTCCATGAACTTCATGAACTCTTTCTTCGAAGAATTTAATGCATTACGCAATGAAAACAAATCAACTTATCACAACAGAGCATAAGCTGAACGGAGCTCAGAATGAAATTGAATCCCTGCAACATTACACCAGACGTAACAACCTAATAATCCAGGGAATACCTGAAAAAGAAGATGAAATCACTAACGACATAGTCGTTCAAGTAGCCGAAGCCGTAGGAGTGCATGATTCTGAACATGACATCGACATCAGCTATCGACTTCCCTGTAATCGTGAGCAAGCAACATCAAATATAATCGTTCGTTTCACACGTCGGACAGTCCACAATCAATTGTACAAGGCAACATCTGATCTAGGAATCGGGGGACTACGAGACACAAACAACAAAATATACATAAATGAACAACTAACTGAAAAGGGCAAAAGACCATTTCACGAAGTCAACATTAAAAGGAAAGCAGCCAAATGGAAGTTTCTATGGACTGATAATGGAAAGATCTTAGCGTGAAAAGAGTCGGGATCGCTCGCTGTGAAAATCTCGTCCTTGCAAGAAAGTTTCCATTGAAGCTTTATACATTCACAGCTCTCTGTCATTCATTCAAATTAAACATTGTGAATCGATTTTTGTGGAATCCATTGTCAATAATAGACTCGTCATAGGTGTTAACTACCGAAAACCTAACACATCTTATCATGAATACATTGACAGTTTAGAAGTATGCCTATCCCAGTTGTCAGCTCGTGTTAAAAAGCGTATCATCCTCGGTGACACGGCACATAATACCACACCTGTTTCTAACTATCTCACCCTACTCAATGCTTATAATTTCGCCCAGACACTGCTACTCGCGTTCTGAAAAGTTCTGATATCGGTGAAGAATTTAATAAATATTTCACAAATATTGGCCCGAGTCTTGCCGCTAGTATAACGAACACGTGTGACTTTCGACAATATCTCACCGGGAGCCAAATTAAATTGGTATTTTTCCACCCAGTAAGCGAGTCCAAAGTTTTCAATTAAATCCCTTAATCCCAATAAATCAGCAGGACATGACGAAATACACCCTAAAACATTAATTCATTCAGCTAACATTATTGCTCACATTATCAATTGTTTGTTAAGCCAAGGCGTTTTTCCTGATGACTTAAAAATTGCTAAGATTACACCCTTTACAAAAAAAGGTACTCCAACAGAGGCCAGTAACTATCGCCCTATTTCAATCCTACCAATCCTTAGCAAAATATTTGAATCTATTGTGAATAAACAATTTATAAGTTTCCTTGAAAAAAATCACATACTTTCAAACACGCAATTTGGTTTTCGCCAAAAAACATAACACTAAACTCGCCCGAGCTGACCTGGTCACCAACATCGCAGATAACATGGACACTGGCTGCATTACTTTTTATTGACCTGGAAAAAGCATTTGATACAATTAATCACAAAATCTTACTTCACAAACTTGAACATTATGGTATCAGAGGTCTTCCGTTACAATGGTTTGAAAACTACCTTTCCAACCGACAACAATCAGTCAATATTGATAAAACACTATCTTCTTTCAAAGAACTAAAGTGTGGTGTTCCACAAGGAACGATTTTAGGCCCGATTTATTTCTAGTTTATATCAATGATATTTTAAATCCAGGTACGGCCTGTGGGGCACTGCACCGTAGCAATAGGGACAGGCAGTTTGGGAGGTCAAAGAGAATAACACACGCATACACATAGATGTCTTGGATCCATATAGGGGGTAGTTTATTACTAAAGCATTATGAAACAAGTGTTTTCACAAGGAATATGCAAATTTATGCAAATGCTATGTAAATGTGAACATGCTGACTTTGAAAACACTTGTAACGTACATATCTAAAAACCACAGACTAAACTAAACTAAACTAAACTACATGATTATAAAGTCACCACAAAGAACAGTTACTACAGAGGGCAGTTTGATCATTAATGGGTCACCAATAGAGGGCGTTTGTTCCACACAGTATTTAGGCGTGACAATTGACTGTAATTTAACGTGGAAACCTCATATAGATTTACTAACTACATTAATCTCCATGAAAGTGGGTATTATTTCACAGATTCGGCATTATGTTCCAAGATCAATTCTTCTTCTCCTTTATAATTCCTTAATACTTCCCCATATTTCTTACTGTTTAGAGATTTGGGGAAACACATACTCGTCTTTCCTTGAACCAATCAACAATTGTTACCGGCTACTGGCTAAATAGTCGTCAACTGTGACGATAATACCGGCTACTTTTATGTGAAGAAAATATTTTATCAAGTTTTTAACCAGTCTCCTAACTTGTGTGAAAATTTACAAAAATAAAAATTTTGTCATTTATCATTTATGCTAAAATGATTGTTACTGACAACCCAATGGCAACTTCTTAAGCGAACGCAAAGCTGAACTTCTGGGTTTAATGCATTCAGGGAAGATTGGAACATGATCGGTTCGTAATCGGATGTATGGTTCTCAACAGCTTCAATTTGATTAGGAGACCATCGCTTCAGTTCGGGCAGTCACCATTTTGAAATTCCAAGCTCTCCTCATTGTTTATGTGACCTCGGCTCATTTGCGTTATAATGGAGCCCAGTATGTTTTCAAAGCCAGCAAACAGTAACAGGAAAAGGACTGGGCAGCAACAAGATTCAATCACCAAGTTTTTCAAGATCGCCGATTCCACAAAAACTGTTGCCACAGGTAAATATTTTTTGCAATGTGCATTTGATTGTCAAACGTTAGTGTCTTAAATAATGTCCACAGAAAAAGCACACCCAGAAAAAGACGCATCGCTAATTAACCTAAGAGGTGATAGCATGCTATTTTGCCCAACTTGCTTTCATTTATTTATTTACTGACCTTCATGGATTTTTATTTAAATTTATTGGCTTTGAAAAATACCTTTATTCTATTTTTTATGATTTTGATTTGTATTTCATTTTATTTTTGTTATTTATTATTTGCTGTACACTACATTACAGTTTTATGTTTTTTTGTTTTGACCCATAAATCTCGATATCCATGCCTGAATGCTTCATAACACTTAAAATATTTTATTATTATATTTATTTATATAATTTTAGCTAATACTGAGGATGACCATCAACCTGGAACTTCAGCCAGAATGATCCTGAAACCAGTGCTTGCCAATGTTACAGAGGGTGACACTTATGAAATTAAAACTGCTGAGAAAACATCTAAAACACCAAAAGAAGTAACCCCGGATATGTGTCCAGCTTCTGAGGGAAGAAAAGAATTAATAACAGCATTTCCATCCTTATTTGAGGACAGTGATGAGTATGATCCTCATGCCCATTGCCCATAAATTCTGTATATGTCATGACATATGTGTTGTGTTGTCAGCTATCTGAAGGAGACCTGATGACAGTGAAATGTGGTGGAACTTATAGTAAATTTTCTCATTCATGGATCAATGACAGGGAACTTGCATATGATAGTATTACTGATCTCTGGTGGTTGATGTATGTGGAAAATGTTGGCATGAACTGTCTACTGTGTAGAAAACATGATGCCCATAATCAGTTTAATAAATCTAAAGTTTGGAATATTGGACCATCGACAAGACTTCGCAAACGAGCTGTGAAAGAACATATTCAATCAACAGAATATCAAAATGCAATTAAAAGTGAAATGATGCAGCATGTATCTGTATTCCACAAAACTATTGAAGAAAAAAAAGAAGTTAATAATGTTATGCTAGAAAAAGTGTTTACAGCAGTATACTGGTTAGCCAAGGAAGAAATTCCTAATGAAAAACCTTTACTTGAAACTTGAATTGACGAGATGCAATATTTTAGCCATCGTAGTAGACCTTCTATTAGAGAGATCTTTCTGACTATAGGAGAAACTATCAAAGAACTTGTCCTAGAAAGGGTTCAGAACTATAAATCGTATATAATTCTCGCAGATGAAACTAGTGATATTGCAGTGATGGAACAACTTATTGTCTTTTTAAAATATTTTGATTTTCATCAAAATAAACCAGTGACAGTTTCTTTCAATGGAGGCATTAAAAGATCCCTGTGGTACAAATGCAGAATCTGTTACAAAAAAGCTGGTTTTTATCTTGGAGGAAGCAAACCTACTTATCAGTAATTTAAAAACTTTTGTATCTGATGGCGCCAGCACAATGCCAGGGAAATTAAACGGTGTAGCTGCTAGGCTTCGTAGACCTAACAAACTCCTACTGAATTTCCATTGCATATGCCATAGACTTGCGCTTGCTTGCACTGACACTTGTAAAGAAGTTAAATATATCAAAGAAGTGGAGCATTTATTATTACAAACATGGAGCTTCTTTGAACATTCTCCTCAGCGTACCAATGTTTTCATTGAAGTGCAGAATGAATATGCAAAAGCAAACTAGTCAAAAAACAGTAAAACTTTAATTGCTTCAAAAATTCGAAAAGCCTGTGCCACACGTTGGTTTTCATTTGACAACAGTGTTGCCAGTGCAATGAAAAACTGTGTGCCACTAATGCACACTATAAAAGCACTTGCGAAAGACTCTTTAGTTGTTGGTTTATTGAAAAAAATGCAAAGTTCTTAGGAACGTTATATATCCTGCATTCTGTGTTGCCTGTGTTAAGTATTCTCAGTAAAACCATTCAAACAGGAGCACTCAACTTCTCACATGTTGAACCTGCAATAAATTCTACTATTGAGACTTTATCAAATTTAAAAGATCCAATCTTGGACATGGAAGCAGATCTGAAAGGAAAATTTGCAATATTAGAACTTAGATTTAGTGAAAATGACAAACAAGTAATAAAATCACTGTATCAGAAATACATTCAATGTCTAAAAGAAAACATTCACAGACTGTTTGATGACTGTTTAAACATTCTATATTGTTTTCATATATTTGACCCACTGAGTTTACCAGAGGGACCTGAAATGATAAATTATGGATTAAGTGAACTCAACCGTCTTGCAGAACATTATTTCCAAGACTCTGAAAATAAAGGCTTAAATTACAAGCTGAATGGGGAAACTTTAAAAATGATATGGTTAAATGTAAGAAAGATATTCCAACTTTTCATACTGCCGACACCACTTCTGGTCTGAAGCATGGTTCTCAGACTCCTTTGGAATGGGCACTGATCAAAGTACTCAGTGAGAAGTCAACATATGCATATTTTTTTCCTACAATAGCTGAAGTAGCACTATGTGCACCTATTACAAATGCTTGGCCGGAAAGGGGGTTCAGTGCTCTTAAATGACTGAAAAATATCATACTGAATAGTTTGATACATATCACTGTAAATGGACCCGACATGTACTCAGAAAAAGCAAAAATCAGTAAGTAAATGGTTAAGTGCCAAAAAAAAGAAGAAAAATACACAGTGTCAACATTGCTTCAACTTCAAATCAGCTAGACCCACTACCAGTAACTGCAAGTACTGTGGAAATGGTTGATAAACAAGTTCAGTGCAGTCGTGATTATGATTAATTGATGGCTAATATTGATTTAATCAAAGATCATTTGCAACAAGCAAAAAATGCCATCTTCGATGACAATAGTGACAATGACAATGAAAGTGACTCTTGGGATCCAGTTTCTTGGGACATGTGTAATGGAGACTAATTTGTTTATAGCCAAAAATAAATTGAAATAGATATTAAAAATAGCAGTCTTTTCACCTTCATTTCACTAAAACCTCTGGAGCGCAGACGCACAGAGTAAAGTTTGATTTCAGTATTTCCTTCTGCTTTTTCAAAACAACCACCTACTCCAAAAGTTATCTACATCCCTGTACAATAAATCATTATCTGGACCCAATACCCCACAATTATGCAACACGTTTAGCAATGACTGATAGTTTTTATATCCCCAAAATAAATCTAACTTTATGCCAGAAAACAATTAAATTTACTGCAACACACCATTGGAATTCCCTTCCTAGCACAAACAAAAATGAAATAAACAGACACACATTTAAAACCAAATTAAAAAAATGCTCTCCTAAGTCAGTGAAATGACGAAATGTCTACTATAATTTCATTTCATATGTTTTTTTGTACATATATTTTTTTGTTTTTTTTATTGTTACTATTCGAACTTTGTATGATTAAGTTTTTACCCCAAGTTATTGACAAAAATGCTTCAATCAGTTTATTTTCTTTCATCTCTTTTGTTAATTCAAGACTTTGAATCTATTCAATTATTTAAATGTACAACTATGTACCTGTATATGACTTATTAATATTATTATTTATTGTTTACTTTGTTCATTCTTTATAAGGGTCATGGACTAGACTTGTTCCAGGGAACTATTTTCATGATCCTCACTATAAACAATTTATATAAATATCTAAAAATATATATAATTCAAATTATAAACTTATTTACTTTATTTTATTTACTCATCTGTTTATATATCACATTTATTTGTATATTATTATATGTATATATGTTTATAGTGAAATAAACCAGAATCCAGTACGGTTAGCACGATTTTTGAATGCTAGTGAGAACAGTGCTCCTATAAGTAGGACTTAAATCGTATCACTTGCATCACGGACTGGACACTCCCACAAAAGATATGAATCAAAGAAAGCTTAGAAAGAACTCCCGTGTGCTGGGAGTATTGAAGACACATTAAAAATTAATTCAAAATTACTTGTACATGAGATATTGATGGAAAAGCTGAAAACTAATTATGTAAATCAGGTAACTAATACGAACAGAACAGAGCAAAAAAATTCTGAATTATTATGCTAATTAGAGAATTAATATTAATCAAAATTAATCAGGTCTGTCTATTGTCCTAGAGCATTTATGTACCAAATTTTATTCAAATGTGATGATCAATAATTGAGATATCAGTGTTAATTAATTACGTTAATTAGGTGATTAATAAGCATAAATATTTACCAAAAACTAATTGGGTTTCTGCATAGTTCTCTTTAAAAGTTTCATTAAAATCCAATTTGTGGTTCTTTATATATCAGTGGAACATTATGCAAATTAGGTAATTAACATCCAATTAAAACCAATCAGGTGTCTGCATAAACCTAGATTATGTTGCTGAAAATTAATTAATTATGCAAATTAGGTAATTAATATGTACTCATATTACCCTAAAAACTATCAGGTCTGTGCAGTGTCCTATGACATCTATGTACCAAGTGTCATTGAAATGTGATGATTACTACTTGAAATATCAAAAGCTGAAAATTAATTAATTATGCAAATTAGCTAATTAATATACACTGATATTACCCTAAAAACTATCAGGTTTGTGCAGTGTCCTATGACATCTATGTACCAAGTTTTATTGAAATGTGATGATTAGTACTTGAGATATCAGTGGAAAAGCCGAAAATTGATTAATCATTATGCAAATTAGGTAATTAATATTGCACAGATTTCTACCCAAAACTAATCAAATCTGCGCATTAGTTTGGAGCATCTGTGTGCCAAGTTTCAACAAAATCCAATGAGTGGTTCTTTAGATATCAGTGGAACAGTCATGGAACAGCTAAAAATCAGCTAATTATCATGCAAATTAGGTGATTAATATGCATGGCTTTTTACCAAAACCTAATCAAACCTGCGCATTGGCCCAGAGCATCTATGCACCAGGTTTCTTTAAAAACTGATGTATGGTTCTTGAGATATCAGTGGAACAGATGGACACACATACACACACACCCACACACACATACACACACACACACACACACACACACACACTAACTGCAAAGACTCCCTTTTTGTGCTTCGCACACGGGAGTCAAAAACGTTAAAAACATAAACAGCAACTTCAGAATATCAAGAACTCAAGTCAGAAAAACAGAACACAAGAATACTATCCTCACATGGAAGCCAGTCGCAGTACGAACACAATTGACAGCTGCAAGTCACATGCAACAACAACAACAGACACGAGGATAATTGCTGCTCTCCAAATGGGTCCCTTCTTTTGTATTGACCCCCTAAAGATTACTAATTCCCCCTTTCTAACTCTTGCCCCCAAAAATAATATATCTCCCCTGTTAGAATGTATTGACCCACTAATTATTGAATATTCATGAGCATAGGAACTGCCACATCATGAATAAATTAGCATAATTTTAAAAAATTTGCATAAAGTGTAGGTACTCTTCTGAAGCCCTGATAAAATTATATCTCAAAAGTAAATATTTGTGGTATATTGTAAGTCTAACAAGAAGTGTTACTATAAATATCCAAACATATTTTAGTATAACGTAGTAACTACTTTCCATTGGTGTGTTTTAGTTGAGCAAAAACAACTTAACACAAGCTGAGATAGCTCCGCTGTTAGCAATGCACATTTCAATTAATGAACTGAAGACATCATTAGAAAATAAACAATATGTATAGTATCAAAGCAATCTGACTTACAGTTTTTAACAAGAAGTCGAAAATATCACTTTCTACCAAAAATGACAAAAATATTCACCAAAATTAGAGAATTTAAGATATCATCACGAAATGAACAAATCTGAGAAAGGTCTACATGTACAATGTAGTATCTATATATGTAATATCAAAGCAATTGAACTTTTGGTTTTTAACAAGAAGTCGAAAATATCACTTTTTACCAAAAATGACAAAAATATTCACCAAAATTAGAGAATTGAAGATATCATCACAAAATGAACAAATCTGAGAGAGGTCCACATGTAGTACAAAATGTACCTATATATGTAATATCAAAGCAATCGGACTTACAGTTTTTAACAAGAAGTCGAAAATATCACTTTTTTATACCAAAAATGACAAAAATATTCACCAAAATTAGAGAATTTAAGATATCATCAGGAAATGAACAAATCTGAGAGAGGTACACATGTAGTACCTTTATATGTAATATCAAAGCAATTGGACTTGCGGTTTTTAACAAGAAGATAAAAATATCATTTTTTACCAAAAATGACAAAAATATTCACCAAAATTAGAGAATTGAAGATATCATTACAAAATGAACAAATGTGAGAGAGGTCCACATATAGTACCTATATATTTAATATCAAAGCAATTGGACTTGCGGTTTTTAACAAGAAGTTGAAAATATAACTTTTTACCAAAAATGACAAAAATATTCACCAAAATTAGAGAATTAAAGATATCATTACAAAATGAACAAATCTGAGAGAGGTCCACATGTAGTACCAATATATATATTATCAAAGCAATTGGACTTGCGGTTTTTAACAAGAAGTCGAAAATATCACTTTTTACCAAAAATGACAAAAATATTCACCAAAATTAGAGAATTGAAGATATCATCATGAAATGAACAAATCTGAGAGAGGTCTACCCAAGGTACATATACACGAAGTATCAAAGCATTCAGGCTTGTAGTTTTCAAGAAGAAGTCGAAAAAGTAAAACATTGACACGGACGACGACGGACAATCACTCATATAATAAGCTCCGCTCGACAAAGTCGACAGCGAAGCTAAAAAGTTGTCCCGAAATTTTCGAACTGTCTGGAAATCACCATAGACATGAAAGGGTCGACCAGGCTTTTGAACGCCATACTGTTTTTTTCAAAAATATGTAATTCAAATTATCAAATTTTTTAGTGGAATCACAGTTCCTCTATCACAGGGACTGTGGTTGCATCATACTATTTTCAAGAACGTTGGCAAATCACTTTTCAAAAATCGTTATTTTGAAATGTCTGTAAATCATTTTAAGGTCTATTAAATAAACCCAAGTGCTTTTTTGGGGTCGAACAGGTGGTGAATATGTTAATCATCTCACTGTTGCGTGAATTGTGATTTTGGGTTGGCAAGAAAAAAACAACGAACAGTAATAAGTCACGCTCCATGAATCTGACAACGTTCATGCTTTTTTGATGACCTGCTACAAAAAAGACAGTCTTCCTAAATAAGATAAACCATGCCATAAACAAGTCATGCATGGCACAGTCCCAGTTAGTTATCAAATTTAAGATATGTAGTTATGTTTATAGTAATATAGCTGGAATATAACCATGTCAGGAATATGATTTTTTTAACATTAAAATAATTGACATTTGTATCTGATCCTCAAACAAGTACTTGTCCATATTGAGAGATATTGCTCTGGAACAGCATTCAAAATCAGCCATTTTGAATACATGTATATATATATATATATATATAAAACATGATGTATAACGAATATATAAAATTTGAATATAATCAGTCAAAGTATTTAAGAGATATGGCTCTAGAAGCCCAATCATTAAAACAAAATGGCCGCCAGTCAGCTATTTTGAATCCAATCTGAAAATAAAATGACATGCATCAGGAACCTGTAATGTCTAATGTGTGTTATAAGTTTGAACAAAATCCATCCATAAATGCAAGAAATGCTTGATATTTCAAGGATTTTTTTAGCACAAAAATAGCACACTTTGAAAAAGATCATCAAACCAATATATCCGTATATCTGTGACATGATGTATAATGAATATTAAAAATTTGAACATAATCAGACAAAACAAGTCGGACATATGGATCTGAAAACCCATTCATTAAAACAAAATGGCCGCCAGACAGCCATTTTGAATCTGATCTGAAAAATAAAATGACGTGCATCAGGAACCCGTAATGTCTAATGTATGTACCAAGTTTGAACGAAATCCATCCATAAATGCCAGAAATCCTTGATATTTGATGATTTTTTAGTACAAAAATGACAACCTTTCGGCCATTTTGAATAGGATCGTCAAACTAATATATCTATGACATGATGTATAATGAATATTTAAAATTTGAACATAATCAGTCAAAACAATATATTGGAGATATGGCACGAGAACCACATTGATTAATACAAAATGGCCGCCAGTCGACCATTTTGAATGTTATCTGAAAAACAAAATTATTTGCATCAAGGTCCCATAATGTCTAATGTATATACCAAGTAAATTAGTTTGAGCAAAATCCATATGTAAACAGCCGAGAAATGGTTGCTTTTTATGATTTTTTAGCACAAAAATGGCCGCCATTCGGCCATCTTGAATCAGATCATGAAACAACTTGACGTGCATATGTATGATATCATGTATGATGTATTTGTGAAGTTTGATTGATTTGATTTGTGAAGTTTGATTGATTGTGACACATGCACAGACGCACGCACGGAGGTCAAAACATAAGTCCCCGTTTTCGGACTGCGTCCGAACGGGGACTAAAAATGTGTGAGAAAATGAATGAGTGAATGTGTTTTTTTTACTTCAGTGCACACAGTGTGGATGATACATTGCTTATAAAACACATTTTACTCTCACAGTGTGTGCTACATGTGGTGGGCGTTTCACCACTTTCACTTTCTTGAAATCATTTTTTTTTGCTTTTCGTTTAGTTATTTCGCCTTCTCATGTAAGCATGCTATGATGTGTTATCAGTTGCTCTCTGACATGACACTGTTTTACAGATTACATATCTATATTTGCTTGTTTCCAATTGCTTCTTATCTTTCAATGCCCCTACAAATGTTATAACAGACTTACATGTATGTGAAAACAAGCCGCTGGCATCGATGAACAGGTTGAAAAATCATTGCCATAACTTCATGAATGTTTTCTAGATATTTAACTTGTCAAATTACAAGCATATTAGTGTCGTTGGATAAACACCAAATTTGCAAAGCTTTAAATTATGGCTCCAGGTGTATAAAAGGAAAGATGGCCATATGCAGTATTTCAGTATGCAAATGACACCCAAGCATGAAACATTGCTCTGCAAAATCACTTTTGACAATCTTAACGCCTGTAGTGCGTTATTTTTATATCATCATATTATCATATTATATCACTCAAATATGAATAATTCCGCAATAGAATTTTTATGTTAATTTTGGAGCCATGTTAGTGTAATTTCCATGTAAAGGCGACGGGGAAGCATGATTCAAACAGTCGTTTTGACTGCTCAAAATGGCCATCAGTCATGGGTTTATGAAAATGCAAGGTGTTAATCAGAGTTGTTTGTTCAATCTCTAAGAAGTTATGTTTATATATAGGAGTTGATGATGTAAGTGATATCATGTGCTACGTTCACACGACAGCATTTTATCGGAGCCCAACGACTCGAGCCAGCAAAAATGGCTGTGTGAACGCGTTTGGCTCGAGCCAAGTTCGGCTCCACTAAACCCTCAGGGTTGAACTCTGATAGGGTTGAGTCCCGACATGGCTCCAATCGTGTAAACGCATCGGGCCCAAGTATCGGAGCCAAAATCACGCCCTCAATCGTCTTCTTCGAGTAACCTCTCATTTCAATTATGGCGGAGACAACATCTTTCATAATTTCACGCAATTTCCTGCTTGAATAAGAGGTACACGTCCTAGTGTATAGTAACGAATCATTGCGATAGATTGATAGGTCAATGGGAAACAAAAAATGGTGTACGAAATTATGCGACAAAAACTTGAAAGAACGACTGAACGGAAACTTTTTAAAGACACTAAAGATAAAAATCGTAGAAGCGATCGTGGTACGGTGACGTGTTCCTGGTAGGTTTAGATTCTTCCATAGTCCCTCTATGATAGATAGAGAGAATCTGTGATTCTTCCTACTAGTTTAGATATCACTACAGTTGAATAGTTACAAAATGGTAATTTTGCATGACAATACTAGTAACTTGAGCGAATAGGCTGTAGTAAACATATTGTAGCTGCCGTGTTTCCTGTTTATTCGAAATACTAGTACCAAAATTTTAATACCAGTCATTGTCTTTTCTACCTCCATGGTCAGGCTCCTTTTTCTCCTAGCTCAACAGCATCATGCCATGTAAAGAAAAAACACAAGCACGACACTAAAATCGTTTTCAGTCACTAATTATTCAAGGGCACTGTTCCGCTCGGCTCTGATCGAACTGAATCTAACTCTGGCAGATCTCGGCTCTCGTTCGGCTCCCGACCGTATGAACGCATTGTAGATAATCTCCTGTTAATCCGTGGGAGGAGCAGTAGTTCGAGTCCGATAGAATGCTGCCGTGTGAACATAGCAATGGAGTTAATAGGAAATGATATGCTGTGAGCTGTTTGTTTGGCCACTTAAGGGGCGTCGCGGCACTCCACAAAGTGTTCTGTGCGAAGTGCAGATGGCACGAGCTAGGGTATGCACGAGAGGGAGGGACTGTGCTTAAACGTTCCAATAACTTCCTTAGTATATGTGTGCAAAAAAAAAGACATTCGTGGTTACAGGGCTTGTAAACTTGCTGGATTCTTATTTTTACCGTCGGCAAACAGAGGTGAACTAGGTCAGTTACGAGAAAAGAAAAAAATTGTTTTCACCCCATTGTCGATGAAAAGACGAATCAAGCTGTGGATACTGGCCTAGATTAGTTCATTGGCGGATGTGACAGGCCTGGTTGGTCATGATAACATGATAATAACGGGGTTCGTTTGAGGGGCTTGTCAACAAATACGTCTCAAACAATATGTGGAGTATGCTTCTCAAATTTAATATATGACGTTCTGGACAATTTAAAACGTACAAATGTGTCCCACATTTAGAATGTAGATACAGACATGGTGATTTAAAAAATCAGGGTCTTTTTGTAGCCATTTAGTCACAATACAATGTAATATTCTCGCTATCTTAATTAGTCTAGGTACTTACTATGTTGTTGTCTGTTTTCATATTGCAATATTGTTATGACTAGAAAGAAAGTTGTAAATTATGTGCACGAAACTTATCGGGGAAGTTTATTAGGGTTATTAGAACATTGATTAAGACTTTCCCAAGGATGTTGTAAATTACCAATAAGAATCTTGTATGTACTCAATGTAACAAACGACATACCTCTTGATATAACCAAAGACAATAGAAAAGATGTCTTTGATATAACAACAGAGGTAAAAAAAAAATATTATAACTGTTAACTCAAGACGGTTATGTAACACAGTACAGGCCTTGATTTTCCCAACAAACAAACCTGTTGTGTTTACATGCAAGAAGCTGAGAGACGGGTCAATCAAAAACTGTGCAAAATAACTTATTCTTCATTTAGTATTGTGGTATTTTTTTTTTGTTTCCATGATAAAATTGCTGTAATGCATTTTTTCTATGCAAGTTATTATTTTTTTCAATTCTGTAATCGCCCCCGAATTTCCAATGGTCAACCCCTCCTACCTTAGCTCCGGTACATGCTGTTGCCGACACGGGGTGGTAGAGTTAAAAAACACTCAACATTTAAAAAGCGCTTCACATATCTTACCGCGTTCATGTTTTCTTCTGGGTCTCCTCTAAACATTACATCTGCAAATAATTTATCTGCAGCTACCGATCTTGCATTGTACACAGAAAACAACAGTACGGAGGAGACAAATGTAGCAACCAGCAACTTCATGATCAGAACTGAGTCACATGACATGACAGAATCATGTGACCATTATTTGGACCGTGCCATTCTTGTTTGGGTAGGCGAGCGTACACATATCAAACAGAACAAAGGAATGCGGTGTTTTTGAAGATTTTCGTATTAAAAAGAAATTAAGAAAACAATTGGCACGTGTTCCCGAACTGTACAATGGAAAACACAACCACTCAAAGTATAAATAAATAAATATCGAACGATATGTCTTTTCGGGATTTTGAAATATTGATAATTTTTTTTTCATTTCTATTTGATACACAATTTTAATGAGTGTTACATAATTTATCTATTCCGTGTCTCTTTATTGTTGTAAGTTTCTGAGAAAAGCAAAAGCAATACGTTTGAACGAAAATACAAATATGCACTACATTTTGTTATGCGAAATAGAAAGTAAAGAACGACCTTCAATGCAACGAGAAACACTTTTGTGTGGACAAGTTCAGTATCCCCGCCATAGCATATCACGCTGGAATTTAAAAGAAAAAAAAAACGGAAGATTTTTTATGTTGACCTCAAGGTTAAAATGTTTTTATGTGCCGGTCAATTTGTGTTTATTTGTTATGGAAGCCGCCATATTGATTGAGCCTGCCTAGGCATTGTTCATTTAGCTGACCCCCTCTAGGACTAATTGAAAAATTCGGCATGTTCATTATTTTTTGTTGCGATTTTTTGTGTCGATCCCATTTCTATATTGAACTTTATACCGCCTTAATTTGATCACAGCTTAACGTTATCGCCGGATTTCTCCTGCGGTTTAAACGCCGAGGTTCCGAAGTTGGATAAATGTCCAAGATATTTGTCAGTTGTGATGTAAATTGGTCGTTTTGGATAGCTGGAAAACCGAGTTTGTGCGTCGAGTTTCAGTGTGTTGGGATTCGAGACTGAAGGTCTTTTGTGGAAGTGGGTGCATCAGTGATCAGCATTGGAAATGTGAACTCACTTCACGACTTTACTTAATATAACTCGAATTGCTAATGATCTACTATTCTTTGCGAAGGAAAAATCGCAGATAACTATGGCGAAACATCTCGGAAAGGACCCCGATGACTACGAAAGGGAGTACGAGTCGTTTTTGAACGACCTCAGACGGTTTCATGCAGCCAAGGGGTGAGTGATTTGCTCACGTTTAGTTTATCTCAATATTTGGGTCTATTTCCCGATTTCTGGTATCGGAACTTAGTGATTTACCGTCTCCGATCACTGATTGACTCTATTTTATTTAATAGGACTGCGTTTTTAAAACCGCCGGCGTTTGGTCGGCAAGAATTGGACTTGTATTTGCTATACAGTAAAGTGACTGCTATGGGAGGTTTTACGAAGGTACGTTTTTGCTCATCTTCAGAAAAATATCTGCTCCGCCTGTATTGTTATTTCTCGCTCTCCACTGAGAAGTTTCTGCTACTCCGTATAACTCGGTTTGTTTATATACTTTGTGTCGTGTCGTGTTGTGGAGTAATATTTAGAGATATTTTTATAATTTTGTTCGGTTTCTGAGCAGCAGTATTGTCGAAGTTAGGTTGTGTCGTTGTCGTTCGTTTCCCATTTTATCCATTTTACCGATCAGCTGTTTTTCATATGTTAGGTTTTCATTCGCTGTGTTTTCTTTTCAAATCTCGCGCTCACTCTTCGATTTGTAACCCTTTCCTTTCATAAATTGATAATTTGTCGTATTCTTGAGCATTCTCGTGTTTTCTCGGCCCGTATTTCGGATATCTGAGTACCATATTGGTTTGTATTGGGGGTGTTCTTTGTTTGTGGAATAGCTGTAGTAAAAATATATAACGATTCTCCGGTAAAGATAGTTTTCATTAAAACAACTCGAATCGCGCAGTTTTATTGTTGACATTCTATCCATTCAGTTCCAGTTTTATGCATATGATTAACTTAAAATTACAACAGGATTTCTAAAGGTGGTTTGACGCGGTAGTATTTTTGGCTCTCGTGCTTATTTTCTGGGTGTGTTTTTTCGTATTTCTGAACAGGTTTCGGATGGCGGTAAATGGGAGGACTTGCTGGAATTGTTTGATACTCCCAAAAATTGTAGCCATGCAGCTTTCGCAGTTCGTCAGTTTTACCTCAGGTAAGTGGGTCGTTATGAGTGGGAGTGGTGTGAAAGATGCTTTTTTTTATTCAAGTCTGAAAAGTATAAAGGTGAAGATCTCAACGTCTTGGTACATGTACTAATTTAACCCTGCTTGTAAAGATGGGATGTGTCTCCCCAAATATAGGGTGATCAAGTGTATATGCTAAGTCATTCATGATATAATATTAGTGCTTACATGTGTAGCTAACCTGTAATATTGTTGTGCTGTAGTCATCATCATTGATTGAGATGTTTGTTGTTTCCCAAGTGCTTTATACAAGATGTGTTACCTTTTTAACAAGTGTTAACTTTTTAATTTAAGCAGTGCTTATGAATTACTTTTAATCCATGAATGCTTATCTTCCGTGAATTTTTATCTTTTTTTTTTTTTGTAAAAAGAAATTTGGAATCTGGTCTTGTATGTGTATGCAACTTCAACATCATATAAAGCTGTATTATCAGTATATTAGTGCGTCTTGAATCTTAAATTGTTTTCAGTCTCCCAATCATATCTCCACAATGATAAATTCAACATGTAGAATATAATTTTGATGTTCTTATATCATCGGTTATAAGAAGCATTTGTTTTTACCTTTACGTAATTTATTAGTGAAGCGGAAACAGTAACTTTTTTTAATTTGTTTATTTTGCATATTGTGCCTTCAGAAAAGAAATGTCCAAATTGTTTCTCTATCTTTGTCTTTCTGGCATACTATTTATCTGTGTATCACAAAAAAAAACCAAAAAAAAAAACGTGCAAATGTGTAAATTTGTAGAATAGATATAAAAGTGCAGGATCAGACCTGTTTAGAAATCATAAGAATTACCGGATAGATCTGTGACATTTATTTTCTATTTATCTCTATAGTTTAAAAGGATCCAAATAATCCTGATGATTGTGGTAGTGTCTTTACACCATACCATGTATGTAAATTTCTATAGGGCGGCATAATTACTGAATAATGTAGTGATTCCATGCATGAAAATTAGTGTTCATACCATGCTTTGCAGACATGCATCTTTTTTGTACTTTAGTAATATGGATTTACTAACACCAGATGCTGTTGAGCCAGTATATTAGAATGTTGATAGAGTTTGTTTCACAGAATTGTTTCCCATTGATTTGTTTAATTGAAATTTCTTCCAGTAAATATGTAAATTCACCAATATTGAAAGTCACAAGTTTAGTATCTATGTATCATACTTCAGTGAATTAGGTTTCACTCTTCAGCAGCATAGGTTTGTGTGAGTACCTAAAATAACCATCAATGCAAGTAAACATTTGTAATATTTAGCGTGTACGTGTTGGAAATTTGGCAAGAGAAAATTCAATTGCTTACTGCAATTAAAAGTGTCTAAATGAAAATTGCAACTTTTTAACTGTTTGATCGGCAGATTTTATTGTTCAATTGGAATTCCTTTGATTTGAAAAATTTTCTTGTATAGTAATTGTTCTCAAAACTCATTTAATGTAACAATGTCGGGCCACTTATGAGATACAGTACAATGTGCACACAAGGACCCATGTGTTCTCGCCATTGGCGAGGCAATGACGAGGCCATGTCTCGCCAATGTCGAGTCAATGGTGTGCCAGTGGCGAGGTCATTAAAGGGCTCGCCCTCAAAAAAGCGAGCCCAAGGTCGAGCTCGGCACGGTCAGTTAAATATGACGCACCTTATTTAACCCGGCGAGACCGGTATTTTATGGAACACCAAAACATAAAATATCACTTCAGCATGGTTACACGAGCGTTGTTTGAAAAGTTGAAAAAATGTTTTTTTTGTTGATTACATCATTAAGGTTTGTCAGATTGAATTATTTGCCCGAGTGGAAATTAATCTTTACAGACCCGATCGTTTTGTGAGATTTACGTGGGTATGTGTGCATGTATCTGAATGTCGATTTCATATCATTGGTAGTTGTAAAAATAAAACAAAAACACTCGAAACCTCAGTGACACCCCGGTTTCCAAATATATGTTATCATATTGTTTTGATGATGCGCGAGTAATTTTGCCATGCATGTAAATCAGTCGGTCCCTGGTCCACCATTATATTACCGATGTCTTGATTTACCCCTGCATCGATCTGTAAAACGGGTCTCATTATGTGACAAAATAATCGTCACAAACTGTTTGTGTTCACTTCAATTCCAATGTATAAACTGTCATCATGACGTTCATAGAGGTAAAATGCTACGACAAAGTAAAATTGTTTTACGTGGAGTCATTGCGTGATGTATGTTTCCTTCACAGTTCAGTCAGAGGTCAATGACAATGTGGTAACTAAAACCTCCAAGCTAAAACCATGTGGTCAGCAACAGAAATTATACAAGTATGTTTTCGAATTAGATAATATAATAACCGCACTTTAACTAAGACATAACCGTCAAGTTCTCCCTGTTCTGTGTTCACGCGAACTTCGGTAAGATTTTTATATTTAAAATGCCAATGCGGTAAGTGTCGCCGAGACCTAAACGCAACAAAAGAAAAATGAAAAGCTGTCTAGCTGGTTGCCATGACGTTGACTTTTGAGGGCACCGCTAGCCAATAATACATATGGATTTACGTAACTCTGTTACTTTGTACTAAACATCTGTTTTGTTGCATAGTGCGATGCATTTTACTCAAGCGATTCCCGTTAATTATCGTGACGCCGACCGGTCCCCTTGATTAACAACGAATATTTTGCCGTGTAACTCTATTATTGGAGACTGATCGCGACCTTGTCCCGTGATTTTTTATGTTATTATTGGCTAGACGGGCTTTAAATTTGCCTTTTTAAATTTGTAAGTGGAACGGATGTATTATAGGGGAGGTGAGGAAACAATACACACGAATTATTATTTGACATGTCATTTTTAGTATTACATACTACCACGTTGCTGAATATGTTTTTGGTAAAATAAAGACAGTGTACACTCGAAAATTGACTGTGTCGGAAAATGTATACTATCATTACCAATTTACCAATAAATGGAATGGAAGGAAGTAGGACTGACTTCCATGATAGGAAAAACAGATATCTTGTAATGTGTAGTTTACTCTAGTGTAGCGACAGTTACGTAACATCATGCAAGCCTTCAATTTCTACTTATAGTACAGTATAGTACAAATATTGACTAACAGTGTTGGGTTACTAAGTTTTCATTGTAGTTTTCAGACTAGGTGCATATCGTCCCCGTTTTCTACCTACATTTGTACTCCACGACCAGTACAATTTCCAAGAATACATATACTAATTAAGCCAAGCAAAAATATAGGAAAGATGTTTACGAAAGATACCTGAAATCAAGAATGCACCGCATTCGCATACAATACTACTTTGCATATATTTTACATTAATTGTATACATAATATACTGCTTACCATTTAATATAAATTTTATATAATTTCATTGCTTCAGTCAAAATGTACTAAAAAGTAAAACGTGTACATTGTGATAGTATTATAATTTGCTGTGACACTGAATGCTGTTCCACATTTGCGTTGGCCGATCAATACAAAACTATGACTATTTTTGTGTGTATACTTGAGTGTCTGGAAAATTGGTATGATGACAACCGTTTTCACGGGATTAAACCTCCGCAAATGGAAACAAAGACAAAAATGGAAGGAAGGTGATGATGTATACGATAGGACTATCAGAACATATGCCGAGCTGTCATTGGTTTTTTCCCCACGGCGAAAATTATCAATAAAATGAGCTAGTCTAGTTTAACAATAACAATGTGTTCTGTATTTTATTTTGTAATTAATTTATGGCCAGTTTCATACACTGACGTGAGTGAAACAAACTATTGACAAGTGAGGCAATCTTACGCACGTTGTATGTCAATGTTATAAAATGTCATGCCTTTTTACGTACACAGGTGTGATGATGTTACCGGGCTCTTCTATCGGCGCGCCACCAGGGCGCACCCAGCATTTACACATCACACTTTGAACCTTAGTGACTCTGATGTCCACTGAATATGTACTTTTCCACATACATTTGTATGTTGGTTATCAGTGTTGTGTATTACACAGGGACATGTTCAATGTATGTCAGCGCGCATCTTGTTTTTATTCTTTTCAAACCCATTTGCGTGTTTTCATATGCGGAGTTACTAACCATTGGTGTGACATGCAATTCACTTGTAGATTTGGCACATCGCGAAATGCGGGCTTCTGCTTGGACAAGGGACTGATCAGTGTCGCTTAGAATTTAAACGCCAGTTGTGTCAGAGTTTCCGACGTGAATAATATGTGTGCCTGTGTGAGACCATGGTGTAATTTTATTTCAATAAAAAAAAATGATTGAATGAAGTACAGAAATATCATCACGACCAGCGTGGAGCATGACAAATGTTTTGTGTGTACTGAATTATTGCAAAAAACTTTTTTACCATAGTTGTTATTCTGAATGATGTGTTGGTTCTGATAGAGACCATTTGGTTTGTGCGCGCAAAGTATGTGAGTTATTTAATACCGTATTGGTATCCAATGTTATCGAGACGACGTTCCAGTGTTTTAACAGCAGTGGCGAAAAGCTTTCAAAAAATACTCCTGTTTTCTTGGCTGCCGAGAATAAATTAGTGTAGCCATTAATTCAGCAGCAGAAGACCTTTTTTTCTTCACTCTGGTTGTGGTCAACGTCTCGCCCAGTTCGTATGGCTGGTCGCCCACTATCTACACGCCGTTGACGTAGTGGCGAGACCAAACAGCAAGAACCTCGTATATGCTTTAACTGTAACTGCAGCAGAGGGAACAACTACAAAGATTATATTTACTTTCTATTATGGCCATGTCGACCTTGGTACTGAGACGCTCTCAGGCAGTGAATAAGTTAGTACATGAGACCATTTGTACCGGTCTTTTTGGCAGTCTCACTGCGACGTTTACATTTATAGCAGGCGGCTGTATGTTAAGAAATGTCGCTCTGTGTAAACTTGCCCCAATTTTTATTATTGACAGGAACACAGTTCTTCCCCGTTTTTAAAAAAAAATAAAACATCTGCTGTTCATAATATTATCACGACCGTTGGCATGTTTCAGTTTGGCAAACAAGCTTTTCAAAAAAAACAACAACATGTTTTCCCGAAACTTTCAAACTGTCTGGAAATCACCCCAGACCGGGAATGGTTAACCAGGCACACATACAAACATCATATTTTTCACCCGTGTTTGCAAAAATAAAACAACTGTCATCCAAAATAATAATATTTTCTATTTGAATCCGAAACTGTCTGGAAATCATTCCTAGGTCTCTAAAATATATATACATGTACGTTACTGGGGCTTTTTGTATCCATTTAGATTGAAAGCTGAAAACAAGTATGCCAATTGTAGTAATACTATCATATACATGCAAGAGCAACAAACGCGCCATTATTTTCCATCTCCCGTGCGAACGACATAAACAATTGCGACCTTCTGATGTTCAAAGCACAACTTACAATTAGTGCTAAGCGGGCGTCAAATAAAAAATCCCTTTTCGAGACACCATTTAATAATTAGACAGGGATTTTTAATTTGAAAACGTCTTGCTTAATTACTGTGACGTTAGGTGCCGACCATGTGGTTTCATTGACCTCTGACTGAACTGTGAAGAAAACGTACATCGTGCCTACGTGATGCCACCACGTAATTTAAATGAACAATTTTTCTTTGTCGTGGCATTTTACCTCTTTAAACGTCGCAAATGCCTCAAGTATAATTACAGTGAGTTACAGTTGGAATTTAGGCAAGTAAAAAGGTTTGTGACGATCATTATGTTGTGTAATGAGAACCGTTTTACAAGATCGGGGTTGGGTGATTCGATGTGACGTTTGTTATCTTACGGTGAACCCTGGTCGGTTCACGCATCAAATTCGGACTCGCAAATCATATTAGGAAATCGGGATGCCATTGAGTTTTAATTTAGCAACTACAACACTACTTGTACACAAGACAAGACTAGCAGAACAGGACAGGGTACATAACAATCCAATCCAATCCCCGGTTAACTTTTTCAGTAACAGTTTTCAACTCACAAATCAACACACACGCACAAATTTCAATGTTTAATTTACCACTGGCCACGGTATTTGCAACACATTACACAATTTATCAGTTATTTAATCTACATTCACAAACAACAATGTAAAAAAAATGAAACTATTTTTTCTGTTGTGTGGAAAAAAACATCGGTCGCGCCCGTGATCACGCCGAGTATAATAAGGTGCGCCGTATCTGACTAATCGCGCCGAGCTCGACCTTGGGCTCGCTCCTTTGAGAGCGAGCCTTTTAACAACCTCGCCACTGGTACGCCACTGGCGAGACATGGCCTCACCATGGGACCTTGTGGTGCACATTGTACTGTATGATATGGTTACATAACATGTATTTGTATAATTTGCCTATGAAATGTTTTTACTATAAAACTTCATGTTTAGGATCATTTTGCTACATTTTCTTTAATAATTATGAGCATCTTTCTTTGCTCTTTGTTTTGCTGCTCATTTTTCAGTACAGTCTTCCAGTTCTTTGCGATGAGGGGGAAAATAGTAGAGAATCACAATTGTCGAAGCAATTTGATCCAAAATATTGAAGCGAGAGAATCGTCATCACCTGCCCACAGGAATTGAGTCCCAAGTGACGATAACAACACGTGCTAAAAACGCAAAGGCTCATGGGTAGACACTTGTTTGTAAACAATGACTGGCTATGGTCATCTGATGCATGCGTAGGTGACGGCGACTCCCCCGCTTTAAAGTTGGCAATACAAACAGAAAACCCCACGTTTCCCCTATGTGTGTGCATAATCCCAAATAACCAAGTGTCAGTCAAGAAATAATCAGGCCTGTGATGAAAAGTTTGTGGGATAATTCGGTGTATTTAATCGATTGTATTTAATCCCGTTTTCTTCTTTTAATTAAAGTTATTCTTTCAATGTTATTTAACTAATTCATAGTCTTACTGGTTGATGGATGGGTCGATCACTAGGCAACAGAGTCAAAATTTTTGGTATCTCGTATGCATGACACAAGTTTTATTTAAATCTGTTCTTGACATTACTAAATTAACTAATTATTGGCTCTAATTATTATGCGCATCAGGTAATTAATACATACAGATTTCCACCATAATGTAATAAGGTCTGTGTATCACCCAAATACATCTATTGTCGAACAGTTCTTGCTACATAAATCAAACTGCTATGAATTGTTTAATTATTATTTAAATTAAGTAATTAATAAGCACAGATTTATACCATTATAACCTACCCAATATCTGTGCATTATCCAAAAGCTCCTGTGTACCAAGGGTCTTGAGAAATCAGTAGAACAACTGACAATTGGTTCATTATTATCAAAGTGCAATCATATTATGCATTGATGTCTACCAAAAACTAATCAGGTTTACGCATCATCCAAGAGTATCTGTTTCAAGTTTTATCAAAATGTGAACAGAGGTTCTTGAGATACTGGTTGAACAGACTGACATACAGACAGGACAGGGTAGCCGCAAAGACTCCCATTGTGTGCTTCAAAAAGAATGTTGTCAACATCTTCCACATTACCTTCCCATATCAGGGTTCTCCACGAGAAAAAAAAAATCCACCTACACCGACCGATGAATAGTGGAGCTAAAATCAGCTGATTGTACGTGCTGACGTTTACTTAATAATAGCTCTTCAAAATTCTCATTCATTTCGTAATAAATATATATATATATATTATGCATAATTAATAGATTTTTTTGTTTCCATTTTTTCAACATCCATGCCAATGATGCACGGTACAAATGTGCCACGCCCACTTTATACTTGGCGCGCCCTCTTTAATTTTCAAACCGTGGAGAACCCTGCATATCATCACACGACATTACTTCCCAAACAAAAAGAAGCAGACAAAAATGTTATTTGTGTAATTCCTCTGCTCTTTCTTACGAGGTTTGCTATAAGAAAATATTACTGTAAACTGAGAACAGACTTCTCAAGGTAGAGTGAACCAAGTGAGTATTGGTCACCAAATCAGGAGAATAACGCACTGGAGAGGAGCACTTGTAGCCAAGGTGTTTATTGCTCAACTGCCAAAATTTAAAAAAAATGATCATCAAATGTTTTTTTAGGAATTCTATTTTCATTTAAAAATCCACCTACACCGACTTTCAACGCTGGCAGTTGGACCACCAAGACGAAAGAAACTATTGCAGAAGCTGATCTAAAATTTGATAGGTTTTTTTCTTGCTGAATTAAAAAGTGGGCCGCCTAAAATTTCATTACAATGTCACCCAGTGTCGCCAAATAAATTTTTATGCATATTTTAATTTTATCAGTAACGTAAGTAAATTCTAAAAGAAGTTTCAAATAAAAATTAACACTGCATTGCTCAGTAGCAATTACTCGTGGTAGCGCAATCCGGTCATGCTGCGTTTCGCAATTGTTGATTATTACTTACTAGTGATAATATTAAGTTTATAGTATAGTTGTTTGTTATGAAATGCAAATCAATTTAAACTTAGTTTCATCGTAAGCGAATGATTCCGGTCATATATTAAATGCTTGATGCTGGAGAATATCGGCCATGTTTTGACCTGGGACGGTGTTCTTTGACCTGAAAATTCTGTCGTACATGCATGTTTGAACTCCTCTCAGTTTCTTTTCCCTTAATGGTTGGTCATAATTGCTTCTAGTTTTATCAACTCAAAAAGAATTTTATATTTATAATAATTACAAACCCAAGTCAAATAACTCCTAAATGCAAGCAGCCATTATCACCTTAGATTAGTACTGAAAACTGGCAAGTTTTCACAGCTATTATTTAACAAGATGGCAGTATATCATTGATTACTGACATAGATGCATGTGGACGCAACATGTGAACATGGGTGGTGTTTTGTGATTGCCATTCACACCTTTGATGGCAGTATATCATTGATTACTGACATAGCTGCATATGGACGCAACATGTGAACATGGGTGGTGTTTTGCGATTGCCATTCCCATTCGTACCTTTGATGGCAGTATATCATTGATTACTGACATAGATGCATATGGACGCAACATGTGAACATGGGTGGTGTTTTGTGATTGCCATTCCCATTCGCACCTTTGATGGCAGTATATCATTGATTACTGACATAGATGCATATGGACGCAACATGTGAACATGGGTGGTGTTTTGTGATTGCCATTCCCATTTGCACCTTTGATGGCAGTATATCATTGATTACTGACATAGATGCATGTGGACGCAACATGTGAACATGGGTGGTGTTTTGTGATTGCCATTCCCATTCGCACCTTTGATGGCAGTATATCATTGATTACTAACATAGATGCATATGGACGCAACATGTGAACATGGGTGGTGTTTTGTGATTGCCATTCCCATTCACTTTTGATGGCAGTATATCATTGATTACTAACATAGATGCATATGGACGCAACATGTGAACATGGGTGGTGTTTTGTGATTGCCATTCCCATTCACACCTTTGATGGCAGTATATCATTGATTACTGACATAGATGCATATGGACGCAACATGTGAACATGGGTGGTGTTTTGTGATTGCCATTCATACCTTTGATGGCATCATATATCCCAGTGTCTCTGGGATCCCAATGGTGTTCGCTTCTACAGAAAGTTTGTAGTTTTTGCCAATTTAAAGTGGTCTACATTTCAAAAGGAAAGGTAATAAGGTATGGCATTCAAGGCATTATCCATTCATGGGCTCTGATTGAATTCCAAACTAATTTCATAGGATGCAGGGCTAAGATGAAAACCCGGGGTATGTACCAAAAGCCCCAAAAGTAGAGATACAGATGAGTTTTACAGAAATCTATCTTTAATGTACATGCGGTACATTTTTTTTTCTATTTTCACCAAGATTACCACAATGTTTGACCCGCTGACAGCCAATCTGTGATGTCCAGTTTTAATGTGGTTTTCTTCAGAAATGTATCTATTGATACAGTGCCCTTGACTTATTTAAAGGATTGAGAAGAAAAGATTGGAATTTATAAAGAAAAGAATTGATCAATGAAGTGCTGAGTTGATGAGAACATTGTGATGTTGTCATTTACCTTGTATAATTCTACCAATCAAATAAAAACATTTCTTTGTTACATATGCAATTACACTTAGCCAAGAGAAGTTTAGCTGCCATTGCCTTTACTGCTCAGATCTGATGGGAGGGATTGAATGTTCTATTATGAATTAATAATTGTTTTGCGCCAGCAAGATGTCAGTGAATTTATTTTACAAAAATATATAGTTTATGATATATTTATTTTGGAGGATTGATAATGTGAAAATAATCAGGACATCACTGTCCCTTCTTTGTCAAATCATAATAGTAAACACCCTCTTTAAGTATCCGATGTCTAGAATTGGGCTGCATGCATCAAAGCAATGAAAGAAAAAAAAACGACTAAAAAATTTCAACCCATGATTGATCATACATGTACAATCTCATCCATTTATAATTAATAACAGGCATATAAATAGACAAGCATCAAGCTTGGACCAAATTTTAGTTCAAACTTTGCGCACACATCAGACATTGCATCAAATCCACAAAAAAAATAGCTGACTGGCGATCATCTTTTGCAGTTTCCTGGAGCATAATCTCATACATGCCTGGACCAATCAACTTATAACTTGAAACATACATCAGGTCATATATTGTGCCTGCAATACAAACAATAAATAAATAGATGTTCTGTTAAACAGTACTATCTCATTATTTCTATATCAAATGTATGACTTGGCAATCCATTGAAAGATAACCTTCATATAAAGACCACCTTGTTTATAAAGACCATTTTAATGTGATCGTCACTGTATTATGAACTGTTGTCATTCTCAAATCAAAGTGCAAATTTTCTTTAAAATATGCAGTTGGAAATTACATCCATCTGGACCAAAATTATTGGATGAAATCATAGAAAAATGCATAAAAGTGCGAGAAATTGAATGAAACGCTAAGCAGCGAGTTGTCTTCAGATGTGAGTGAGATCTACTGGATATTAGCATGGCATATTTTCTATGGTGTTTTGTATTGGGAATGCTGCCCTCTTGAAACACTAAGCAGCGAGTTGTCTTCAGATGTGAGTGAGATCTACTGGTTATTAGCATGGCATATTTTCTATGGTGTTTTGTATTGGGAATGCTGCCCTCTTGAAACACTAAGCAGCGAGTTGTCTTCAGATGTGAGTGAGATCTACTGGATATTAGCATGGCATATTTTCTATGGTGTTTTTTATTGGGAATGCTGCCCTCTTGAAACGCTAAGCAGTGAGTTGTCTTCAGATGTGAGTGAGATCTACTGGTTATTAGCATGGCATATTTTCTTTGGTGTTTTTTATTGGGAATCACATACAATAATAGTAAAACATTCATTAATATTTTCTACGTTAGTAAGTTGGAGCAGAGCCTTGAAACACTTTTATTCAAGCTCTTTTTTGCCGTTTGTTTCAGACAATTTCCATTCTTTTTGAAAGTATCTAGCAATATTAACAAATCGATAGTGTTATATACACTGTACTAAATAAAAGACTGTGTCTTTACGTCATGACTTTAAAATCGGTTGAGAGAAATGGTCTCTTTAGAATGCTAGCTTATCTTATTTGGATAACTCCAGCTACTGTAATGGCTCTATATTTGTTCATGAAATTCATATATTAGAAAAGGAGTTTGGGCATTTGAAAAAAAAACACTGTTCGCTCACATGTGCCTAGTTGTGCTTTTGATAAAGCAGATGCAGTTAATTGGCATGGTGACTCAATGTGTTTGAACTTCTCATTCTTCAGCCAGCAATTTTCCCTGTGACTGGTAAACAGAAAACATCTGTTTCTCTTATCCATAAAGTGTCACTCAATTCAAAACTACACTTTCTTGATTTATACTTTTTGGATAAGAATGTTTTCAATTTCCTGACATGATTACAACAAAATAGATGTCATATTTTATGTCTATATTATTTCATACGTTTGGTTCTTCCTCTCAACCTTTTTTATTGAGGACTCATGAAATATCCTGTTGAATTGCTTAATATGACGTGGTCATCAAATATGTTGTGAATGAATTGATTTATCCTTACTGTCTTATAATAAATTTACCATGAGAAAGAAAGCTTAATAGACCAGCTTATGCTTTATGGTTATTCAATATGTGGAAAATTTGCATTATTGTAATATAACAAAAGTAAATGTTGGTACAAGTGTGGATGTTTAACCAACTTTGCAGAGATTTTCATAAAAATAATACTTGAATCATATTTTTCAAATGCACTTTCAGTTGTCATTATGAGTTATTGCCATTGAACCATTTGAGTAATTGTTATTCATTCTGAAATTCTCATATCACAGTGATTAAAATAGTACTGTTGCATGATTTGGTCTTTTCCAGTTACTGTTCGAGCACACACATGCCGAAATTTATCTTGCATATAGTAATGTTTAGTATGAAATACAATATTTTGCAATGATAATTACCGTATTTGCTCTATTAGAATCACATATAACTTTATAAAGGCATTTATAGTACACTGAATCTTTAAAATACGCATTTAGAGCACTGCGATGTTGTGTATTTAATAAGGTAATTCTACAGTATGTATTTGCTGCATTATAACACTGACAAAACAGACAAAAGCTTTTGTTTGGAATCCAACTTGACATTCAACACTTAATGTGCATTCCCTAAAGTTATTTTTGTTGATCAGTTATTCAATCTATATACACATGTATTTCCTATTAGTGGCTTTTACAAACAATGTAGTGAATTTTCCATAAAGGTGGATCATTCCATTTTCTAAAGGGGGTATTCAATGAAACTCAGAGGCCTGAATGCTGTATCTCAGTGATGATAAACATATTCCGAGTTGATGTAATAAGGTTGTCAAACTGGTAGTCAGTGCTCTATTGGCTACTTTATGTTGACACTATTGTTGACTGGGCATGGGAGTAACCCTCCTACATGTCCAACCTGTCTGAGTTTTAAATTAGGTCATCATTATATGGCTTTGGCATCCCCACAGGGATTGAAATAGAATTTTTCCCCTGCATGCACAGTGTGCACGTTGAATTAATCTGCACTAACTTGTTGTGAAATGCATGGCCACCAATTTTAAAGTTTTAATAAAATTTACAGGTTCTCGATCTATGCGATCATGAAAGAATTTGTATTTTTTGTGTTATCTTACAATATTGGTTGAACTTAATTTAGGCTCAGTGAATATAATGAGAAAATGTGTTAATTTCTACATGCACAGCGTGCACATTATATTTTGAGTTTACTTGCACTAGCTAATAATCTATGTACATAGTGCAGTGTGCACCAGAGTATTTCGACCCCTGTCCCCACCACCCACTATAACAAAATAAAGTGTCAGACTTGAGCACCTTTTCAAGTCTTTGTCAATTTTTCTTGAAAAATATGTCTGCCAGTAACTGTAAAAAGTGATTAAGTTTCCAGTAATTCCACACATATTTATTTATACAGTAAGACATACTTTAGTTTATCTGTATATATTGATAATATCAATAGAATAATTCTGAATTTTAGTTGTGCTTCCATATTGATATACTTTTGTCATTTGTTATGGCCTTTTTTCAATGATATAGTGTATTCAAGATTTGATTTCTTTTACTCTTGATTCTTCCATTTTCAAAACATCTTTAAAGAAACAAACCTATGAAAAATCATATTAAAAATGGCAGAAGCTGAAATAAGTACAAATACAGCTGTTAGTCAGTCAAACTTAGCTGGTTTATTTATAGCTCTTCTCTACTTGATGTCATTGGCCTTGACCATTCTCTAGTTATTCTTCATCAGGCACAATGCAATATGGCTTCTCACTCCCAGTATACACAATGACACAAATGCTATTGCCAAATATATTCTAAAATTTAATAAAGACATCTATATTACTATCAATAAATAATCATGGTTTTCCAGTCTGTTAAATTATTTCATGTAACCAAGTGCAGACCCCAGAAATCTTTAGTCTTGTAACTTAAGATTTCCATCTAACCAATTTTTGTTATATCCAAACATTTCCATATCATAAGTCGTCTTTGACAAATTAACATGATCTCTAAACAAAACTCGTTTGAATGTTTGAATAATATCACCAAAATTAATCCTAAATGTGTTCTTATGATTTAAACTGAGAAAATTTGACAATGTTCATTTCGGTATTTGTGATATAATATTTACTGTGTTTACCCTCGTGGATATTTTACTGCTTGAGGTAACCACTGTCACAATAATTCATTAACATTTCAGTACAGTCTTAAATGACACATTTCCTAGCTTGATAATTAGATTCTATACTTTCAATTCTTCAATGAATGGCAGTGTGCCTGTCCTTGACACTATTGTACAGAGTTAAGTCAATATTGAAATCTATTATCCTATTTAAAACAAGTTATTGTATAACTATAATTTTTACAGTTTTCTGCTGCAGTATCGTACTTGGTTAACAAAATTTATATTTTTTTATACTTTCATTTCTACCATAGAAAGCTGTAAGGTGAAATTGAGTAAAATGTGAATTTAACACCTCAATTTAACAGTCTACTAAACATTGTGTTTGTTTAATCACTATGAATCTTGAATGTTGGTCAATCTGTATCAGATTTTTAGTCAAAGCCAATATTGGTGAGTTTGCTAGGTCAATCATTTTGTGTCATGCTGAATATTCCATTGATTATTTATTGTGTAAGTGTGTAAAAAAAAAAGTAAAATGGTATGAAGTCATGCAATTTAAAGTGCCTGTGAAATGGCTGCTATTTTCACGCCTAAAATTATCCATTGATACATAAATATTATTAATTTTTATGTTTCTAAGCATAAAATAATTTTTTTTAAGTGAAAAAATGCGTTTTAAACTCAGTCTACGGAAACTTTATTTTTGTGTATTTTAAAACGAGGCTCCTCATTAGCTTCTCATTTGCATACAGAAATTCCCCTTGTGACGTCAGAAGGGGAAGTCGCTGGGCAGCTTGCATTGCCGATACGTGTAAATAAGGCAAATTTCTTGTGCTGTTTTCTCGTCTTTGACTAAATTGCCACTTATGTACTTGTTTGTTGCATGGGGTTGAGTCAGATGCGAAATATGTCCGGTCTGGTGTAACTAGTCACCGTGGTCGTCACCGTCACCGGAGCACGTTTGTACACTGTCGCTGGACTCCGGCATTGGACAAAATCAAATTTGACGGCTGAATCGTCTTGTTATTTAGCAGGTTATGAGACACTATTGATTTATAAAATAGAGAAATAATTTAAAAAAAAAAAAAACGACAAAACACAGTTACTAAATAAATGACTTCCGCGTTGTAATGGGTGAGCGCGTCGGGTCATGAGGGGGACAAGTGCGTGAATGGCGGCGTTTAATTGGATAACAAAAATAATTGAGAGCGACTCACATACAGACAAATTCAGAGTGGATTTAGCGTGATTTTCATGATTATGACATCATATTAAAAAAATACATTGACAGCTCAAGCCCGGATTCTTATTCCGTAAATTATTACGCCGATCAAGCTGCAAGTAAAGGCAACTCTTTTAGCCTGCGAAAATGAAAACAGCCTGAGGGCTGCGTAATTTCCTGTTTGTCCGATGCTTCGTTTTCTGTCATTATCAAAATTACTGCTACCTTTTACATAACACGGGTGGTCTCTATAAAGCGATAATCAGGATCGCAAAAAAAAAAATCAAATCATTTGAAACACATACTCTACGTCTCTCTCCCTTCTGAAATCCGTCTCAGTGATCATGGGCTGGTTCGGAATCTATTTTTTCGAAAATGTTTTGTATTGTCGGCGTTTCTTGTTAAAACCTAGTTGTTTTGTCATGAACAAGGACAGTTTTTCAAAAAAAAAGAATCTGAGGTGAAGTGGACACTGCATATGACACTGTTAGGAAGAAGTCCACCCCAACCTTTTCTCGTTATTTTCACGGCTTTCGTCCACCGATTTCGCACCTTCGGATCGATTGGAAACGTGTAAATACTTACACTATGACTTTACGCATTACTGCAACCGCCCACAACACAACGTTTAACCATCATAAAAGTTTGTTGTGAAAACAACTTCTAAAAATTCGCTCTCTCAAAAATAAAATAAAATAGACAAAAGAAACGCCGATTAAAAAATGTATATCGTTTAAAAGTACAGTTGTGCATTGAATGACACAGTGATATAAAAGTACGGCCCAGGGGTATGGCTTCCTCTCATATTTTTGCATTTGGTGGCGCACTTTCGGCGAGAGTCGGAAATCCGGAAACAGTCGACCGTTTCAGGATAGGTGGGCGTGGCTACAGCACAGGAAATATCTCAAATTTACTTGGATACGAGTAATCATTTTCAGCAAAAAAATCAATAATTGCCCAATTCAGTGGGGCACTGATCTAAAATGGGAAGCGTGTGGGTGGGCATTGCACAGGCACTTTAAATGCTACAGTAATCTGATAACAACAAGCAGTATAAAGAATATTTATACTCCCCTTATCTCCCATGATAGTGTTGTACAATGTCTTCTGAATTTGCCAATGTTCTGTCCCTATGACCTGCAGTCTATTTAAGTTATGGAAACAATCGGTACATGTGAAATTTATTGCTGTATTTTTATCAGTGGCAGTTACAGGCAAAGAAAACATGTATTTAATATAATCTTGTTTCAACATGAAAGAAGCACTATACAACTTGTCTTTCTATTTGGCTTGGGTGCTCAACCACAACGTTACAGTCAACACAAAATTAAAAGCCGTTCACTGGATGATTTCAAATGTTACTATCATAGCCTAGGTTCGGTAGTTTTTATTCAAATTCATATTATATGTATTTCCTTTGTCCATTGATAGTTTTTACTCTATATAAATTATTGTTGTTCAGTGATAACATGATCAAATAAACCACAATGTTGTATTGTTAGTAAAATAGTTTATGTGGGACAGGTGCATGTTGACGCTATTTGTTTTTTAGCTCCGCTGTCGACTTTGTCGAGCGGAGCTTATCATATGAGTGATTGTCGTCCGTGTCAATGTTTTACTTTTTCGACTTCTTCTTGAAAACTACAAGCCTGTATGCTTTGATACTTGGTGTATATGTACCTTGGGTAGACCTCTCTCAGATTTGTTCATTTCATGATGATATCTTCAATTCTCTAATTTTGGTGAATATTTTTGTCATTTTTAGTAAAAAGTGATATTTTCGACTTCTTGTTAAAAACCGCAAGTCCAATTGCTTTGATATTACATATATAGATACTACATGTAGACCTCTCTCAGATTTATTCATTTTGTAATGATATCTTTAATTCTCTAATTTTGGTGAATATTTTTGTCGTTTTTGGTAAAAAGTGATATTTTCTTCTTGTTAAAAAACACAATCATTTATGGTGAAAAATGATATTTTTGAATTCTTGTTGAAAACAGCAAGTCCCCATTGCATTGATACTATGCATAATGTTCATTTTCTAATGATATCTTCTGTTCTTTAATTGAAACGTGCATTGCTAACAGCGGAGCTATCTCAGCCGAGAGGCTGCTTGTTACTTTTATTTCAGCCATCTGTTCAGGCTTTCAGTAGGCAATGCTTTAAACATTACAGTGTTTGACTAAATTGCCACAAGTCTGTTTAACATGACAGGCAGATAAAAACAGTCACTCCTTACACACAGTGTAAAAAATCAGTGTAAATAGACAGTTGTATTTGCTCTATTACAAGCTAACACAAATCAAATAATGCATACCCACATCACTGAAATATGTCTTATTGTCATTTACATTAACTGCATGTGCTTTTAGTAGTAGGTAAGTTATGATAATTATTTCTTGTGGTGAAAAATTTATCATTAAAGCTTGAGTGATATCCGGAGAGTGATAATCTAGCTGTATTTAACTTGAAGACACTGGAGTTGTGTTAATAATTACATTAAAATTATTGTATTCAGAATAAAGTGTAGTCTAAGTAAGCACAAGTTTTGTGTTTCTGTGCACATGCACTTCACTAACAAGTAGCGTTGAATTTCTGGATTGTAGTTCAGACCACTAATAAACAGACTGGCAATGCAGGTACCGGGGAGGGGGGGGGGATTTCTTTTTTTCTAACATGTGTCTTGGGTTTGCTTTTGCGGTAATGTTTTAATCTTATAAACATCTGGGAGAGATAAGATAATGTCCACAAACTCACGACTTTGTGAGAAACTGTGGTGTTTCAACAGAAAGTGACACGAAGGGTCAGTTCGAAGTTTCATATTTCCTTAAGTGAGTGATTCTCGCGGGCCCACAGACATTCATAAAACAGGACCAGGTAAAAATAAAACAGAAAGTATAAAATTCCGCTGCAGGTCATATTAAATAAAAGTGGAACTAAATCAGGTGGGAGTAAGTGATGAGCGTTCTCTCGACACGACGTTGCTACACACATGGACAAAATCAAAACATTGTGTCAGTACTGTTTCAAGAACATTATATTAATTTTGCCTTGATTTAGTTGAAACAATTTTTGCACTGATGAATCATATTTTCAAAGGCTAATACATGATCGACGAAATATAATAACATATGATCAGCTTTGTTGTAAACATGTTGACATGAACTATCCAAAAAAATCAAGTACTGTAAAAACCCTCAAATAACAGGTACTTTGTAACACTTTCATTTCTAGGTGGTGCTTATTTGAGGTAACATGTTGACAACTTTGTAGCCAGTGGCTCTTAAACCAGGGTCATCAAACTTTTTCATTGTGAAATAGGGAAGGGGATAGGCAACCACAACCACACACAACCAAAACAGACAAGTAATTATTAATGATGTATCATTGCAATTAATTTATTCTGTAAAAATACTGTTATGGGAATAACAAATGTCAAATAAATACGACGATTCGACGTTTCATCGACAATGTGTAGCGATGCCTGAAGTCGGATTTGGTAGCACTCTCAGTGTCTGACCCAACATTCGAATCACTTGTACTTCCGTTGTACAATTGTTTGCTTTAAACATTACAGTGTTCGACTAAATTGCCACAAGTCTGTATGGCAAACTTTTTTCTTGAAAACTGGGAATAACTTGCGTGGCTGTAGCTTGCGTGGTCGTTGATTTGGTAACGATATAAAATAGTTTCGGATAGAATTGATCTGACCAGCAGCGACAGGAGAAGACATACTTGCAAAGCAAGCATGGAACGAATGATAAAAATGATGCCCAATCACTTGTATTTATGGCAAAAACAATAAATAAAACACGTTTTTCTATAGATTTTTACAGCTTAGGTGCTTGGGCATTGTTTTAATTGCGCTAGACGTCTGACAGTACAGCTTTGGTTTATATTTCCTGTTTCATAATCAAGCCAGCTTATAATGATATGTTAATGATATTCACGTACTTCACAGTCCACGCAAACAGGGTCAAACTATAGCCCCACCCCTATATATCCAAATACGAAACGAAACGAAACGAAACGAGAAAGTAACAATTACATGTATTAAAAATAATTTCCTATGACCAATCGGAGAGATGAAATCATTCACGAAAGCCCAGGCCTGTTACAAGGCATTTTCTGATTGGTACAAGTTCAGATTATTTTCAATTCTCACAAATAGCTCATTTAAATATTTGGGTCAGGCAGGTCACGTAGACTTCACTTTGCTGTAAGACAAGTTGATCGCGCAAGTTTGTGGAACTAATGTATTCGACTTCAATTTTGATTATTTTGGGCAAGAGAGTCCTCTCCAAACTAATGCCAGTTATTTTGTTACTTCCCTGAACATTTTGTCTCGAATCACCCCAAAACGAACGTCTCAAATGAAATGCAAAAAATAACCCAAAATCACGATCAGCGAGAGTGGGCTGCGTAATCATTACATTCTCACAGTCGGAGCTACGTCACGATCCCTCAAACATTGCCAGGACCGGATTAACACCTCTGTTTTCCCCCACGCTAAGGAAAAAATCTTTTGTTTTCTGCTGACTTCCTGTTCCGGTCCGTCCGTGAGAATGTATTTTCGATACCTCCGATTTTCCGATAAAGGCGTTCTAAAATCGTGACGTTCTTTACTTGGTTATAAAGACAACATTGACAATGAATATCTCAACGTGTCCTTTGGTGTTTCGGCAAAAAACATACTAGTAGTTACTACTGAATAGTTTGTGAATTGGTCGATTGTGTGTCAGAAATATAAAATGGACAAGTTGACAGTCACATTCACGCTCTCAGTTCATTTCTTTCTTCTATCATTCTTCTGTTCTCAATTACACCATAGACCTTGGAAAACAGGTCTATGATTACACAGGACATCAGGCAAGTTATGGGGATAATCTTTATTTGTCTCACACCTTCTGTGGGGCAATAAACAATGCAGGGTGGAAGTGAGGCACGACATGCTCGGTGTCTGCCTGATTGTAAACAACCGGGCGGCTGGTGCTTATTTCAGGGTTCTTATTGACAAAACCACTCAACTCTTGGTGGCTTTTAATGGAGGGTCAAATGTAGCAAATTTTCACTGAGTGGCTCTTAATTGAGGGTGGCGCTTATTTGCGGGTTTTTACGGTAACTATCAAAAAAAATTGTTGTGTTATGGTAAAAATTGTTCCTTTTTCTTCATTATACATTCAAGAACATTAATATGAAGATAGTCTACAGTGTTTGATTTAGACTGTGCCATTGCGCAGAAATTTCAAATTTTAGGTAAGGTAGTGTTATCATATTTTTAATTTGTTCTTTGTGGATGCAAGTTTTCGTGATGCAAATAGCCATTTATGTAAGCTGTCACGTATTTGCATTATACTGTTCTTGTGTGTTATTATTAAATAGTGCAGTGTGAGCCATAAATCATGATGCTGTATATACCCTACTAAGTATATGCAGTGACAATTAATTGTATGACAGGGTCCATAGTGCAAAATCAACAGGTCATAAAGACAATTGCATAGGTGCTCCACCTTGTTGCCTTTAAAAAAAATAGTGAGATATTTCCATCATAATTTCAATTAGTCCATGGAAATTTCAGAAGTTCTTGTGTTGAAAGTGCTGCCCCCACACCCCAATACTTAAGTTTAAGGACCATAGGTTAAAACTAAGGTCACATGTATATATATTACATGTAGGTGTTAAAGCAAGCTGCTTCCATTTTCACAAACTTTGTTATTACTGGTTACCTCTGTCACACCAAAGTATTTGTTGTTGTATATCACTGCAGTTGATTTTAATTTCATCATGAGAATATACTGAATTTCAGTGGCTAACGCATTCAGTAGCCCTTAGGAGTCTTTTTTTAACAAAACTGTCAATGTAGTTACTTGTATTGACATGCCATAATTTGTGACCTGGCAAGTCAACACCTAATTCCAACAGGCTTCTACCACATTGAATTGTTACTACAGTATACTTTAATATAAATTACAACAAGGTCACATGTACATACATGTTTTAAGGGTTTTGGTAAGATTAACATTTAAAGTGCCTGTGAATCTTTGGGTTGTACTGTACAAAGTTGTCTGCTCACTTGGTAATCTCAGTTCATCAGCCCCATGAATGGGCACATTAAATAATTTGATATGTGAATGCACATTTTTAATTAGTCAATCTCTTAACCTAGTGTCATATTTGGTGTGTTGGATCGCAAGATGGTTTCACATGTTTCTGTTTGGATCTGACAAATTTGTATCATTATTGCTAAAATTATTTTTTGCTGAAGAGATATTTTGAGTGTTTTGTGTGGAATTTATATTTGCTATTTTCACTGAAGGGATGATTCAATGAAAATAAATTCTAGCAAATACCCCCCCCCCCCATGTTTCACATTCATCTCACCAAAAATCAGTGAAAATAAATTTAAAAAAAACACCCATATCTTTTCAATGAAAAATAATTCCAGCTAAAATAAAGTATTTTACAGTAATTGTTTTTAGGCACAGGACAAAGCAATAGTTTATCACAATTCATTCCAAATGTTTCTGGTAAAAGGAATAATATTTACAACTACCCTGGTACTAGTTTTTACAGCATTCAGTGCAGACACCAGTCTAGAAACAGAGCAAAATCTGATAGAGTGCTATAAGGATAGTCCTATAGCCTTGGACAGTTGAATTGCAACTGTTTACTCGCCTTAACACTCCAAAAAGTGTGCTAAAACATTCAGTCAAAATAAAATTTTTAATTTTGCATATATAATGTGTCTGATCTTGATAATTGTTTGCGAGTGATGTTTTTTTTTTCTCTATTGTCGCTATCAATTGTGTTTCAGGCCTGAAGGCGAAATTTGATAAAATTTTCATACCGTATTAGAATTATCTGGTGTATTTTTCGAAGTTTCAAATCCTTGTGTTTTGTTCTAACTTACCGTATTTATCCGGGAAAGCGCCCAGGGTCCTGAACATGGAAAATTGAGAAACATTAGGGTGGGCCCTATGCCCGGAATTCCAACTTACAGATCGAACTGCTGCATTGAATAGAATGGCAACTGAAAACATGCATAAATGAACAATATGCAACATTAGAAGTATACAAAAAAAAAAAATTCATGCTTATAATGTGACAAATTAACCAGAAATAATAAAAATTGATAGTGAGGAATCATTTGAATTATTATTTCCCCGCCACAAATGCCCAATATGCATGAACTCAAAATGATCTAAAATGTCAGGGGTTAAACTGCGAAAAATTATTTCCGGTATCAGCTGTCATACAAGATCAATAATAATTTACACAGTAAAAATTAGGAAAGTTCATAGTTGTTTGAAAAAACTTCTCAGATCTTTATTTGTTCATTGCCATCTTTGTTTAAGTCAAAACCCTCAAAGTCCAAGTAGACACTTTCACCGTCGAACAAAATACCTTCATCGCACACAATTCTGACTTGGCAACTTTAATCCACGGATTTCGCTGTCTGTCAACTTGGCACTTTTAATTCATGTCTAATCACAATAAAGAGACAACTTAAGAAAAATGGGGTGGATAGACTACGATGGATGGATGGATGGCACACGTGCCATCGATACTTTTGTTTACAGTCTGTCAATCATCTTCGACCTTTAAGCATTTGCTTTACTGATTGGCTAAGAATGACATCACTACTAGTGTTTCATCATAGATCATCAACATTGCTTTCTTATCAGACTAGATGCAAGTTCTAACGATTAGAACTTCTCACTTTATGGATATATCCCGGTGGGCTTGAAATAGGAAGATTTTTTTTTCTCCAACGACAGAATAAAAATTGTTATCACAGAAATGCAATAGCGGTGATGAAAGATGGTGAAAAGTTGTCAGTTTTCAGCATGACATTGCAAAATTGCTGGCCCAAGTTATAGATTTGCAAGCTGCTACCGAATATTTTATGAAGCCAAAATAACGTGATTTCAACCACTCTCCGGGTACGGGTTGCTACAATATTGAAACCTTGGTCTCATTGTCGATGTCGCTAAAGCCAAACGAGTGTGACACGCAGCTCTCTATATACTGTTACACAGTAATATTTGCTTGAATCATATCTAAAGAAGCACAAACCAAACAGCAATTTTCAGGCCCACGACATATTTCAAAAACAGAACTACAGTTTCCTGCTTTTTAACATTTTTGTAGACTTGCTTCACTGTTATGATTCTTATAAAAAAAATTTAAAAATAAATGTACATTACGTAAACAGCGGTGAACGCACTGCCCTGAAGGCAGAATGCCAAAAATCTGTTTCGTTTTACGAAATCGTCAATTTTTTTTTCTAGAATTGTTATCAGAATCATAACAGACTGCAAGAAACTGTTAATACAATGAACAAAAAATAGGTTTTTGTTATTATTTTTATTACAAGTGTAGAAAAAGACCTGGGCATATCAATTTTTTATTGTATCAAAATTGTGGTGGGCGTTTGCTCGGGCATGGGCTCGTACCTGGATAAATACGGTAGTATTGAACTATATGTCTAACGTAAAGGGACATGAAATGTGAACATGCTATGTAAAGTTATAGAATTGTTTACCTAAAATAGGAATAGTTGATTAGGTGCTTATTGTATTTGGAAAAATGCTTAAGAGTGGGTCTGTACATATTTCTGAGCCACCTGTAGCTTGTAGTCTAGCAAGGCTAAATCTTGTGATCACTGGGACTACTTACAGTGTGCCTCGAATGACCTCAAAGTCAAGCTACCCGCTGGTTGGTGAGCCCTCATGCAGGTTTACTCCATTGAATGAAAACTAGAATACTATGAACTTTTTTTAACCTTTGTATTATGAAACAATGAAAGGCCATTGATATCCTGGCAGTGTGTAGGTATACCGGTAGTAGTCATCAGATGTACTGATACCCAACACTACTTCTTTGCAAGATATGCAATTGTGTGGTGTTAAAATCTTGTTTCTGTCTTGTACAAATGTCATAATCATGAATTTTTAACAGTGGAGTTAAGAATATCCTTCTTATTGGTTCTTCATGGTTTTTAATTGGAAACTGACAAGTCTTATATCACAGATAAATTGTCATTTTTCTTGCCTTCACAAAAATGTTGTCTTGAAGTAAAAGTGGTTTTACATTTTTCTTGAGTAAGTTGTGTAAGTTTACCAGTTTACCAACTACCGTACTACTGCTCACTTAGTAGCACATGGCATGTGTTTATGTTAAATTAAGTCGTAACACTTGATGTGCATGTCGAAATAAATGTGCACATACAAAAACATCGTAAGTGTTCTAATTCAGGCGCCAAACAAGAGTGAACAGCCTTTATTTAATTCTAAAATAGATGTTCAAAACAGTTGTAATTTCACAGTCCAAAATTTGTGTTGCTATTTCCAAGTTATTTTAATGTAGTGTGTATTGGTTTTAACTTTGTTTGTAATGAGAAGTGGAACAGGATTGAAATACGAACACAAATGCATTGCTCAGTAGCAATCAGAAATAGTACAATCAGGTCATGCCAGTTTCACTGGTAAATACCTTGTTTTTCAGGTGTTACAAATGTTGATTATTACTTCGTCATGATAATAACAATTTACACAAAGTCATTTTGTTGGTTTGTTAGGAAATAAAAGTAAAATTTAACTTAGTTTCATTGCAAACAAATTATTTCATTCATTGAAAATTCATTAATTGGCAAACACTTAATGTGAAAGTTATCATTTATTTATTTTCTCTGACCCTATACGTCAAGCTAATTATTAACCAATCAGAAAGTATTCTGGAATATCTGAATTTTTGGTGATAATGATGATCATATTGTAATTTTTGATTCCCGTGTGCAAAGCACACAATGAATAGTCTGTATGTGTGTGTGTGTCTGTCTGTTCCACTGATATCTCAATAACCGTATGTTGGTTTTTAATGAAACTTGGCACATAGATGCTCTGGGCTAATGCACGGATTTGAATTAGGGTTTGATTGAAATCCATGTATATTAATTGCATGTATATTAATGTAAGATTTACTGAGCATTAAATTATTATTTTACACTTTTTGCAGCTCATGGTTAAAAACAAGTTTTACTTATTCACAGTGGTCACAATAAATATGGTATACTTGTACATGTATAATAGGCATCAGTGACAATAAAAAAAAATTGTGCACCAGGAAAGATTGAAATGTTCCACACAAAAAAATGGTGCCTAAATTAGAATACATAAAATGGTTCATTACTTATCTATATACTACATGCTTTGTAACCAGTGCACAGTGATAGGTAAATTGCCCTCAATCCAGATAAAGCATAAATTGTCTTCTATTATTATCTTGGTTTGAGAATATTGGGTTTCACAGCTGTGGCCATTTATTTTTGCTTAGTGTGTATATGCTACATCTTGTTTTTACTCCCAGCTGTGCTGCTAAGCCAGTCACTTTCCCCTCTTAGCTCCCACCTGATATATGCACTTGAATTCTAAAGCCTTTTGTACGATTTATCCACTCCTGTTTGTAAAATTTTATATAGTTGAATCAGAGCAGTTGGTCAGCGATGTGGTAAATGTTCGTCCAGAAAATCAAGTTTTTATAATCTCACCTTTGTGTGTCCTGTTTTTTGAACATACATGTATCTGTATTCTTCACACTTGTATATGTCTTTGGACACATATGTGTGCATTTGTTTTGTGATATGATTCAAGATGGCCTAATGACAACCATTTTACTGCTAACAATTTATCCAAAATCAAGCATTTCTTTTATCGCTGGTATATGGACGGACTTGCTCATATTAAGGTAGAGATGCAGTTTATTTGTGAATTTCAATCAAAAATAGTTTTTTTCGTTTTTTATATAGATTTTTATCTAAAGAACATTCTGTGAAAATTTGACCAATAATTTCTTATTGGAACACCGTTAAAATTGCTGTTTATTTTCTGTTTAAAAATAAAAAACACTCACACGTGGCAATGTTTATGTCCAATTGCCTAATTTGCATGAGTAAGCAAATAACAGGACCTTTGATTGACAATATGCAAATCGAGATTGTACGGGTCATAGTTCATTCAATTCACGCGCATGTGCAATTATTCTCAAATCAGTTATCGCTCGCTAGCAAACCAAATATTATATTTCCTCAGCGTTTTTTCCTAATTTTTATCATTACATTATGCGTGGTGTGAAAAGAAAGAGAGGTAGAAAGAAGATTCAGATGATTTATATGTCGGGAGAGGCAAAAGCTACACTGAAGGCATCAGCCCGCCGAACGAAAAACAAAATCGATGTGAGGTCCAAACGTGACTTTCCCTGAAGGCGTGAATCCGAGTTTCTGATTGACTGAGAGATTTTATTTTTAAATAATTGTTCTCAAAAAATGAACTGAGCATGTGAAGAATAATTTAACATTGTTTACTAAGTTTTACCGTAGTCATTGACGCCTATTCAAGAGTATGATGTTTATTGTGACTAGCGTGAATGGGTAAGCTTCGTTTCGACAATGAGCTGTTATCACTGTAGACTCTATTTTAGGCATCAGGAATGATTGAAATGTCCGAAAATGACGCCAAAATACACCTTAAAAGTCCTATTTTATTTTTTTCTATTTCTATTTTTATTTTGGTCCCTCAAATAAGGGACACGTGAGCTTTGATTCTAACCGGATATATTGCACTGGGTCGGGGAGATACAAACTTTCGTGTATCTTTTGTCCAATGGGTACCTGTACTTCGATCATTCGCAAGTTTTGCTAGGTGGTGCGAGACAGCTTTGTTTGCAACCGGACGAACTCCGTTTAATTCAATGAAGCACACAACTGACAATGCTAAAATAAATTGCAGAGGTACGCTAAAATTAATTGAAAACAAGCAAATAATTTCAATGAAAAATAAATCACAGAGAGAGGTACTTGATACATTAACAACTCTTTTGACGCGCTGACCGCTTCTCCGCGTCTGATGTTTTGTTTTCCTTGTCATAATACTTACTGATTGATGATTTGGTTTTGATTTTTGAGTTTTTTAGCCTGCAACTCGGCCACGACCTTTGCTTTTTCCGTGAAAAATGGGGAAGTTTACGTCAACTTGACGGACATTCCATTTTTTTAAAACTAACGAACACACTGTTTAGCACTCCTATTTTTTTCATTTGCTGATTTCTACTCAGAAAAATTCGACCGCCCGAAAATGCACCTTAATTTTGCACTCTTAAAACATGTCAGATTTCCAACACTAATTATTTAAAACCGGTCGAAATTTTAAAACTTTTACGTTAGGAGCTGGAGCTCTCTTCTTGCAGGCGACCGTCGCCGGTAGTACAACAGCATGTTTTGTACGTACATCCGTGCGCTGATTGTCTGCGACTGTCTTAGAAAATCCCTGAATAAGGGGTTACCAAAATCGGAAAAAATAAAAAATTGCCTCCTTAAAAAACGAACAGAATTCAAATATTTCTTTTAAAAAATATGTTGCAGTGGGAAAAATGGGATTGGAAACCCTGAACAAAACTTCTGTGCCTCGCGTTTCGATTCTAGGATTACGCGATTATTCATTATTGTGCGTTCGCTTCCTGGAGTTGGTTCTCAATACTACATAAACATCATCGAGGATAAATAATTTAATATCCCACTTTGTACTCTTCACGGTCAACCATAGGCTTTGAAATACTCGTAGATTTTTTATTGAAAATACATCGAAGAGAAGCCATGATGTTTTGATCGTGATAAAAGGTCACCTTCCTCGGACCGCCCCCTGTTTAATAATTCATGAGATGACGTCATATTTACTGGCATTGACACGTGTTTTTACCGACCCCATCAAAACACTGGGATGAATGACGTGTTTCTGATTTATATATTCAAGAGCAGTTGTTCTGGTCCAACGATTTTACATAACATGTTTATGTCTAATACGTTAACTTTCAATTTCAATAGTCTAGAAAGTATGACAAAGTATGACAAAGCAGTAATTCCCGGTTTAACGCGCAAATATGCAAATTAGCCTTTTTCTCGACTTCTATTTTTGGTGAATTCTTGGATTTTAAATTAAAATAGCTGATGGACGCTTTGGCCATTTGTCTCGAAATTTTCACACATTACTGACAAGGTGTTCCCCCTTCAAAATGCGTCCGGACAGTTTATTACGGCGAGTGGAACAAAAATAACAAGTCCGCAATTAACACGGATATATAAATTATCCAAAAATAGAAAAGAGTGAACTTTGAGGTCATGCTGTGCGACTTTGAAAGCCGTTAGAGAGATGAGTGGACGCATTTGAATTAGTAGTATGCCAAGGTATCCAGTGATGTAATTTTACCCACAAACGGACTTGAAGTTTTTAAGCTAATTTTTTTTAAACCACTTTTGTCCAAAAAAGCATATTTTTGACCCAAAATCAAAAACGCATTCTGGATATTTAAAATAAAGACAAGTTTTACAAAGTTTGTATAATAAGCTTTCAGAAAATATATAACATGTTGGATATATAATACAATCTTCATTGTCTAATTACTCAATTAAAAAGCAAGCCAAATAAACTGCATCTCTACCTTAATGGGCATTATAGGACCTTTATGGCCGATTTGTGGTCATTTTTACAGCTTAATAAATCATCAAAATGAAGCATTTTCATCATGCTCAGTCATGTCTAGACAAGTGCATACGTTTAACATAATAGTTCATTGGTGCATGTAATTTAGTTTTTTAGATCGGATTCAAAATCAAGATTTTCTGCCATTATGATCAATTCAATCTTAACACAAGGGACGACGTCAAAAGATCGATGTCAGATAAAAAACTTATTTCCTTTAGTTTGGGGGTGGGGGGTTTTGACCTCAAAAAGTTTCCATCCTACAAAAACGATTTTATTTTTTAATGAAGTCAAAAAAATCTTGAGTATTTGTAGTTCGTTTTTTTCTATCCAATCATGGACAGAAATAACCGAAAAGGGAAAAAAAACACAGAAAAATTGGTTGGTTCGAGTGTAAATTTGTGCGTCAAATGATGTGCATTTGTAAAAATTTGTTACACCCACCTGACAACCAACTGCTATGCAATACTACTGTCCGATTATCAATTTGTATTTATGAATGTAGTCTGACGCCATGACCAATATTTATCAATTAAGTTTCAGTGGGGGGTTTGGGGGTTTTGGAAAAAAATAAAGGAATTAAGTTTTTTATCCGACATCGACCTTTTGACGTCGTCCCTAAGTTGTACTTAAGTAAATTTACGTTTGTTACTATTGCATGATGGGACTGTGTCATGTTTTACTTATTGTTGCCCTGTAGGGAAGTGATTACTGAAGTTGAGTACCCACACTATTACTGCTATGCATGTCTAATGTACCTATCAAACTCTTGATGGGGCACTTCATATTTTTTGAATCTACATGTACATGTGGAGTTATGTGTGTGTCCGTCTGTTCCACTGATATCTCAAGAACCATACATCAGTTTTTGATGAAACTTGGTGCATAGATGCTCCAAACTAATGCGCAGATTTGATTAGTTTTGGGTAAAAATCTGTGCAATATTGATTACTGAAAAATGACTAATTTTCACTGGGTTTAAATTTCACTGATTTACCATTTCAGGCATATTCAGTGGGTTTTAAATTCACGGTTTCGTTATTTAGATAATGTGTTCTATGCTAAATTTTACATATTCACTGTGTTTTAATTTAGCGCATTTTTCCAGTCAGCGAAATAAGCTAAATTAAAACACAGTGAATAATTACCCCTTTTACAGTAATCAATTTCCGGCTTTTCCACTGATATCTCAAGTACTAATCATCACATTTCAATACAACTTGGTACATAGATGTCATAGAACACTGCACAAACCCGATAGTTTTTAGGGTAATATCAGTATATATTAATTACCTAATTAGCATAATTAATTAATTTTCAGCTTTTGATATTTCAAGTAGTAATTGTCACATTTCAATGAAACTTGGTACATAGATGTCATAGGACACTGCACAGACCTGATAGTTTTTAGGGTAATATGAGTACATATTAATTACCTAATTTGCATAATTAATTAATTTTCAGCTTTTGATATTTCAAGTAGTAATCACATTTCAATGACACTTGGTACATAGATGTCATAGGACACTGCACAGACCTGATAGTTTTTAGGGTAATACGAGTACATATTAATTACCTAATTAGCATAATTAATTAATTTTCAGCTTTTGATATTTCAAGTAGTAATCACCACATTTCAATGAAATTTGGTACATAGATGTCATAGGACACTACACAAACCTGATAGTTTTTAGTGTAATATGACTACATATTACAGTACAATTCTCGCGGAAGCTTTGGCTTCACTTCAGCTTCACCTTCGCTTCAGCATAGCATCATCGCATCGGTTATCGCTTCGCTTCATTGTGGCCTCATTATGGCAACAATGTGGCATCAGCATCGCTTCATCAAACAAAGAAGTACAGAACTCATTTCGCCCAACCTCTCGACCGCTTCCGCTTTTCAATCGCTTGCTTTTGCGACCGCTTGTTGAATTTCCGCTTTATTTTCGACTGTGCAAAAATTCGGACTACTAACAATTTTCTGGTTTTCATAGATCACGGTTACTAGTTTAGTAACCGTGCATAGATGTTGAACAACCGTCAAAAGTTCAAATACTTTTTGTTTTAACTATCTATAATTATATGCACGCAATCTGACCCTTTGACCTAGATTTGGCTGGGATTGACTATACAAAATGTATTTCAACAGAAGTACGACATGGTTGTCCGGGTTTCTTTTCCTGACTGTGCTGAGTTTACGATTTGTATAATTATTGTTATTTCCCCCAAGGAGAACACAAGCCGAAGGACCATGAAGCTAAATAGAAGTCCCACCCATGGACTGAGTGAAAGAAAATATTTCTAAGGCTAAAATAAAACCTAATATCTCTGTGTGTATTTGTCAATTTTGCATATATTTGGTGTGACAGTATGTTAGTAAATATCTGGAAAAATCTCGTCTTTCGTTAATAATTTCATTTGTTTGAAATGTCTATCGACCGTGTCCCAGTAATTTGTTTGGAATATCGATGCCCGTTGGTTTCTCCATGAAACTATAAACCCATGTTCTCCAAACGGTCCCGACGTCCATTATTCAACACAATCAGCATTTATTTATCGTAATTCATGGGGATCATGTCCTGTAATTTGTGGGCTGTAAAACCAAATAATTAAACAAGTACTATTTATTATATATATTTTTTTTACCTCATGAAACAACAACACAGCGTAGATTTGTCGCGGTGAAACAATCGCCTTGAAATCGATGGAACTTCAATTATCCATTTCTCGCCTTGAAATAAAATTAAAAAAATTCGAAGAGCATCGGGGGATATATTATTAACCAGTCTTACCAATCGCTAGCTTTATTTTATTCAAATCCATAAAATTCATGAGTTTTTCAACATTTGTTGGCAACTTCCGCGATAAAATTGGTTGAAAATGTGGGTGTGGTTCTCTTTCAAAGTCCCGTTGATAATACAGACCACGGTTACTAGTAACAGTGTACGGACAAATATGGTTCTGTGACCCAGGTCGTGCTCCGATCAGGTGACTTTCAGCAAATCAATGATGTTGTAACAAAGCATATTTGACGCTAATTGAAGGGTCGTCGTACTGTCCAATCTCCGGCGTTGATTCACTGTGCAGTGACAGGCTTCACAATCATTCACTGAAAAACATCGGTATATTTTGACAAACGACTGGGATTTGACCTCAGTTCAAAAAAAGAAAAAAGAAAAACTGGGCTGAGATACAAATCAGTTTTGCAAGTTGGGAAATAAGGTAAACCAGATTGGGGTCGATGATATTCAGTATCGAAGGACTTCCGTGTGTATAATGAGTTTCAAATTGTTCATCGACTGGTCACCAAATATTTACGGCTACAACTAAATGAACACTTTTTTTCTGAAGCCCAATAAATTATTTCTGCATGTCAAGTGCTATTCGATTTTTTACCAGGCCTGTGGCTCGTTTTTATTCGAAAATATTTTTTTGTGAGAATAGATCGAGCTCAGGTCACGGTTCGTGACTTAATTTTGAAAATTGGATGTAAAATTTTACCAGACCGACGCCACCACAACCATCCAATCATAGTTGGAAATGTACGCACTGGTTTTGGAACTTTGTATCAAGATGGCAGGCGACAACGCCGACGCACCAGGCGGCGTTCGCGTGTTTTGCATGTATTAGTAGTCCGGACATGGGATCACACTCGGCTAAAACTAAACAAAACACAGGAAAATACCACCAAAATACCAGCAAATAAAATGAACGAAAATAAGGTAATTTTATAACAAGAACAGTTTCATTTCGTATAGCAAATTGTGTTGTTTCCGAACGACGATTGTATCGTGTGATTTAAATTTATCACGTTTTTCCTTGCAGTCAATATGACACTGGTCACCTTGCAGATTGCAATGTACTTCACATAGTTTTTGGTACCCAATACTCGCAACATTAAATAATTAAACAAGATATCTTTTTAAAATGTCATTTTACTCTTGGTCATATTATTTTATTCCCCTTACCGCTTTGAATTTCAAATCGATTACATATCGAACTTCTGTACACGTGTTTTTCTCTACTACCTTTCCATGTGAAAATAATGAGGTCATACTCATGTCACAATACTTTGAAGCTGATGCCATGTTGATGCCATCAGACTGCGAAGCTGAGGCCACGATGATTCCACAAAATAAGAGAGGCGAACACAGCTTCAATTTTCAATGACGCAAAGCTGATGCCACAACCATGCGATGCTGAGGCGACAATGAAGCCATGCGTATGCAACAATGATGCCACAAAAGCCAAAGCTTCCGCGAGAACTGTACGGTACCTAATTTGCATAATTAATTAATTTTCAGCTTTTGATATTTCAAGTAGTAATCATCACATTTCAATGACACTTGGTACAAAGATCTTCTAGGATTATGCAGAGACCTGATTAGTTTTAATTGGATATTAATTACCTAATTTGCATAATGTTCCACTGATATATAAAGAACCACAAATTGGATTTTAATGAAACTTTTAAAGAGAACTATGCAGAAACCCAATTAGTTTTTGGTAAATATTTATGCTTATTAATCACCTAATTAACATAATTACATGTATTTAACACTGATATCTCAATTACTGATCATCACATTTGAATAAAATTTGGTACATAAATGCTCTAGGACAATAGACAGGCCTGATTAATTTGGGGTTAAAATTTGTTCATGATAATTCATAATTTTTTTGTTCTGTTCTGTTCATATTAGTTACCTGATTTACATAATTAGTTTTCAGCTTTTCCATCAATATCTCATGTACAAGTAATTTTGAATTAATTTTTAATGTGTCTTCAATACTCTCAGCACACGGGAGTTCTTTCTAAGCTTTTTTTGATACATTTCTGGTAGTGTCTTAAGATTATAGTATTGCCCTGCCTGTCTTTATTATTATATTTCTCCCCCAACACACCCTTGTCAGCAGAAGTCGGCAGGTTGAAGGGTTAAATTATAGGAAAGAATAATTTAAAGAAAAGACTCAAGTTGAATTAAAATCTTTATGTATAAACCAAACATTTCATTTATAGTGAGCTGCATTATGCTGTGCTGTTAGACTAAATAGGATACATGTACTTTGTGTATAAGTAGGTCACATTGACCCTCAGATAATAATCATGCTCATTGTGCATCATAATGAAATTATAATAACTTCATCACAGGCCATGGCTGACAATCAGTCTAAAAATGGATTAATCAGCCGTTTTAAACTCCTTTTTAATAGATTCTTGCTGTAGTCACTATAGCAATATTACTGGGAAAGGACAAAAACATTCTAGTTTCAACATGTATATCATTACATTTAAAAATAATATCATTATATAGTAAAAATGATTGTGTTTGTTAAATAATGAGTGAGATGTGTTTCTGTTTAAAAGTTTTGCCAATGAACAGCAATAAACCATAAAATATCACCAACACAAAATATTATAATAAAACATGCTGGGAATTACTTGCTATGTCTTCCTTGCAAAATAAAACATGATGGGGGAATTACTTGCTATGTCTTCCTTACAAAATAAAACATGATGGGGAATTACTTGCTATGTCTTCATAACAAAATAAAATATGATGGGGTATTACTTGCTATGTCTTCTTTACAAAATAAAATAAGATGGGGAATTACTTGCTATGTCTTCCTTACAAAATAAAACATTATGGGGAATTACTTGCTATGTCTTCCTTACAAAATAAAATATGATGGGGGAATAACTTGCTATGTCTCCCTTACAAAATAAAATATGATGGGGTATTACTTGCTATGTCTTCCTTACAAAATAAAACATGATGGGGTATTACTTGCTATGTCTTCTTTACAAAATAAAATATGATGGGGGAATAACTTGCTATGTCTTCCTTACAAAATAAAATATGATGGGGAATTACTTGCTATGTCTTCCTTACAAAATAAAACATGCTGGGAATTACTTGCTATGTCTTCCTTACAAAATAAAACATGATGGGGTATTACTTGCTATGTCTTCCTTACAAAATAAAACATGATGGGGGAATAACTTGCTATGTCTTCCTTACAAAATAAAATATGATGGGGTATTACTTGCTATGTCTTCTTTACAAAATAAAATATGATGGGGTATTACTTGCTATGTCTTCTTTACAAAATAAAATATGATGGGGAATTACTTGCTATGTCTTCCTTACAAAATAAAACATGATGGGGGAATTACTTGCTATGTCTTCTTTACAAAATAAAACATGATGGGGGAATAACTTGCTATGTCTTCCTTACAAAATAAAACATGATGGGGGAATAACTTGCTATGTCTTCCTTACAAAATAAAATATGATGGGGTATTACTTGCTATGTCTTCCTTACAAAATAAAACATGATGGGGGAATTACTTGCTATGTCTTCCTTACAAAATAAAACATGATGGGGGAATAACTTGCTATGTCTTCCTTACAAAATAAAATATGATGGGGTATTACTTGCTATGTCTTCTTTACAAAATAAAATATGATGGGGTATTACTTGCTATGTCTTCTTTACAAAATAAAATATGATGGGGAATTACTTGCTATGTCTTCCTTACAAAATAAAACATGATGGGGGAATTACTTGCTATGTCTTCTTTACAAAATAAAACATGATGGGGGAATTACTTGCTATGTCTTCTTTACAAAATAAAACATGATGGGGGAATTACTTGCTATGTCTTCTTTACAAAATAAAACATGCTGGGAATTACTTGCTATGTCTTCCTTACAAAATAAAATATGATGGGGTATTACTTGCTATGTCTTCCTTACAAAATAAAACATGATGGGGAATTACTTGCTATGTCTTCCTTACAAAATAAAATATGATGGGGTATTACTTGCTATGTCTTCTTTACAAAATAAAACATGATGGGGGAATTACTTGCTATGTCTTCCTTACAAAATAAAACATGATGGGGTATTACTTGCTATGTCTTCCTTACAAAATAAAACATGATGGGGAATTACTTGCTATGTCTTCCTTACAAAATAAAACATGATGGGGTATTACTTGCTATGTCTTCTTTACAAAATAAAACATGATGGGGGAATTACTTGCTATGTCTTCCTTACAAAATAAAACATGATGGGGAATTACTTGCTATGTCTTCCTTACAAAATAAAATATGATGGGGAATAACTTTCTATGTCTTCCTTACAAAATAAAACATGATGGGGAATTACTTGTTTTTTTTTCAACCTGCAAAGATACTTTGAAAGTTGCTGAAAATCCCATTCTGATGAACCCCAGGGAAATTTTCACTTGCCATTTTGATTTTCCATGCTCAACAAAAATTTTTCTTTTGTGGAATTAAATTTGTGCTTTTAATATTCAAAGGAAGAATAGTCAATAGTCAGTATAGTCAATTACCAATCCTAATTGTTGTTTTCAAATTGACTTCCAGTGAGTGCTGTTCCATTTTATTATTAATACTATGGAGAATATACATTATATTGGTTTCCATGGAAACAAATAGTGCAAGGTGATCTTTGTATCTCTTGTTGCAAAACGTATATACTTTTTGTGATGTATTCATCTTATCCATGACTATAGACTTGCATACAGTCTCTTGTTTATTTATTTGTTTGTTTGTTTTTTCGATAAAATAAATGGTATTTGACTGTGTAAAAGGCGAAAGTCATGTTACTGCTAAAACCATGTTAATGCTAAATAGACAAGGGACTTGTGACCCATGTAGACTCCCTCTTGCAACACCGGTGATGATTGTCACCGGTCTGGGTTCAGTGCATGATGAGTGAATAAACAATCTCTGCAATCTCAGCGCCAATATGTTACTGACTGAATCAAGATCACAAAACTGTTTTTGGCTTCCTGTAATGAAGTGAAAGTCATAGTAGTGGCAAAATGTCCAGTGTCATCATCCAAAACCATTCTTGTGAGCTTGATAACTTCAATAATATTAAGCCGATCACTATCCAACTTATACATGTATATATGGTAAATCTGTAGATATAGTTTGCCTGTATAGATTTCAGAGTTGATCTTCCATAAATTGTTCTGGTTAGAACATGCAAATGCAAGTATTAGTACTGCCAAATATTTTGTGAGAAAACTTCCTGTGAGAAACACGTGTTCTTTGCTACATAACAAAAATATAACACTATTAGAACATTTTAAAATCAATAGCTCCTCAATACCCCTTATGATATCATAAAGGAAGAGAGGACATTAGGAGAATTGGAGTTTTTGTTACAAAATACCCTCTAAATGTGGCAGTTTTCCTACCAGACATGCAATTTTATTCACATCTTATAATGTCTGCTTCTATGTCATTAAGTGAAATTATGTGAACTTATCAAAAACACTATCTTCAAACATAATAAAATGTGTTGTAAGCAAACTTGTTAACCACCAACACTCAACTCATGATGAATTCTAATTATTCCAGGTACTTGGAACTCTATGAACGAATACATCATTTTGGGGAGGATGCTGAAGAAGTCCTTAACAGCCGTGGTTCTCGGCCATCAACTCCCATTGGTGGAATGTCAACCAATTATTTACAACAGCGACATGAAATACCTGGTGAGGAACAATACTGCTAGTATCTTGAGTTTGTAGCAAGTCAAATTGTTGTACTTACCCGCAGTATAAAAATATATATATATATATATATATATATATATATATTTTTATTATTTCTTTGTAAATTTTGAACCAGAACATTATCACCCCATTGGTGTGTCCTGTTCCACTGATGTCTTAAGCACCACTAATTAGATTTCAATGAAATATGGTACATAGGGTAATATAGAAAACGAATAAATTTTTAATTCATATTCCAACATTATAACTTAGAAATCTGTGGATATTAATTATATAATTTTGGTAATTTTCTAATATTTTAACCACCTATCAGATTTTAATCAAACTTGGTGCATAGTTGGGATTAACCACAGGACTGGCAAACCACAGATGTACATTTATTTCTTTGAGTTTTCTGTTAGTATTACATATTGTAAACTTCAATAATGTGGATCAGATGGCTTTCACATCGTTCATATCATTGGGCAGAGTTAAAGTAGCATTAGGATTAATCTTAAACTGCAAATTATTTAAAAATTGTTCCTATTTCTATTTCATCTGCCTTTCATTGTTGTGAATGAATGATGTCAAAAAATTAAACCGACTCCTGTGTTAGCCCAGAAACCTGCCTAAACTACTGGAAACTTTTCAGAATAATAGTTGACTGTACCTCCTACATATCTATTGTGTGTTACGGTACTATGAATAGATGTAACATATGGTTTATCGTTCCCTAAGCTCTGTGAATCTATTGTACTGTAACCTTGTGGTTAACCCTTAGCATCAGATGTTGCCTTACTTTGTCACCACTTCACATTTCATGAAATATGATGGTAGGGTTTTACTTTTAGTGCTAATGCTGGTTCATAAATAAAAATTGGTTGCAGTAGTTTCTTTGTTAGATTCTGAAGCTTAGCTTAAATTTTGAATTTGAGAAGGCACCCATTTTCAAGGTCAAAATTTATAAAATGACCTTAGCATATAGGAATAATATAGGGAATATCGTAGGGCACCAGAACAAACCTTAGCATATAGGAATAATATAGGGAATATCGTAGGGCACCAGCGCAAACCTTAGCATCTAGGAATAATATAGGGAATATCGTAGGGCACCAGAACAAACCTTAGCATATAGGAATAATATAGGGAATATCGTAGGACACCAGAACAAACCTTAGTATATAGGAATAATATAGGGAATATCGTAGGGCACCAGAGCAAACCTTAGCATATAGGAATAATATGGGGGGAATATCGTCGGACGCCAGAGCAAACCTTAGCATATAGGAATAATATAGGGGAAATCGTAGGACACCAGAGCAAACCTTAGCATATAGGAATAGTATAGGGAATATCGTAGGACACCAGAACAAACCTTAGCATATAGGAATAATATAGGGAATATCGTAGGACACCAGAGCAAACCTTAGCATATAGGAATAATATAGGGGAAATCGTAGGACACCAGAGCAAACCTTAGCATATAGGAATAATATAGGGGAAATCGTAGGACACCAGAGCAAACCTTAGCATATAGGAATAATATAGGGGAAATCGTAGGACACCAGAGCAAACCTTAGCATATAGGAATAATATAGGGGAAATCGTAGGACACCAGAGCAAACCTTAGCATATAGGAATAATATAGGGGAAATCGTAGGACACCAGAACAAACCTTAGCATATAGGAATAATATAGGGAATATCGTAGGACACCAGAGCAAACCTTAGCATATAGGAATAATATAGGGGAAATCGTAGGACACCAGAGCAAACCTTAGCATATAGGAATAATATAGGGGAAATCGTAGGACACCAGAGCAAACCTTAGCATATAGGAATAATATAGGGAATATCGTAGGACACCAGAACAAACCTTAGCATATAGGAATAATATAGGGAATATCGTAGGACACCAGAACAAACCTTAGCATATAGGAATAATATAGGGAATATCGTAGGACACCAGAACAAACCTTAGCATATAGGAATAATATAGGGAATATCGTAGGACACCAGAACAAACCTTAGCATATAGGAATAATATAGGGAATATCGTAGGACACCAGAACAAACCTTAGCATATAGGAATAATATAGGGAATATTGTAGGACACCAGAACAAACCTTAGCATATAGGAATAATATAGGGAATATCGTAGGACACCAGAACAAACCTTAGCATATAGGAATAATATAGGGAATATCGTAGGGCACCAGCGCAAACCTTAGCATATAGGAATAATATAGGGAATATCGTAGGACACCAGAGCAAACCTTAGCATATAGGAATAATATAGGGAATATCGTAGGACACCAGAACAAACCTTAGCATATAGGAATAATATGGGGGAATATCGTCGGACGCCAATGCACACCTTAGCAGATAGGAATAATATAGAGAATATCGTAGGACACCAGAGCAAACCTTAGCATATAGGAATAATATAGGGAACATCATAGGACGCCAGAGCAAACCTTAGCATATAGGAATAATATAGGGACTATAGTAGGACACCAGAACAAACTTTAGCATATAGGGATAATATAGGGAATATTGTAGGACGCCAGAGCAAACCTTAGCATATAGGAATAATATAGGGGAAATCGTAGGACACCAGAACAAACCTTAGCATATAGGAATAATATAGGGAATATCGTAGGACACCAGAACAAACCTTAGCATATAGGAATAATATAGGGAATATCGTAGGGCACCAGAACAAACCTTAGCATATAGGAATAATATAGGGAATATCGTAGGACACCAGAACAAACCTTAGCATATAGGAATAATATAGGGAATATCGTAGGGCACCAGAACAAACCTTAGCATATAGGAATAATATAGGGAATATCGTAGGGCACCAGAGCAAACCTTAGCATATAGGAATAGTATAGGGAATATCGTAGGACACCAGAACAAACCTTAGCATATAGGAATAATATAGGGAATATCGTAGGACACCAGAGCAAACCTTAGCATATAGAAATAATATAGGGAACATCATAGGACGCCAGAGCAAACCTTAGCATATAGGAATAATATAGGGACTATAGTAGGACACCAGAGCAAACCTTAGCATATAGGAATAATATAGGGGAAATCGTAGGACACCAGAACAAACCTTAGCATATAGGAATAATATAGGGAATATCGTAGGACACCAGAGCAAACCTTAGCATATAGGAATAATATAGGGAACATCGTATGACACCAGAACAAACCTTAGCATATAGGAATAATATAGGGAATATCGTAGGACACCAGAACAAACCTTAGCATATAGGAATAATATAGGGAATATCGTAGGGCACCAGAGCAAACCTTAGCATATAGGAATAATATGGGGGAATATCGTCGGACGCCAGAGCAAACCTTAGCATATAGGAATAATATAGGGGAAATCGTAGGACCCCAGGACAAACTCATTAGGCATCATGGCAATGGCCCGCCATGCATCCATGAATTTCAAGCCCTGCTGAAGACAATACACTTTGTTGAAGTCCAGTGAATCAACTGGAAATCTGGACAAAACTACATGTGCTACAAGATGTTTAGAGATATTAAGTTTTGATGGTTTGCCTTAGTTGCATTAATTTCATAAGAGACTTCTGAGGCAAAACCAATTGTGAATTTTTGCAGCAGTAGAAAAGATTTCACGGTGCTTCTTTTGTAAAGTAATGAGTGACTTGAAAGGATTTCACTGGACTTGTGTCAACAACGTTCATCAGGTGATAACACGATACTAAACTTCTAGAAAACACAACACCATGTTTTATTAGCTCCGCTGTCGACTTTGTCGAGCGGAGCTTATCATATGAGTGATTGTCCTTCGTCCATGTCAATGTTTTACTTTTTCGACTTCTTCTTGAAAACTACAAGCCTGAATGCTTTGATACTTGGTGTATATGTACCTTGGGTAGACCTCTCTCAGATTTGTTCATTTCATGATCATATCTTCAATTCTCTAATTTTGGTGAATATTTTTGTCATTTTTGGTAAAAAGTGATATTTTCGACTTCTTGTTAAAAACCGCAAGTCCAATTGCTTTGATATTGCATATATAGGTACTACATGTGGATCTCTCTCAGATTTGTTCATTTTGTAATGATATCTTTACTAGTTCCCTAATTTTGGTGAATATTTTTGGTAAAAAGTGATATTTTCGACTTCTTGTTAAAAACCGCAAGTCCAATTGCTTTGATATTACATATATAGGTACTACATGTGGATCTCTCTCAGATTTGTTCATTTTGTAATGATATCTTTAGTTCTCTAACTTTAATGAATATTTTTGTCGTTTTTGGTAAAAAGTGATATTTTCAACTTCTTGTTAAAAACCGCAAGTCCAATTGCTTTGATATTACATATACAGATACCACATGTGGACCTCTCTCAGATTTGTTCATTTTGTAATGATATCTTCAATTCTCTAATTTGGGTGAATATTTTTGTCATTTTTGGTAAAAAGTGATATTTTCAACTTCTTGTTAAAAACTGCAAGTCCAATTGCTTTGATATTACATATATAGGTACTACATGTGGACCTCTCTCAGCTTTGTTCATTTTGTAATGATATCTTTAATTCTCTAATTTTGGTGAATATTTTTGTCATTTTTGGTAAAAAGTTTTTCTTCTTGTTAAAAATCATTTATGGTGAAAAATGATATTTTTGAATTCTTGTTGAAAACAGCAAGTCCCATTGCATTGATACTATGCATATTGTTCATTTTCTAATGATATCTTCTGTTCATAATTGAAATGTGCAATTGCTAACAGCGGAGCTATCTCAGCCGAGAGGCTCCTTGTTTCAGACAGGTTGTATTTTGTGCTCATTTTGTTCTTGTTTTTAATTTGACAGAATCCGTTCGGCAAAGTTGTGGGTTATCATTAGACAGAGCCAAGCTGACAGAATATGATAAATTAGTGATGGCGTTACAAGGAGGTTTACCCAATGAAGTGGACTTTGCTATCAATGTATGCACACTGTTATCCAATGAAAGTAGACATGTTTTACATCTTGAGAAAACGCCGGCTGTCATTGATCTCTTACTTGCACATGTTGGTATTTTCAATGAAGGTGAGTGACCTAGATATCCAAGTCTAACTTAAAAATAAAAGTTACCTGTCTACTGGACAGCAGAGTCCCTATCATACATGTAATATAAAAATTGAAACAATTAATTGTATTAATTCCAACTGCCAAGCATAGGTGGACAGGTTTGAATTTCACTTCCTGGTATTACTACAAGCACCTTCGCGGGTGAATTCTTCTGATATCCCCTGAAACTACATCATAGAGCTCTCCTTTGTGATTTTACCTTGTTCGACCATGTGTCATAATATTAGACACACATCATTTTAATGATAAAACTTTGTGGTTGAAATACCTAATTAGCATAATTACATTTTCTGATTAGGTATTGTTAACTATTGTGAATTGTACCATGAAGAATGGAAACCAAGGTCTAATCGGGATTATCAACAGTTTTGGTGGGATACAGTGCAAGATGTAGCTATTCAAGAAATCATTGATCACAATCAATCTAAAAATAGTAAGTATGTCTGTGTGTGTGTATCTGCGTCTTTAGAAGATTTGCCAATGTAAAGACAGAATTTTATATGGGATACCAATACAAAAAGATGGTCACACAGACACAGAATATTCAGGGATGAGAATTTTCCGCAGATTTCTAAGCCCCAGGGATATATTTTCTGAAACCTCTAAATCCAAAGAGAAAATTTTAAGTGGGGTAAGAAAACAAATCTTGTTCATTCACCGGAAGTAAACATGCTGTCGGGTCGGCAGCGAGAGGCCTGTATCAGTGAATGGTCGAAGGGAGACACCTCGGAATGTTCGCGACTCTTTTCAGCTGTGCAATCGTAAAATCCGAAGTGGTTTCGAAGTGTTCAAAGTAATATGTAACGATTAACATGATTGGCTGTGTTTTTTCTGACGGGCCAATCAGTGAAGAGCGTTTTCATTTTTCTTTTCACCAATGACGCCATTTTATTGTTTCAATTGTTACCTGCGTTGAATCGTTGTTTACAAGTTTCATGCAGTGATAATGGTGAAATTATTTACAAAAGACAACGAGTCAGCTGTGCGAGAGATCGATAAAGACATTAGGAGCAAATTTCATTGGGCACGGCCCGGGGGCATGGCTCGACAAGAAAGTGATTTTGACCGTACGAACCAGGAAGAAAAATTAAGTGGTAACTGAACAAGCCTGTAGGCTGGTTGGTGATCCGCTCTGCTAAAAAAACAAGCAACATGTTTTCGGCTATTTGAACAGGAAACTAACGTCGGTTTATAACTAAATGGGCCCTGTATACGAAGTTCGCAAGTCTTTTAGAAGTCACTTTACTTTATTACTAGGACGTATTCTGCTTATTATTTCCAACCGTTTTGCGATAGTATTTTCTAGAATTAAGGCAGCATTTACAGTTCATTCAAAGTTGCGTTGGGATTACATCGTAACAGTGTAATAATGTAGACGCCGGTGATCTCTTACCAGTGCGCAACATAGCCAAAATAAAAAGCATAATCATTTGAACACTGCTATTACAAGACTGGTAGAAGGTAATAAATTTGGGGCGAAAGTATTCATGCTGTCATGGCAGTGGTCAGTATGAACAAAATCCAAAAAAAATCACAGAGGAGTTAAAAGCAGTTGCTGGTGAAAAGTTAGCCCAATTTTGAGGTAAATTTTCTCGGTACTGAAAATATACAGTAAATTTTGCCCACACTGAGTAGAATGAGCTGTATGTCCGTGCATTTTAATCCTAGAATTGTAGGGCGAGATACAATTGGCACGAAGGTATCCAAAAAAATAAGTTTTTTGGCTGCTGCCATGGAAATGGTGGGCCAAAATTTGTTTTTAGATTTTACAACCTAACTAGGGTGAAGGTTCAAACCCCGACTACTTTACTTTCAGCTGAAAATTAAAATTCTCATTCTCATCTCTGAATATTCCATGGGATACCAACACAAAAAGATGGTCACACAGACACAGAATATTCTATGGGTTACCAACACAGAAAGATGCTCCCACAGACACAGAATATTCCATGGGATACCAACACAGAAAGATGCTCCTACAGACACAGAATATTCCATGGGATACCAACACAGAAAGATGGTCACACAGACACAGAATATTCTGTGGAATACCAACACAGAAAGATGGTCACACAGACACAGAATATTCTATGGGTTACCAACACAGAAAGATGCTCCCACAGACACAGAATATTCTGTGGGATACCAACACAGAAAGATGGTCACACAGACACAGAATATTCTGTGGAATACCAACACAGAAAGATGGTCACACAGACGCAGAATATTCCATGGAATACTAACACAGAAAGATGGTCACACAGACACAGAATATTCTATGGGATACCAACACAGAAAGATGGTCACACAGACACAGAATATTCCATGGAATACCAACACAGTAAGATGGTCACACAGACACAGAATATTCTGTGGGATACCAACACAGAAAGATGGTCACACAGACACAGAATATTCTATGGGTTACCAACACAGAAAGATGCTCCCACAGACACAGAATATTCCATGGGATACCAACACAGAAAGATGCTCCTACAGACACAGAATATTCCATGGGATACCAACACAGAAAGATGGTCACACAGACACAGAATATTCTGTGGAATACCAACACAGAAAGATGGTCACACAGACACAGAATATTCCATGGGATACCAACACAGAAAGATGCTCCTACAGACACAGAATATTCTGTGGGATACCAACACAGAAAGATGGTCACACAGACACAGAATATTCTATGGGTTACCAACACAGAAAGATGCTCCCACAGACACAGAATATTCTGTGGGATACCAACACAGAAAGATGGTCACACAGACACAGAATATTCCATGGGATACCAACACAGAAAGATGCTCCTACAGACACAGAATATTCCATGGAATACCAACACAGAAAGATGGTCACACAGACACAGAATATTCCATGGGATACCAACACAGAAAGATGGTCACACAGACACAGAATATTCTGTGGGATACCAACACAGAAAGATGGTCACACAGACACAGAATATTCTGTGGAATACCAACACAGAAAGATGGTCACACAGACGCAGAATATTCCATGGAATACTAGCACAGAAAGATGGTCACACAGACACAGAATATTCTGTGGGATACCAACACAGAAAGATGGTCACACAGACGCAGAATATTCCATGGGATACCAACACAGAAAGATGGTCACACAGACACAGAATATTCCATGGGATACCAACACAGAAAGATGGTCACACAGACACAGAATATTCCGTGGGATACCAACACAGAAAGATGGTCACACAGACACAGAATATTCTGTGGAATACCAACACAGAAAGATGGTCACACAGACGCAGAATATTCCATGGAATACTAACACAGAAAGATGGTCACACAGACACAGAATATTCTGTGGGATACCAACACAGAAAGATGGTCACACAGACGCAGAATATTCCATGGAATACCAACACAGAAAGATGGTCACACAGACACAGAATATTCTGTGGGATACCAACACAGAAAGATGGTCACACAGACGCAGAATATTCCATGGAATACTAACACAGAAAGATGGTCACACAGACACAGAATATTCTGTGGGATACCAACACAGAAAGATGGTCACACAGACGCAGAATATTCCATGGAATACCAACACAGAAAGATGGTCACACAGACACAGAATATTCTGTGGGATACCAACACAGAAAGATGGTCACACAGACACAGAATATTCTGTCTGTGGAATACCAACACAGAAAGATGGTCACACAGACACAGAATATTCTGTGGGATACCAATACAGAAAGATGGTCACAGAGACACAGAATATTCTGTCTGTGGAATACCAACACAGAAAGATGGTCACACAGACACAGAATATTCTGTGGGATACCAACACAGAAAGATGGTCACACAGACACAGAATATTCTGTGGAATACCAACACAGAAAGATGGTCACACAGACGCAGAATATTCCATGGAATACTAGCACAGAAAGATGGTCACACAGACACAGAATATTCTGTGGGATACCAACACAGAAAGATGGTCACACAGACGCAGAATATTCCATGGGATACCAACACAGAAAGATGGTCACACAGACACAGAATATTCCATGGGATACCAACACAGAAAGATGGTCACACAGATACAGAATATTCCGTGGGATACCAACACAGAAAGATGGTCACACAGACACAGAATATTCTGTGGAATACCAACACAGAAAGATGGTCACACAGACGCAGAATATTCCATGGAATACTAACACAGAAAGATGGTCACACAGACACAGAATATTCTGTGGGATACCAACACAGAAAGATGGTCACACAGACGCAGAATATTCCATGGAATACCAACACAGAAAGATGTTCACACAGACACAGAATATTCTGTGGGATACCAACACAGAAAGATGGTCACACAGACGCAGAATATTCCATGGAATACTAACACAGAAAGATGGTCACACAGACACAGAATATTCTGTGGGATACCAACACAGAAAGATGGTCACACAGACGCAGAATATTCCATGGAATACCAACACAGAAAGATGGTCACACAGACACAGAATATTCTGTGGGATACCAACACAGAAAGATGGTCACACAGACACAGAATATTCTGTCTGTGGAATACCAACACAGAAAGATGGTCACACAGACACAGAATATTCTGTGGGATACCAATACAGAAAGATGGTCACAGAGACACAGAATATTCTGTCTGTGGAATACCAACACAGAAAGATGGTCACAGAGACACAGAATATTCTGTGGGATACCAACACAGAAAGATGGTCACAGAGACACAGAATATTCTGTCTGTGGAATACCAACACAGAAAGATGGTCACACAGACACAGAATATTCCATGGAATACCAACACAGAAAGATGGTCACACAGACACAGAATATTCCATGGAATACCAACACAGAAAGATGGTCACACAGACACAGAATATTATGTGCAATACCAACACATAAAGATGGTCACACAGACACAGAATATTCTGTGGGATACCATTACATTTCATTATGTTTGGTGACTTGAAAAATCATTTTGTGTGTTTGTGATTTCCAGTGTTTTCACGTATTAATTCTTTTGTGATTTTTTTGGCTTGGCCAATTTCGCTCAAACTTGGCAGGTAGGTCACACCTTTACCCTAGTTATTAGGAAAAATCTTATCGTTGCCATAGCAACAGCCAAAAAACTTTTGGCTTCACGCCAAATGTGTCTCCTCCTACAAATTTAGAATAAAAAACCTCAGACATGGCTCATTCTACTCAGCTTGTGTGGGCACATTTGAATTTTTGATATCTTTTACAGAGAAATTTGACCCCAAAGTTGGGGTAACTGCTCACCAAGAATGGCTTTTGAACTCTTCTATGTTTTTTTTTTTGGCTGGGTCGATTTAGTTCAAACTTGGCAGGCAGGTCACGCCTTCATTTGAGTTAGGTGGTAAAATCGCAAAAATCAAATTCTGGTCCACCATTTCCATACCAACAGTAAAAACTGATTTTTTGTTGATACCTTCGCGCCAAATGTATCTCGCCCTACACAGCTCCGACATAGCTCATTCTACTCTTGAGTGTGGGCACAAAATTACTATTTGTTTTTGTTATGTCTATTTTTATAACTGAGAAATTTGACCTCAAATTTAGGGTAACTTTACACCAGCAACAACTTTTTAACTCCTCTGTGATTTTTTTTGGCTTGGCTGATTCTGCTCATACTTGACAGGCAGGTCGTACTGTCACTGATTGGAAAAAAATCCTGACTCACTTCTGCCACGGCAAGTGCCACAAAACTGATTTTTGAGTACTTTTTCCCCAAATGTATTACATCCTACCAGTCTTCTAATAGCGGTGTTCAAATGATCATGCTTTTTTGGGTAATTTGCACACTGACATTGTTATTCCAACGCAACTTTGAATGAACTGTAAATGCTACGTTCAATCTAGAAAGTACTATCGCAAAACGCTCTGAAATAATAATTATAACAGCAGAATAGTGCTAGTAATAAAGTAAAGTGACTTCTAAAGACTGAATGTTTTTTGCAAACTTCATATACAGGGCCCGGTTTTTGTTATAAAACTGTGTTAGCTTCACGTTCATGTCATACCATGGCAACAGCCGAAAACATCTTGCTTGCTTTTTGAGCGGAGCGAATTGCCAACCAGCCTACCGGCTTGTCTGAATGTGCCCCTGTAGGTTTATTCAGTGGTACTTGCATTCTACCTTGATGCATTGAAATTGTATTTTGTGGTAGTTTTGATATTCTCTCTTATAGTTCTGTTCTTTATTTCTTGCAGGTAAATGTTTTAGTGAAGTTCTTTATCGAACATCAAGGACTCTAGGGATGAACGATGCAGAAGGGCAACGTATATTACAGGTGATTATAAATTTCTTTAGCTAGAATGAGCCAAATTCTATTATTACGATGATGCCTTTTCTGAGAAGCAAAAATCTGTACATATGCATGACATCTGGGGAATGGTGTTCATAAGACCATGTCCTACAAATAGTTTTTGTCACTTTAGCGCATGAAGGTTTTAAGGCGTATACAGTTGTGGGACATTGTCTTACTTACTGTCATCACAATATTGGATGGTACACCAAATAAACAAAGTTACCTGCTAATTGATTTAATCATGGAAACATTTTTGGTCAAACTATTCTCAGCAATTGAGCTGCAAAATGGGAGAAACACAATTGTGATGTCATTTTTTTATGATTGCTAGAAAGAATTGTTTATATGTCATACCTTTCCCTGCTCTGGTTCTTTGTTAAATGTGCTCAGGACTGGAGATGTGCCCTTCAATAAATTTCTGTGGTATTTAGCCTCAAGAACTGTTTGTGAACACCAATACATATATTTAGTTGTCTCGCTCATTCTTGTAAATCATTTTGATGACTGTAACTGTGCCTACTTTCCACATGCACTTGTCAAATATTAGGATAGGCAATCAAACAAGCCAGATCAATTGTGACTATAAACTATCCTATCTAAGGGAACTGATCATTACCACCCAGCCGGTTTCCTGTGAGTTTGACTCGGTTTACCGTACCGGTCGTTGCTTTACCGTACCGACCGTTGCGTTACCGTACCGACCGTTGCGTTACCGTACCGACCGTTGCGTTACCGTACCGGCCGGTGCTTTACCGTACCGGCTGGACAATTACCGTACTGATAGGACCAATACCGACTATTTATCACCTTCGATTAATGAATGCATGGTAAACAAAGCCCCGGTAACTGATCGGCGCCCTGCCGGTAACCGTGAGTCATGCATGAATTAATTGGGCATTTTGCAAACAATAAGAATTTTTTTTTAGGACTTGTACAACAGAGTGTTACGTCCCAGTCGACTAGAGGACTCGATGGTTTAATTATTTGTTTATATTTGTCAGTAGCTCACACAGTGGAAAGAAAGTCGGGCAACCGTCGAAATACAAATAAATAAATAAATTAAATAAAAAAGTCTTTCTGAAATTCTTCGCATGTGTTTTTTTCAATATATGTGTGTTATTCACATATTCATGATCGCCTGTAACGCTATAAAACGACAGTCCTAAATCGTAGCTTACCCACAACGTTGAATAAAACGTCTCAACCTGTCGCATGAATTCGATGATACTTGCATAATCTGTCAGCGTGACTCGCTTGGCCGAGCTCACATGTATTTAAATTCGGGCTTGGGCGTTCGAAAATCTGTTTTGATACTTTGTCGACAATAACACGCGCAACGCGTGCACGTAGTCCAGATAAAATTCAAGTGCGTAAAACGGAATTTGACCTTGCTCTAGTTCAACATTTTTCCATTGCTTTTCGACCTCATTTTGTGATTTTGCTTATGGAATTGACCAAACATATTTACACATCCCTTCCAACAATCCCCAATGTAACTTTATTATAACAAAACAGAGTGTGCAAGTGTGCCGGTACATCTCTTTTTGGAACATGTGATTGGCCCTGAAAAGGGCTGTTTGGTTTGGGGCAGAATACGTTTTAGACTGGAAAGGTCGGGACTTTTTTTTGTTTTACAAAAAAAAAAAAATAATTACAGCCAATACAAAGTCAGCTTGGACATTCAGTTGTGAGACATAACAAAATAAACGGTGCCAGCGATAGATTTTGCGAATGAAAGAACAAACTAAACGCAATCAAAGGCGCCGACCACTCGCGTTGGAAATAAACTAATAAAACGCGTTGCGACGAGAAATCTCGTCTGCATCTATCATTCGCGCACACGCACACACATGCTATTTTCGTATGTTGAATACGTTGGCAACGTCGTCAAATATTTAGCCCAATCACTGAATAAAAAAACATCCAAGCACACGTGCACTGGCGCCAGATAAAGTGAAAAAATGAAAACAAAATTACGTCTGCACTGTGCATTTGTAACAATAACCAAAACCATTAGGTTACATGCCAAAACTACCGACTCAGGATTCATCATACACAAATATAGCCACTTTCATGGAACTGTTATTTTTGTAATCCACTTTGTCGGCTCAGTTGATTTGGGAGCACTGATCCCGATTTAAAAAAAAAAATCGTATAAAATAAAGACGCAGTTCCGTCTGTAGTCATATCCAACAGTTCACTTGGACGTACTGGGAGCTCCATGGTCTCACAAAAATCATGTGTAGCATTATCACGCGCAACTTGAATGTAAATATTATGCAATAATAATGGTAAAGTTTAATCTCTGACAAATAAAAAGACGCAACAAATTGCCCTGGTGGTGTATTTGACCTCGAAAGCTACCGTATAGCAAACATGAACAAAATGATTTATAAACAGACTATAACTACAAACTAAACAAATTCTACTCAAATTAATTCTACAGTTCTGCTTTCTCTGGCGATCCTGTGCATAAAACTGAAATTTAAACAGGTCGGCATTTTACCTGTAAACCGGAAAATCAATGCATAAATTAACTTGTCAGAAGTGTGAATTGCCTCCTGCCAGTACGGTAACGGCCTTGCCGGTACGGCTAATGACCTTCGGGTACGGTAAAGCAGCGGCCGGTACGGTAAAGCAACGGCCGGTACGGTAAAGCAGCGGCCGGTACGGTAAAGCAACGACCGGTACGGTAAAGCAACGCATGCCGCAGGAGACTCACAGGAAACCGGCTTGGTGGTAATGATCAGTTCCCTAAATTATTACCTTATATATCACATGGTTTATTACACATAATTTATTTTTGAATGAAAGAAAAAAAAAGCGTGCAGTGTTATGCCCAACTCCATGTTGACTTACGTTTTCTTTGTTTTCTTTCAGATTGCTATAATTCTACGTAATTTATCATTTGAGAAACACAACATTCCAGTCATGTCTACAAGTTATAATTTATTGTGTTTTCTACTTCTTTGTGCTCATAATAAATGTTCGTCATTAAAACAATTAGGACTAGATACTCTCGGCAATATTTCAACACAGGTACGTTTTTATCAAATATTTAAGACCAACAATTATTTTACCTCTTATTTTACATTATAAAACTTATTCAAATTTATTAGCTCCGCCGTCAACTTTGTCAAGTAGAGCATATCATATCATATGAGTGATTGTCCATTATTCGAATCAATAATTTATGTTTTCGACTTCTTCTTTGAAAACTACAAGCCATATTGCTTTGATACTTGGTGTATATGTACCTTGGACAGACCTCTTTTAGATTTGTTCATTTCGTGATATGTTCAATTCATTAATTTTGATGAATATTTTTGTCAGTTTTGGTAAAAAGTGATATTTTCGACTTTTTGTTAAAAACTGTAAGTCCGATTGCTTTGATATTGTACATATAGATACTTCTGGTGGACCGCTCTCAAATTTGTTCATTTTCTAATGATATCTTCAGTTCTTTATTTGAAATGTTCATTGCTAACAGTGGAGCTATCTCAGCCGAGAGGCTGCTTGTTATGTATACAAAATACATGTTGCTGTTACTAATCAGTTCTTTTATACATGCTTCTCAGATGTATTTAGATCCTATTGACTTCCATAATACACAACTTATGTTCCATACAATATGCAAGTGTCTCAGAGATTCTGACAAGTTTGCAGTCATAAGAGGTTAGTCATCTCACTAATAATTGCAAAAGAGAATTTGTCAATCTTTTAGTCATTACGAATATTCAATCTGCATGCATAACCAACCACAATATGGTGACAAGCATAGAGAATGAATAGAGCATTTTCTTGATTACCTGAGTTGATTCCCATTGGCAATTGACTACACATACACCAGAAATGGACATATTCATCATGTTATGCCTCCTAAAATTTATTATGAAGTGAAACTGAATACAAATGTCTTGTGTGACATTGATGTTCAGCAAAATGATTTCCTGGTCAACACACTGTATGACCAATGCGGAGTTGCCCACATTTATAACAAGAAATGTGATAAACAACATTTTTGGTAATTCAACTGAATTTATTAATTTTCAAAAACATCTTTCTTGGAACCAAATATATTTGTAGTTATGCATTTTCTGCTGAAACATTTTTACATGCTATCAAAGAAAATGGTCATTACCTAAATCATCTAGCTTTCTTGAATAGTTACTTAAAATAACAATTACATACTACATTGTTTACTTCCAATGATGTAAATCACATTCAGGGAGCTCTCTTCTGATGGTCTTTGTTAACCAATCTGGGAGCATCTTACAATAACGGTGGTTTGCACACTACAAGAAGGTCTTCTTGACAGGCTTCTTTTTTGGGCAGTTTGGTCTATCATTTCTCATATCAAATTATTATTTGATCAGGAAAAAAGATCTTGTGATAATCAGTCATAATTGTCATGAAAATTCCACAAAGTATGTACTCTGGTAGTATGACACCATAAAGACCGACCTTCCTGCCACTTGTCATACAATACAATCACAGGATTGTCTTTATGAATGCTTTGCTGTATTCTCATAACTACATAGTATTAATAGCATATCCTGATCTATGTTCTATCTAGGTATGGAAATTCTTAGTAATATTTGTCAAATGGAAGAGAATGTTGGTATCATTTGTTCACATTTAGATCCGTATATTTATGAAGATATTATGGCAGTGTTAACTTTACAAGATATTCAGGTAGGTTTTTTCTCACATCACATTAAAAGTTTATTTACTCTTGAAACAACACTGGTGCTGGTAGGTTATTAACGAATAACACCTGATTGGAAATCCGGCAATAAGTTTAAATGATAGCCAACTACATTAAATACATCAAGATATACACTCAAATTTGTCATCTTTATGTAAATAGCAACTGACCATTATACAATAGTGGTCACTACAACTATTCAACAAATAATCTTTATTTACAGTTATTACTTGGTGCTTTGGAAGTTCTTTATAGGCTCTCTGATTTAGGTGAAGATACATGCGACTGTATTGCCCGGGTTCATAAATGTATTGGTAAGTGGTTGTGAGTGTTGGTTGTGTTGGTAAGTGGTTGTGAGTGTATTGGTAAGTGATTGTGAGTGTGGGTTGTATTGGTAAGTGATTGTGAGTGTGGACTGTGTTGCTAAGTGGTTGAGAGTGGGGGTTATATTGGTAAGTGGTTGTGAGTGTTGGTTGTGTTGGTAAGTGGTTGGGGTTGTATTGGTAAGTGATTGTGAGTGTGGGTTGTATTGGTAAGTGATTGTGAGTGTGGATTGTGTTGCTAAGTGGTTGAGAGTGGGGGTTGTATTGGTAAGTGGTTGAGAGTGGGGTTTGTGTTTGTGAGTGGGAGTTGTGTTGGTAAGTGGTTGAGAGTGGGGTTTGTGTTGGTAAGTGGCTGAGAGTGCTGCTGGTATTTATTGGTAAGTGGTTGAAAGTAGGGTTTGTATTGGTAAGTGGCTGAGAGTGCTGGTGGTATTGGTAAGTGGTTGAGAATGTGGGTTGTATTGGTAAGTGGTTGAGAGTGCTGGTGATATTGGTAAGTGGTTAAGAGTGCTGTTGGTATTGGTAAGTGGTCGAGAGTATCAGACCTCTGTACTTATGGTACATCACATATTATTTCAGATATTTTGGTGTGCCTTGTTACTTTGGATGCCAACTCTCTTGGTCCTGATGCCTTTGTCGGTGTCAAAGTGGTGGAGCATGCACCAATGGAATCTTCTTCAATGGTTGTACCAAGACCACAGCCACAAGTAACACCACCTCCTCAACTACCTCAAATTTCTCGTAAGTACAAGGATCAACAATAAACATGTTTTGATAGGCTGTATTTCAGGTTTACTTTTGTCATCTCGGTTGCGTTCCAATTTACAAAATATTTGTGTATGAGAAACATTTTTGTTTAAATTCATCAATTCATGGATGAATTAGGACAACATAATTTGTGACACCTTTAGTTTCAATATGCTCATGACAGCTCTGAACAGTTAAGAATAAAATCAACCCTTTCGAATAGTGGAATTGACAATGGCAAATATAGAAAGCTGAGTATTCAAATCAATAATCCTTGACAATGTATATGTTCATATTCATTCCATTTCTGGTTTCCTTTTCCATAACAAAATGGGATTCTGTCCTCATTATCAGTCCAAAAACGAGGACTTGTGGATTGACCTCTGTGGATCAATTACATTCAATCTTCACACATACATCATACATAATATTATACATATGCACATCAATCTGATTCAAGATGGCCAAATGGCAGCCATTTTTGTACTGAAAAATCGGCAAAATCAAGCATTTCTTGACTGTTTACAGATGGATTTTGTTCGAACTTGGTACATAAATTGGTCATTATATGACCTTGATGCACTTCATTTTTTTTTTAGATAAGATTCAAAATGGCCAACTGGTGGACATTTTGTTTTAATGAATGTGGTTCTAGTGCTATATCTCTGTCATGCTTTTACTGATTGTGTTCAAATTATATATATTCATTATACATCATGTCATAGATATACATATGTATTAGTTTGACAATCCCATTAAAAATGGTCGACTAGTGACCAATTTGTGACCAGAGCAATATCTCTCAAAGTACTTGTACTATATTACTATAAACAAAACTATATAACTTGATTTGATAAGATTTGATAACTAACAGGAACTGTGCCATGCATGGATTGATTAATTTACAAATATGTCAATAGCTGATATTATTGTACATAGACCTATTCACCAGTTTCTTGATATTTGCTATTATATTTTGAAAATTATCTATTTCTCATATGTAAGTGAGCCATCTGGGCAATTGTTTGGTGAGGGCTTTACTTAGCCACTCTGTTGTATTTTCAGGACAAAACACAGTGCCTAATCTTGTAGCGTCTGCCAACCAACAAGGAGCTAGAGAAATAGATCCTGAATCATTTACTTGTCAGTGGTAAGTTTGCAGTCATTTTTACCTGTAATTTGTGAGGCTGAAAGTATTTAAAAAATGGGTGTTTTCAATAGATAGTTGAATAAAACACAAAATCAAAATTGTATGTTGAGTAATCCTGTAGACAAACATAGACAATTATTGTTTTTTCCCATTTGCTACCTTAATCATTTGATTACACTAACCTGTTGATAATGAATGTTTAATTGTTTCAGGTTGAATGCTTATTATGAGTGTGATGTTAATGGTACAGTAGGCAGAATAGATCTCTATGCGGATTATTTGGCCTCGTGCAGCAAACTGGCCAGGTCTGGAATTCTCACATCCACCAACTTCGGGAAATGCGTCAAGTTAGTGCCTTCTATTACCTGTCTAGAGCTTTGTGTAAACATGAGTTGTGTTCTGTAAACTTCTTACTTCCCGCTTCTAGAAATTGTTTCATTTTGATGAATTCATGGCATTTTGGAAGGCAAATTTTCTCATTGTCATTGAAGACATTTTTGCTGCTACTAAATTGTGCTATTTTCACAGACTCCAAAATTTGCAAAAATGTGTCTCTTACAAATTTGAAGCAGTGTACAATATGGCATACAAAACCAATATTAAACAAGGTGCAACATTTAAACTTAGAACTAAACATTATGACTGAATCTTTAAGTGCTTGTGTAATTTCTGACAATAATTGACTATTGTATATACTCATGTATTGTTTTTTCACCTGACATTACTTTTCTACACTATTGCAGAAGATACATTGTAAAAATATCTAATGAATAACCATGTAGTATAATATTTATTAAAGGAGTGTAGTAATTTTCATTTCCCAAAGACACAAGTTTCATCATAAATTTTGATATCGTATTTATTTCATGTATGAATTTCTAGCTGGATCGTTATTTGTGTGTGCGTGTCCTAGTATGTTCTATAGTTTGCATACAGGAACTGAACTGTGACTTGTATTGATCCAAGTAATCAAGTTTGTTTTCTTAACAGGATGGTGTTTCCACATGCAGGAAGTAAAAGAATGGACAGTGGTCAACATCATATAGCTGGTATTCAGAGGAGAACTATTCTGTTACCAGTACAGACACATATACAACAGACTCCCCAGTATCCAGGTCGTACTGCAACACCACCAAGGGCACCACCTGGCTCACATATGAACAGAATTCCAAATTCTAACCTCCCTTCTCCTCCTGTGACACCAAGTCCTCCACCATCACGTCATCTCTTGATGCACCGCCCTCAATCACAGCATTTGTTGCAGCAGCTGCAGCAAACTCCCAAATACATTGGTCAGCAGAGAGGAATGTCAATGCAATCTAATCAGATGATGTCACCTCAGATGCACCAACAGCAAATGTTACGTCAACAGCAACAAATGCAGTCTCAGCAACAGCAGCAGCAAATGCAGATGCAGTCACAACCACAAATGCAAGGACAACAGATGCCAATGTCACAACAACAACAGCAGCAACAACAAGAGCATCTGCAAAGAATGAGACAACAACAAATGCAAATACAACCTCAACGAATGCCACAGCAGCAGCAGCAGCAACAGCAACCACAACAACCACCATCCAGGCCAAACAGTCTACCTGAAAATACAAGGCAACCTCAAACTTCTCAAACCCCGGCTCAACAAATTCTGATACAACGATCAGGAGTCGTGCCTTACCCACAGGAGAGGAGTCCGTCACCAAGCTCATTATCAGGTCAGGCTCCCTCTCCTCATCTTTCACCAGGTGTGTCACCAACAGCCACAACGCCACCACCACTGCCAAATTTAGAGAATTCAAACATGCAACTGCAAAAGACAAGTGGAATTGCTGACCAGAACACTGGACAGACTTCAACTCGGCCACTGCCAAATCATGCACCTGGGGAAAGGTTCCCATCATCTATCCAGGAAGCATTATTGTCAAATATACCTCCATCATCACCATCACTATCACTGCCAAGTTCTGGCACTGTGCCAGTTTCAAGTAGTAACACACAGGGAAATGTGAACCCTGGATTTGGACCAAATACTCCACAAAGGACTAATCTTCAGCAAAATACTGATTCTCCTCTGATTAAACAATTACTGCAGCAGAAAATGCAGCAACCTTTGCGTTCAGGGGAACATGGTATGATACCTCCCCCGCCTTATCCTCAACAGCAACAACATCAGCAAAACTTACAACAATTGCCTCAACAGAATGTTTTGCAACAACAGTATCCACAACAGCAAGTGGTACAGCAACAGAATTGCATGCAACAACAGTATCCACAACAGCAAGTGGTACAGCAACATCAACAGGTTATACAGCCAAATGTAATGCAGCAACAGGTTGCCCAACACAATGTTATGCAACAGCAACAAATGTCTCTGCAACCAAATATAATGCAGCAGCAGAATTCTCAGGGGAATGTTGGGCCACAGCAAATGTTGCAACAACAACATTTAGCGCAACAAAATCCTGCTCAGCAGTCATTGTCTCAAAATAACCCAGCTCAGCAACAGCAGAATACAATGCAACAACATTCTCAGATTGTTCTACCAGGTTTAGTGCAAGTCCCGCAAAGTATGACTCAACAACAACAACAATGTTCACAGCCACAAGTGATGCAGCAACAACAATCAGATTGGACCCAAAACTGTACACAAGAACAGTATCAGCAGCAACATCAGTGGAACACACAACGACAAAACTGGCAGAATCATTCTCCAGGATACCAGCAGCCTAACCAGAACAGACAACCTCAAAATATGGTGTATCGAAATCAACTTTCTATTGCATATCAAGGTCAGACAACCCAGAATCAGAGTGTACCAGCACAGAACTGGCAGAACCAAAACCAGAACCAGAACCAGTCTCAGCAGCAACAATCAGCGACAGGTCAAGTCAACTCAATAAATCAGTGGAACAACCCATCATGGCAATCCAGTCCTCACAGGCCACCAACACCTCAAAGTCCGCTGGGTCCTAGACCCCCACCACCCCCATACAAAGCTGCTCGGTCACCGAAAAGATCACTGAGTACAGGTAGACGTACACCGCAGAAGAATATGTCGCCAAGAAGTAGGAGTTTGTCACCCAGGAGTTTATCACCCCGCTCTGTTGATAGTACCACTATGATATGTGGTAAGGAGGAACAAGCCAGAGATGTGATAGGATCAGAGTTACACCTAGAAGATAAAGAACAAATTATTGAATTAGTGGAAAACACAGCTGTTATCGAAGAAAAGGAAAATGCTGACATGGTGAATAACAGTCAAAATGCACTTGAGAATCGTATTAAAGTAAGTGCAGTTGACGCACCTTCGGGTCAGCGAGATAAACTTGGAAAGGACTTGCCTCTTTGTGCAGAAGACAAAGAACATGCAATACAACTGTTACAGATTGAGATTGCAGCAAAAAAATCAGCAGAAAATAATATGGAAGTTGATCGTGATGATAGGAAAGAGGAACCCATGGAAATGGAGAACATTAAGACCATTGTTGATGTAAAAGAAAATGCAATATCAAACAAAACTGTGGTCAATGTGGTTATAGTAAATGGCCCAAGTGTGCCGAGCAAAGAGTTTGATAATGTCAAAGAAATTAATGAGAAACTTAGTGGAATGTCAAAAGACCTTGTGAAAGATGTGTTTAATAAAAGTCTTTCACATGATAATATAATTAACGGGTATTGTGACGGGGATAATCTGAAAATAAGTGCAGAAGATAAAGACGTTATTGTAAACAGAGTAGAGCATGACCTTAAACAAAAAGGGCAGGGGGACTCGCCGGAAACTAACAACACCAAGAAAAATGGACATATTATTGAAAATGGACCAAGTAATAAAAACAGCATTCCATCCAGTAAGTGTAAAGTAGTCAATCAGAATTCGTTTTATAGAGACATACGTGAGCATCTGCCACCTGGGACTTTGCCTTCAGCCACTCAGGTGGGCTCCTTTAAAAATAATGATGTAACAACCAGTCAGGTGCCAGTGTTATGCTCCAATCAAATTAGTGAAAGCAATCAAAACTCTGTGGTGGGAGACACTCTGGATATGGTGTCTGAAAATGGGGATGTTTTAGCTCAGGGAATTAGCACAAAGCAACCTAATAATGACAATTCTGCTGCAAACAAAGTTGATAATCTTGAACTATGTGGCAATGAGGAACATGCCAGTGTAGCAGCAACACTTGGCCAAGGACCAATATTGCAGAATACAAATATACCAGCAGCAGACAATAAACCTATCAAGAGATCAAATGAGGATCCTATTGATTCAAATATCCCTAATAAAATAAGTGCAGTTGAACAGCTTCCTGATGTAAAGCAAGAACATTATAATAAAGATGGAGATGTGTCATCAGTCAGTACGAGTTTACCGACACCTGATGAAGTTGTTTCATCAGTGAGTAAGAGTTTGCCGACACCTGATAATGATGTGTCGTCAGTTAACACAAGTTTGTCAACACCAGTTAAAGTATCAACACCACCACCACCACCACCTCCCGGACTCCAAAAACCTAATAATATATGCATATGTGCTTGGAGTAACTGTTCTAGGTGAGAATTAACTTTTGTTTTTTTATCTGTATATTATGTCAAAGTTATTAAGGTAGCAGGATAGTTTTTTTGCATGAAAAATGTAAACACCTATAATCGGAATAAATTTTACAAGAAACCATACAATCTATATATGTTTAGAAAGCTCTTGATTTGTGTTTTCCTACTATTAATATTTTGTGAACATTGTGTTTGTTTTAGCGTCACGTGATTCTGAAAATCAGCGGGGCTGATAATTTAACTAACGTGAATAAAATTTTAATTGTCATCTCTACAGTCAATCATGCGATCAAAAACTTTACACTGTTTTGAAGCAAAGGTCATGAAGATTAAATCCGTATTTCTATTTTTTGCATTAAGTTTTTTTTTTCTTTCCGAAAATCACAAATTTCAAGCACGTTTTTTGGTGTTAAAGTAAAAGTATACCGGTGGTTTGCGCAAGGTTTGTGAAAAAATGCAATAGAATTTTGCAAATATGTAAATACGGATATGAAGCCAACATATCCAAGAGTAAGAAAAGTTAAACGGCGATATCGTAGCGCTATTCACTGAAACGCCATTTAAAATTAGGTCAACGGTAATTGCCAAAAACCGAACACCGAGAAATCGGCACTTTTATGATTTCAAACTTCAATCAACGTTAACTCCCGTTTTAGCAGCAAAATTTACATGGGCTAATTGTAAATGAAATGCTTTGAAAGTTGTTTGCGGGAAAAATCATGAACCGACATTTATATCTGTGAAAAAGTTTGTTTTTTGGCCGTTTTCTTTCACGCTATGGAGTTTTGTGACGGTCTGTGCTGATAACGAACGGTGACGTCATTCATTAAAGCTTGGATTATGCAAAGTGGGCGGTTCTGTTTGCGAGTAACAAACAATACAGACACTACACTTGGCAGTTGAAGTGTTTGCAAATACAGTGTATTTATTTTTGGGCCGTTGTGTTTGTAAACTTATTAGTTCAAGCATGTCACGAGTTTCAAAGTCTCCTGGAGACAGCTTGTACATACTGGCGAAAGTGTGGACCCGTTACTGGTTGAGGTAACCCCTAATAGCTTGACAGTTTCACCAGAGCGCGCCGTCCCTTTCCAGTCGCTCGCATTCCAATGGCAGCTTTTCTATTTATTTCGAAAACTGCCCCCTTCTTTCGGGATGACGGGAAGCTAGGCTGGCTCAGTTTCGATCGAATACAATCTCCTTGCGTGCAAAGAAATTCAAACTGACTGCCTAGACCGTGACGCCTGCGCTCCACTATTGAGATATTGCCTACTTTGCAAAATTGACAAATCTCTTTTTCTAGGGCGCCATTCAACAGTGACATGTCAACGAGTCGAATCTCGCCGTCTCGCACGCTACTATTTCGTTGCCGTGCATTTTGTTCGCATGAGCACATTAGATAAAACAACCAAGTATTTATCAGACAGATTTATTACATGTAACATAATTTACGAATTTAGATAAACCTAAGCATGCAAGTATGCCTACTTGGTGAAAACTCCTCTGAAAAATGGATTATATAAACTAGGTCCAAGCATATTCTTATCATTGATCAACCTTTACATGTAGTTTTTGGCCTGTTATCAGAATTTTCATGCAATGCATAGCCACCACAGATGGCCGTATTTTATTGTTTGCAACCATATTTTGTAAAAGGGAGCCCCTGCCCAATGTAACTGCATTACTTCTGGACTAAGAAAGTAACCCCGTGGTCAGATACCTTTCAATGACAAAGTCAAGAAAAAATATTACAGAAATTTATTGTAAGTTTTTATTCTGTTAACATATAATTACATTGAAGTGGTACATTCATGTACTTTTTTGTTTATTCAAAATTTGTTGTTCAAACGCGATTGTTTTGTCTTTGCTGTACTTCCTGTCTAGAAAGGCAGCAGTGCACACATCTTATCAGCTGTGTGTAAACTACAAACAGATATCTTATCAGTTGTTTGTAAATAGCAAATAAAGAAAGTGGCTCAACTTAAAACTATTTACCCTCAGTTCAGTTATGTTTGTAAACCATGCATATTAATGAGATGCACTAGTTGGGTGTACACTGGATAAACAAAAACTTGGCCATTTGTTTGCACACAAGAAAAAAATCAGTTTACTTGTACAAGATATTTTTTTTCAATAAAATAAAAACACCAATGTATGTAGCATGCCTTAGGGAGCTATTCGTGTGTTTTTCAAAAAAAAATATGAAAAGTGCCCAAAAAACTATTCTGCTACCTTAAGTCAGTTTGGTATAAAGTGCATAGTTTGATGATTTATTAATGACAGCATCTTTTAGTACTAATGACATTTCTATCTAGCGCTAAGCATAATGATTAGTGTGTCTGTCAAGCATCAGGGTGATTGTGCATTCAACTCTCGTCTGCTGCTGCTCAGTATTTAGAGCCCATCGGGCTTTACAGCATTTCATCCAGTTCAAGGGGACATAAACCTCTTAATACGGTGTGCTGTACCTGCCCTTAGTGCTCCTAAAATATCTGTTTCCTTGTCAAAATGAGTAGAAAATTACCATGGCATAACTGATCAGTTCAGACATGTTAATTTTGTAGTAAGGGAAAAATGGTCATAAATCTCCAAACTATTTACCATACCAACTTCAATTGACACATTTAAACAGGTCATTGCTGTCATCTGCAATTACATGAATTTATTACCTGTTACACACATAATCCAAACTTTTTACCTTGTTGTATCATCGTATATGAAGGTTGAGTTACGTGAGGGTATAATGTTTACCCTCGTCGTTGTTGACTTCATGGTCAATCTTTTGTGGTTACAGTAACTAGAAGAACAGTTTATATTTAATGTCTTTCAACTTTGATATTATGTTAACCAGTTTGGCACCTTCGTCAAGTTATATTTTGATATATATTCTATGTAATATTTTTCCAGATATTGTTTAAATTTCACTTCAAGTGTCTTTGTGGTTACAATGACTCAAACATTTTTATCTATTAGTCACTAAAAATGTAAACCATTTTGCTATGATTAGTAAGTGCAATTTTCAAGATATGGGATAAAATTTGGCTGAATGAAACATTTGTTATTGAAGAAATAAGTTGACCGTGAAGGTATTCATACTGCTGAAATGAGAATTGGATGTTAATTAACAATATGCTCTCCAAGATTTATCAATTAGATAAGTGTATTAAACTGATATGTTTCATTATTGTAGTATAAATATAAAAAGTACAGTATAGTTTTTCTGCCAAATCTGGCGAGTATTTTTCTTGTACGGTATGTTATATTAGGGAATACAATTTATGTTATTCATTGAGATTAATACAGTACACATATTAATTGAACACATTCGCTAGTATTTTTCTTGCCAAATATTGCTGAGATATGTTGCTGTATTTATGGGAACTTTTTTGTGCAGTGATAATGCAGTCATCATTGACTTCTCATTGTATATTATTGTTTTGGAGAATAATTTTCACAATCTTTGGTTTAAAAATGTTGGATTTATCATCAGTTCACTAAGTAAAGAGTACAAACAAAATGGATCATTAACTTTCTTGAGTAAACAATTTTCATAACCACATTTTCCACATTTTACCTAATAAATAACAAAAAAATGTTGACATAATGCAATGTCTTTTTCAGAGCTTTCAATTCACCAAAGGGTTTGTATAGCCATGTTATCAAAAGCCATGTATCTCGGGAAGAATACCAAGGTGTGTGTTTATGGCAAAATTGTGACCGAATACGACGGCAAATATGGTCATGTGTCAGTCATATACAGGTGAGTGTACATTGTGGAAATATTTCTCACATAATATTGGTGTGAGAATCTCTTGTGCATTACTTTTTGTTTCATGTGTGTTGGAGGGCACAAAAAAGATGTTTGTCATACCAATTGGGTGCACGGATGTGCGTGTCTTGTTCCATCAATATCTCGTGTAACCGGTACATGCAATTTGTTACAGATATTTTGTGATTAAGTTAACTCGGACCTCATCTGATTTGCATAACAGTTAACTCCCTACAGTATGTTTTGTTTACTTAAATGGGTTAACACTTGGTACATGCATGCTGTTTTTGTAGTTGGATGTGAAACACTACTTAGGAATTGAACTGAAATTAATGACTACTAATTCTCTAATTTTGATGATTATTTTTGTGATTTTTGGTAAAATGTGATATTTTTGAATTCTTGTTAAAAACAGCAAGTCTACATATTGTTCATTTTCTAATGATATATTCTGTTCTTTAATTGAAATGTCCATTGCTAACAGCGAAGCTATCTTTTTTAATGCTGAGTTGAGTAAATTGTTTTATTTACAACATTAAATATTGGGTTTAAACTGTTTGGCTGGGTGTGATGCTTGATCTATTTCTTCAATTAACCTAACATATTAGGAAAAGCACTGTAATGAACGTGCACTGATGGAGGCAGCAACAAAGAGGGCTGAATTAGCATCTAAAGGTACAGAGGTGAACGATGAAATGCAACAGACTCCTACATCATCATCATCATCGCAAGCACCACAGCAGCCATTGATTTACAATGCACATACAGCGTTCCATGCCATCAGACGAAGTTTGAATGTGCCAACACTGAAGGAACTACTGGTAAGTGATCATCTCCCACACACACCAGTGCCTCTGCCTGCCTACCTGCTTGTTTGTGCGCGTGTGAGATACTTTAGAATAGAATATTCCATAAAGCTCTAATCCAGAAAAATACTTGCGCATAGTCTGTTCTGCTACTTACATGTAAAAGTTAGGTTTGCTGCACCCTAAAAAGAGGGATAAGAAACATTGATAAAAGACAATAGACTAATGTACAATGCTGCTTTGCATACGTAATTAGTAAGAGCATCCAGCAGACTTTCGAATGACGTCACAATGCAGACACTGAGCAGATACTTCTTTAATACTGTTGCGACGCCAGCTCTGTTTTTGTTACTCTGCATCCATGTCTGAACTGTATTTGTGAAATCTTGCTTCAACGTGTTTTCAAACCTTCAGGTAGTATTTAACTTCTATATTGTAATGTGCACTTACATGTGGTGATATAATTCATTACATAACAACTAACAACTTAGCATGGCTTACTACCAATCATCTATGGCTCTTAGTTTGTCGCTTGTCCCGTGTTTTTCAATAACAAATTTCTGCTACATTCTTAAATCAGACATTAAATGAATATTTAGCTATTTTTTGGTCATTTTGGTGGTAAAATAACTGCGTATAGGTTGCCTGTTTTTATCTTGCTCGTTTCATAAAAAAAAATGTCTGTCGTCGTCGTTGTTGTTGTTGTTGTCGTTAATAATTGTTAAACATACCAATAAAATCTTAACAGAAAACAAGACATAATCGATATAAACTCTCCTATGAATAATCCTTTGGATGCCAAACTTTTGATCAAGATCTGAAGTCGTTAGAAAATTATGTCTGTTTAGTCCAAAGTTATCAAAACAAAAACATATATAAATAGCAAAATGTTGCATACATATTTTAAAAGGAAAATTGCACTCAAAAATATGTAATCTGTACAGATTGCAATTTTTGAAGATTTAGATTCTTAGGAGGCAACAGTATTGTTGACTTCTCTCTCCACTGGACACCAACAGTATTGTTGACTTCTCTCTCCACTGGACACCAACAGTATTGTTGACTTCTCTCTCCACTGGACACCAACAGTATTGTTGACTTCTCTCTCCACTGGACACCAACAGTATTGTTGACTTCTCTCTCCACTGGACACCAACAGTATTGTTGACTTCTCTCTCCACTGGACACCAACTAACTATTTGAATTGATATGCAGACAAAGCAGAGCTTGCAACATAATAGTTATTCTTGGAGGGCATTTTTTTTTACTTTTCAAATAATACAGTAGTCACATAATGAATATATTTGTTCTCTGTAGTGCGCAGTTATATAAGTACGAAGTAATCCATTTAATAATTATGCAAAGTAACGTCGTACAATGAAGATTGACAAGTTGCTTATCCCTCTTTTTTTAAGGGTCTATGGTTTGGTTAGTCTAGTGATTAATGATATGATACAGTGAAATCAGATATTATTTGATCTAGCCTTCTAAGTCAATATCCATCACAATACATTGCGTACTGTGACAGGGTGCCCTCTAAGTCAATATCCATCACAATACATTGTGTACAGTGACAGGGTGCCCTCTAAGTCATCATATCCATCACAATACATTGTGTACAGTGACAGGGTGCCCTCTAAGTCATCATACCCATCACAATCCTCGGGGGCGGAGCTACGTCACAGACGTTCCACGTTGCTAAGACGCGCACCACTGTACCATGCATTTCTATGGGCTCTGTGCGCGCTGCTGTGGAACGCCGGTCGAGCCGGTGAAAATTCGAGAAAACAATACAAACTCAACTTTGAAGTAATCCATAACAATCAAATTTATATATGTTACACACGTAGGGCTAATCTTGTTGCACTGTTCAGAGGAGTCTCAACAATCACCCCAAAGTACCGTTTTCTGCGAGTTTTGGGCCTTTGTTTTCACCGCCGCGGGTTGCCAGGCGGTGAAAATGCCCGGATGTCCGCCCCGAGGATACATTGTGTACAGTGACAGGGTGCCCTCTAAGTCATCATATCCATCACAATACATTGTGTACAGTGACAGGGTGCCCTCTAAGTCAATATCCATCACATCACATTGTGTACAGTGACAGTGACAGGGTGCCCTCTAAGTCAAAATCCATCACAATACATTGTGTACAGTGACAGGGTGCCCTCTAAGTCATCATATCCATCACAATACATTGTGTACAGTGACAGGGTGCCCTCTAAGTCAATATTCATCACAATACATTGTGTACAGTGACAGGGTGCCCTTTAAGTCATCATATCCATCACAATACATTGTGTACAGTGACAGGGTGCCCTCTAAGTCAATATTCATCACAATACATTGTGTACAGTGACAGGGTGCCCTCTAAGTCAATATCCATCACAATACATTGTGTACAGTGACAGGGTGCCCTCTAAGTCAATATCCATCACAATACATTGTGTACAGTGACAGGGTGCCCTCTAAGTCAAAATCCATCACAATACATTGTGTACAGTGACAGGGTGCCCTCTAAGTCAATATCCATCACAATACATTGTGTACAGTGACAGGGTGCCCTCTAAGTCATCATATCCATCACAATACATTGTGCACAGTGACAGGGTGCCCTCTAAGTCAATATCCATCACAATACATTGTGTACAGTGACAGGGTGCCCTCTAAGTCATCATATCCATCACAATACATTGTGTACAGTGACAGGGTGCCCGCTAAGTCAATATCCATCACAATACATTGTGTACAGTGACAGGGTGCCCTCTAAGTCATCATATCCATCAAAATACATTGTGTACAGTGACAGGGTGCCCTCTAAGTCATCATATCCATCACAATACATTGTGTACAGTGACAGGGTGCCCTCTAAGTCAATATTCATCACAACTCATTGTGTACAGTGACAGGGTGCCCTCTAAGTCATCATATCCATCACAATACATTGTGTACAGTGACAGGGTGCCCTCTAAGTCAATATTCATCACAATACATTGTGTACAGTGACAGGGTGCCCTCTAAGTCATCATATCCATCACATCACATTGTGTACAGTGACAGAGTGCCCTCTATGTCAATATCCATCACATCACATTGTGTACAGTGACAGGGTGCCCTCTAAGTCAATATTCATCACAATACATTGTGTACAGTGACAGGGTGCCCTCTAAGTCAATATCCATCACATCACATTGTGTACAGTGACAGGGTGCCCTCTAAGTCAATATCCATCACAATACATTGTGTACAGTGACAGGGTGCCCTCTAAGTCATCATATCCATCACAATACATTGTGTACAGTGACAGGGTGCCCTCTAAGTCAATATCCATCACAATACATTGTGTACAGTGACAGGGTGCCCTCTAAGTCATCATATCCATCACAATACATTGTGTACAGTGACAGGGTGCCCTCTAAGTCATCATATCCATCACAATACATTGTGTACAGTGACAGGGTGCCCTCTAAGTCAATATTCATCACAATACATTGTGTACAGTGACAGGGTGCCCTCTAAGTCATCATATCCATCACATCACATTGTGTACAGTGACAGAGTGCCCTCTATGTCAATATCCATCACATCACATTGTGTACAGTGACAGGGTGCCCTCTAAGTCAATATTCATCACAATACATTGTGTACAGTGACAGGGTGCCCTCTAAGTCAATATCCATCACAATACATTGTGTACAGTGACAGGGTGCCCTCTAAGTCGTCATATCCATCACAATACATTGTGTACAGTGACAGGGTGCCCTCTAAGTCAATATCCATCACAATACATTGTGTACAGTGACAGGGTGCCCTCTAAGTCATCATATCCATCACAATACATTGTGTACAGTGACAGGGTGCCCTCTAAGTCAATATCCATCACAATACATTGTGTACAGTGACAGGGTGCCCTCTAAGTCATCATATCCATCACAATACATTGTGTACAGTGACAGGGTGCCCTCTAAGTCAATATCCATCACAATACATTGTGTACAGTGACAGGATGCCCTCTAAGTCAATATCCATCACAATACATTGTGTACAGTGACAGGGTGCCCTCTAAGTCAATATCCATCACATCACATTGTGTACAGTGACAGGGTGCCCTCTAAGTCAATATCCATCACATCACATTGTGTACAGTGACAGGGTGCCCTCTAAGTCATCATATCCATCACAATACATTGTGTACAGTGACAGGGTGCCCTCTAAGTCATCATATCCATCACAATACATTGTGTACAGTGACAGGGTGCCCTCTAAGTCAATATCTATCACAATACATTGTGTACAGTGACAGGGTGCCCTCTAAGTCATCATATCCATCACAATACATTGTGTACAGTGACAGGGTGCCCTCTAAGTCAATATCCATCACATCACATTGTGTACAGTGACAGTGACAGGGTGCCCTCTAAGTCAAAATCCATCACAATACATTGTGTACAGTGACAGGGTGCCCTCTAAGTCATCATATCCATCACAATACATTGTGTACAGTGACAGGGTGCCCTCTAAGTCAATATTCATCACAATACATTGTGTACAGTGACAGGGTGCCCTTTAAGTCATCATATCCATCACAATACATTGTGTACAGTGACAGGGTGCCCTCTAAGTCATCATATCCATCACAATACATTGTGTACAGTGACAGGGTGCCCTCTAAGTCAATATCCATCACATCACATTGTGTACAGTGACAGTGACAGGGTGCCCTCTAAGTCAAAATCCATCACAATACATTGTGTACAGTGACAGGGTACCCTCTAAGTCATCATATCCATCACAATACATTGTGTACAGTGACAGGGTGCCCTCTAAGTCAATATTCATCACAATACATTGTGTACAGTGACAGGGTGCCCTTTAAGTCATCATATCCATCACAATACATTGTGTACAGTGACAGGGTGCCCTCTAAGTCAATATTCATCACAATACATTGTGTACAGTGACAGGGTGCCCTCTAAGTCAATATCCATCACAATACATTGTGTACAGTGACAGGGTGCCCTCTAAGTCAATATCCATCACAATACATTGTGTACAGTGACAGGGTGCCCTCTAAGTCATCATATCCATCACAATACATTGTGTACAGTGACAGTGACAGGGTGCCCTCTAAGTCAAAATCCATCACAATACATTGTGTAAAGTGACAGGGTGCCCTCTAAGTCATCATATCCATCACAATACATTGTGTACAGTGACAGGGTGCCCTCTAAGTCAATATTCATCACAATACATTGTGTACAGTGACAGGGTGCCCTCTAAGTCATCATATCCATCACATCACATTGTGTACAGTGACAGAGTGCCCTCTATGTCAATATCCATCACATCACATTGTGTACAGTGACAGGGTGCCCTCTAAGTCAATATTCATCACAATACATTGTGTACAGTGACAGGGTGCCCTCTAAGTCAATATCCATCACAATACATTGTGTACAGTGACAGGGTGCCCTCTAAGTCATCATATCCATCACAATACATTGTGTACAGTGACAGGGTGCCCTCTAAGTCAATATCCATCACAATACATTGTGTACAGTGACAGGGTGCCCTCCAAGTCATCATATCCATCACAATACATTGTGTACAGTGACAGGGTGCCCTCTAAGTCAATATCCATCACAATACATTGTGTACAGTGACAGGGTGCCCTCTAAGTCATCATATCCATCACAATACATTGTGTACAGTGACAGGGTGCCCTCTAAGTCAATATCCATCACAATACATTGTGTACAGTGACAGGATGCCCTCTAAGTCAATATCCATCACAATACATTGTGTACAGTGACAGGGTGCCCTCTAAGTCATCATATCCATCACATCACATCACATTGTGTACAGTGACAGGGTGCCCTCTAAGTCAATATCCATCACATCACATTGTGTACAGTGACAGGGTGCCCTCTAAGTCAATATCCATCACATCACATTGTGTACAGTGACAGGGTGCCCTCTAAGTCATCATATCCATCACAATACATTGTGTACAGTGACAGGGTGCCCTCTAAGTCAATATCTATCACAATACATTGTGTACAGTGACAGGGTGCCCTCTAAGTCATCATATCCATCACAATACATTGTGTACAGTGACAGGGTGCCCTCTAAGTCAATATCTATCACAATACATTGTGTACAGTGACAGGGTGCCCTATAAGTCAATATCCATCACAATACATTGTGTACAGTTACAGTGACAGGGTGCCCTCTAAGTCAATATCCATCACAATACATTGTGTACAGTGACAGGGTGCCCTCTAAGTCAATATCCATCACAATACATTGTGTACAGTGACAGGGTGCCCTCTAAGTCATCATATCCATCACAATACATTGTGTACAGTGACAGGGTGCCCTCTAAGTCAATATCCATCACAATACATTGTGTACAGTGACAGGGTGCCCTCTAAGTCATCATATCCATCACAATACATTGTGTACAGTGACAGGGTGCCCGCTAAGTCAATATCCATCACAATACATTGTGTACAGTGACAGGGTGCCCTCTAAGTCATCATATCCATCACAATACATTGTGTACAGTGACAGGGTGCCCTCTAAGTCATCATATCCATCACAATACATTGTGTACAGTGACAGGGTGCCCTCTAAGTCAATATTCATCACAACACATTGTGTACAGTGACAGGGTGCCCTCTAAGTCAATATCCATCACAATACATTGTGTACAGTGACAGGGTGCCCTCTAAGTCATCATATCCATCACAATACATTGTGTACAGTGACAGGGTGCCCTCTAAGTCATCATATCCATCACAATACATTCTGTACAGTGACAGGGTGCCCTCTAAGTCAATATCCATCACAATACATTGTGTACAGTGACAGGGTGCCCTCTAAGTCAATATCCATCACAATACATTGTGTACAGTGACAGGGTGCCCTCTAAGTCAATATCCATCACAATACATTGTGTACAGTGACAGGGTGCCCTCTAAGTCAATATCCATCACAATACATTGTGTACAGTGACAGGGTGCCCTCTAAGTCATCATATCCATCACATCACATTGTGTACAGTGACAGAGTGCCCTCTATGTCAATATCCATCACATCACATTGTGTACAGTGACAGGGTGCCCTCTAAGTCAATATTCATCACAATACATTGTGTACAGTGACAGGGTGCCCTCTAAGTCAATATCCATCACAATACATTGTGTACAGTGACAGGGTGCCCTCTAAGTCATCATATCCATCACAATACATTGTGTACAGTGACAGGGTGCCCTCTAAGTCAATATCCATCACAATACATTGTGTACAGTGACAGGGTGCCCTCCAAGTCATCATATCCATCACAATACATTGTGTACAGTGACAGGGTGCCCTCTAAGTCAATATCCATCACAATACATTGTGTACAGTGACAGGGTGCCCTCTAAGTCATCATATCCATCACAATACATTGTGTACAGTGACAGGGTGCCCTCTAAGTCAATATCCATCACAATACATTGTGTACAGTGACAGGATGCCCTCTAAGTCAATATCCATCACAATACATTGTGTACAGTGACAGGGTGCCCTCTAAGTCATCATATCCATCACATCACATCACATTGTGTACAGTGACAGGGTGCCCTCTAAGTCAATATCCATCACATCACATTGTGTACAGTGACAGGGTGCCCTCTAAGTCAATATCCATCACATCACATTGTGTACAGTGACAGGGTGCCCTCTAAGTCATCATATCCATCACAATACATTGTGTACAGTGACAGGGTGCCCTCTAAGTCAATATCTATCACAATACATTGTGTACAGTGACAGGGTGCCCTCTAAGTCATCATATCCATCACAATACATTGTGTACAGTGACAGGGTGCCCTCTAAGTCAATATCTATCACAATACATTGTGTACAGTGACAGGGTGCCCTATAAGTCAATATCCATCACAATACATTGTGTACAGTTACAGTGACAGGGTGCCCTCTAAGTCAATATCCATCACAATACATTGTGTACAGTGACAGGGTGCCCTCTAAGTCAATATCCATCACAATACATTGTGTACAGTGACAGGGTGCCCTCTAAGTCATCATATCCATCACAATACATTGTGTACAGTGACAGGGTGCCCTCTAAGTCAATATCCATCACAATACATTGTGTACAGTGACAGGGTGCCCTCTAAGTCATCATATCCATCACAATACATTGTGTACAGTGACAGGGTGCCCGCTAAGTCAATATCCATCACAATACATTGTGTACAGTGACAGGGTGCCCTCTAAGTCATCATATCCATCACAATACATTGTGTACAGTGACAGGGTGCCCTCTAAGTCATCATATCCATCACAATACATTGTGTACAGTGACAGGGTGCCCTCTAAGTCAATATTCATCACAACACATTGTGTACAGTGACAGGGTGCCCTCTAAGTCAATATCCATCACAATACATTGTGTACAGTGACAGGGTGCCCTCTAAGTCAATATCCATCACAATACATTGTGTACAGTGACAGGGTGCCCTCTAAGTCATCATATCCATCACAATACATTGTGTACAGTGACAGGGTGCCCTCTAAGTCAATATCCATCACAATACATTGTGTACAGTGACAGGGTGCCCTCTAAGTCATCATATCCATCACAATACATTGTGTACAGTGACAGGGTGCCCGCTAAGTCAATATCCATCACAATACATTGTGTACAGTGACAGGGTGCCCTCTAAGTCATCATATCCATCACAATACATTGTGTACAGTGACAGGGTGCCCTCTAAGTCATCATATCCATCACAATACATTGTGTACAGTGACAGGGTGCCCTCTAAGTCAATATTCATCACAACACATTGTGTACAGTGACAGGGTGCCCTCTAAGTCAATATCCATCACAATACATTGTGTACAGTGACAGGGTGCCCTCTAAGTCATCATATCCATCACAATACATTGTGTACAGTGACAGGGTGCCCTCTAAGTCATCATATCCATCACAATACATTGTGTACAGTGACAGGGTGCCCTCTAAGTCAATATCCATCACAATACATTGTGTACAGTGACAGGGTGCCCTCTAAGTCAATATCCATCACAATACATTGTGTACAGTGACAGGGTGCCCTCTAAGTCAATATCCATCACAATACATTGTGTACAGTGACAGGGTGCCCTCTAAGTCATCATACCCATCACAATCCTCGGGGGCGGAGCTACGTCACAGACGTTCCACGTTGCTAAGACGCGCACCACTGTACCATGCATTTCTATGGGCTCTGTGCGCGCTGCTGTGGAACGCCGGTCGAGCCGGTGAAAATTCGAGAAAACAATACAAACTCAACTTTGAAGTAATCCATAACAATCAAATTTATATATGTTACACACGTAGGGCTAATCTTGTTGCACTGTTCAGAGGAGTCTCAACAATCACCCCAAAGTACCGTTTTCTGCGAGGTTTGGGCCTTTGTTTTCACCGCCGCGGGTTGCCAGGCGGTGAAAATGCCCGGATGTCCGCCCCGAGGATACATTGTGTACAGTGACAGGGTGCCCTCTAAGTCATCATATCCATCACAATACATTGTGTACAGTGACAGGGTGCCCTCTAAGTCAATATCCATCACATCACATTGTGTACAGTGACAGTGACAGGGTGCCCTCTAAGTCAAAATCCATCACAATACATTGTGTACAGTGACAGGGTGCCCTCTAAGTCATCATATCCATCACAATACATTGTGTACAGTGACAGGGTGCCCTCTAAGTCAATATCCATCACAATACATTGTGTACAGTGACAGGGTGCCCTCTAAGTCATCATATCCATCACAATACATTGTGTACAGTGACAAGGTGCCCTCTAAGTCAATATCCATCACAATACATTGTGTACAGTGACAGGGTGCCCTCTAAGTCAATATTCATCACAATACATTGTGTACAGTGACAGGGTGCCCTCTAAGTCAATATTCATCACAATACATTGTGTACAGTGACAGGGTGCCCTTTAAGTCATCATATCCATCACAATACATTGTGTACAGTGACAGGGTGCCCTCTAAGTCAATATTCATCACAATACATTGTGTACAGTGACAGGGTGCCCTCTAAGTCAATATCCATCACAATACATTGTGTACAGTGACAGGGTGCCCTCTAAGTCAATATCCATCACAATACATTGTGTACAGTGACAGGGTGCCCTCTAAGTCATCATATCCATCACAATACATTGTGTACAGTGACAGTGACAGGGTGCCCTCTAAGTCAAAATCCATCACAATACATTGTGTACAGTGACAGGGTGCCCTCTAAGTCATCATATCCATCACAATACATTGTGTACAGTGACAGGGTGCCCTCTAAGTCAATATTCATCACAATACATTGTGTACAGTGACAGGGTGCCCTCTAAGTCATCATATCCATCACATCACATTGTGTACAGTGACAGGGTGCCCTCTATGTCAATATCCATCACATCACATTGTGTACAGTGACAGGGTGCCCTCTAAGTCAATATCTATCACAATACATTGTGTACAGTGACAGGGTGCCCTCTAAGTCATCATATCCATCACAATACATTGTGTACAGTGACAGGGTGCCCTCTAAGTCATCATATCCACCACAATACATTGTGTACAGTGACAGGGTGCCCTCTAAGTCAATATCTATCACAATACATTGTGTACAGTGACAGGGTGCCCTATAAGTCAATATCCATATCAATACATTGTGTACAGTTACAGTGACAGGGTGCCCTCTAAGTCAATATCCATCACAATACATTGTGTACAGTGACAGGGTGCCCTCTAAGTCATCATATCCATCACAATACATTGTGTACAGTGACAGGGTGCCCTCTAAGTCATCATATCCATCACAATACATTGTGTACAGTGACAGGGTGCCCGCTAAGTCAATATCCATCACAATACATTGTGTACAGTGACAGGGTGCCCTCTAAGTCATCATATCCATCAAAATACATTGTGTACAGTGACAGGGTGCCCTCTAAGTCATCATATCCATCACAATACATTGTGTACAGTGACAGGGTGCCCTCTAAGTCAATATTCATCACAACACATTGTGTACAGTGACAGGGTGCCCTCTAAGTCATCATATCCACCACAATACATTGTGTACAGTGACAGGGTGCCCTCTAAGTCAATATCCATCACAATACATTGTGTACAGTGACAGGGTGCCCTCTAAGTCAATATCCATCACAATACATTGTGTACAGTGACAGGGTGCCCTCTAAGTCATCATATCTATCACAATACATTGTGTACAGTGACACGGTGCCCTCTAAGTCATCATATCCATCACAATACATTGTGTACAGTGACAGGGTGCCCTCTAAGTCAATATCCATCACATCACATTGTGTACAGTGACAGGGTGCCCTCTAAGTCAATATCCATCACAATACATTGTGTACAGTGACAGGGTGCCCTCTAAGTCATCATATCCATCACAATACATTGTGTACAGTGACAGGGTGCCCTCTAAGTCAATATCCATCACAATACATTGTGTACAGTGACAGGGTGCCCTCTAAGTCATCATATCCATCACAATACATTGTGTACAGTGACAGGGTGCCCTCTAAGTCATCATATCCATCACAATACATTGTGTACAGTGACAGGGTGCCCTCTAAGTCAATATTCATCACAATACATTGTGTACAGTGACAGGGTGCCCTCTATGTCAATATCCATCACATCACATTGTGTACAGTGACAGGGTGCCCTCTAAGTCAATATTCATCACAATACATTGTGTACAGTGACAGGGTGCCCTCTAAGTCAATATCCATCACAATACATTGTGTACAGTGACAGGGTGCCCTCTAAGTCATCATATCCATCACAATACATTGTGTACAGTGACAGGGTGCCCTCTAAGTCAATATCCATCACAATACATTGTGTACAGTGACAGGGTGCCCTCTAAGTCATCATATCCATCACAATACATTGTGTACAGTGACAGGGTGCCCTCTAAGTCAATATCCATCACAATACATTGTGTACAGTGACAGGGTGCCCTCTAAGTCATCATATCCATCACAATACATTGTGTACAGTGACAGGGTGCCCTCTAAGTCAATATCCATCACAATACATTGTGTACAGTGACAGGATGCCCTCTAAGTCAATATCCATCACAATACATTGTGTACAGTGACAGGGTGCCCTCTAAGTCAATATCCATCACATCACATTGTGTACAGTGACAGGGTGCCCTCTAAGTCAATATCCATCACATCACATTGTGTACAGTGACAGGGTGCCCTCTAAGTCATCATATCCATCACAATACATTGTGTACAGTGACAGGGTGCCCTCTAAGTCATCATATCCATCACAATACATTGTGTACAGTGACAGGGTGCCCTCTAAGTCAATATCTATCACAATACATTGTGTACAGTGACAGGGTGCCCTCTAAGTCATCATATCCATCACAATACATTGTGTACAGTGACAGGGTGCCCTCTAAGTCAATATCCATCACATCACATTGTGTACAGTGACAGTGACAGGGTGCCCTCTAAGTCAAAATCCATCACAATACATTGTGTACAGTGACAGGGTGCCCTCTAAGTCATCATATCCATCACAATACATTGTGTACAGTGACAGGGTGCCCTCTAAGTCAATATTCATCACAATACATTGTGTACAGTGACAGGGTGCCCTTTAAGTCATCATATCCATCACAATACATTGTGTACAGTGACAGGGTGCCCTCTAAGTCATCATATCCATCACAATACATTGTGTACAGTGACAGGGTGCCCTCTAAGTCAATATCCATCACATCACATTGTGTACAGTGACAGTGACAGGGTGCCCTCTAAGTCAAAATCCATCACAATACATTGTGTACAGTGACAGGGTACCCTCTAAGTCATCATATCCATCACAATACATTGTGTACAGTGACAGGGTGCCCTCTAAGTCAATATTCATCACAATACATTGTGTACAGTGACAGGGTGCCCTTTAAGTCATCATATCCATCACAATACATTGTGTACAGTGACAGGGTGCCCTCTAAGTCAATATTCATCACAATACATTGTGTACAGTGACAGGGTGCCCTCTAAGTCAATATCCATCACAATACATTGTGTACAGTGACAGGGTGCCCTCTAAGTCAATATCCATCACAATACATTGTGTACAGTGACAGGGTGCCCTCTAAGTCATCATATCCATCACAATACATTGTGTACAGTGACAGTGACAGGGTGCCCTCTAAGTCAAAATCCATCACAATACATTGTGTAAAGTGACAGGGTGCCCTCTAAGTCATCATATCCATCACAATACATTGTGTACAGTGACAGGGTGCCCTCTAAGTCAATATTCATCACAATACATTGTGTACAGTGACAGGGTGCCCTCTAAGTCATCATATCCATCACATCACATTGTGTACAGTGACAGAGTGCCCTCTATGTCAATATCCATCACATCACATTGTGTACAGTGACAGGGTGCCCTCTAAGTCAATATTCATCACAATACATTGTGTACAGTGACAGGGTGCCCTCTAAGTCAATATCCATCACAATACATTGTGTACAGTGACAGGGTGCCCTCTAAGTCATCATATCCATCACAATACATTGTGTACAGTGACAGGGTGCCCTCTAAGTCAATATCCATCACAATACATTGTGTACAGTGACAGGGTGCCCTCCAAGTCATCATATCCATCACAATACATTGTGTACAGTGACAGGGTGCCCTCTAAGTCAATATCCATCACAATACATTGTGTACAGTGACAGGGTGCCCTCTAAGTCATCATATCCATCACAATACATTGTGTACAGGGACAGGGTGCCCTCTAAGTCAATATCCATCACAATACATTGTGTACAGTGACAGGATGCCCTCTAAGTCAATATCCATCACAATACATTGTGTACAGTGACAGGGTGCCCTCTAAGTCATCATATCCATCACATCACATCACATTGTGTACAGTGACAGGGTGCCCTCTAAGTCAATATCCATCACATCACATTGTGTACAGTGACAGGGTGCCCTCTAAGTCAATATCCATCACATCACATTGTGTACAGTGACAGGGTGCCCTCTAAGTCATCATATCCATCACAATACATTGTGTACAGTGACAGGGTGCCCTCTAAGTCAATATCTATCACAATACATTGTGTACAGTGACAGGGTGCCCTCTAAGTCATCATATCCATCACAATACATTGTGTACAGTGACAGGGTGCCCTCTAAGTCAATATCTATCACAATACATTGTGTACAGTGACAGGGTGCCCTATAAGTCAATATCCATCACAATACATTGTGTACAGTTACAGTGACAGGGTGCCCTCTAAGTCAATATCCATCACAATACATTGTGTACAGTGACAGGGTGCCCTCTAAGTCAATATCCATCACAATACATTGTGTACAGTGACAGGGTGCCCTCTAAGTCATCATATCCATCACAATACATTGTGTACAGTGACAGGGTGCCCTCTAAGTCAATATCCATCACAATACATTGTGTACAGTGACAGGGTGCCCTCTAAGTCATCATATCCATCACAATACATTGTGTACAGTGACAGGGTGCCCGCTAAGTCAATATCCATCACAATACATTGTGTACAGTGACAGGGTGCCCTCTAAGTCATCATATCCATCACAATACATTGTGTACAGTGACAGGGTGCCCTCTAAGTCATCATATCCATCACAATACATTGTGTACAGTGACAGGGTGCCCTCTAAGTCAATATTCATCACAACACATTGTGTACAGTGACAGGGTGCCCTCTAAGTCAATATCCATCACAATACATTGTGTACAGTGACAGGGTGCCCTCTAAGTCATCATATCCATCACAATACATTCTGTACAGTGACAGGGTGCCCTCTAAGTCAATATCCATCACAATACATTGTGTACAGTGACAGGGTGCCCTCTAAGTCAATATCCATCACAATACATTGTGTACAGTGACAGGGTGCCCTCTAAGTCAATATCCATCACAATACATTGTGTACAGTGACAGGGTGCCCTCTAAGTCAATATCCATCACAATACATTGTGTACAGTGACAGGGTGCCCTCTAAGTCATCATATCCATCACATCACATTGTGTACAGTGACAGAGTGCCCTCTATGTCAATATCCATCACATCACATTGTGTACAGTGACAGGGTGCCCTCTAAGTCAATATTCATCACAATACATTGTGTACAGTGACAGGGTGCCCTCTAAGTCAATATCCATCACAATACATTGTGTACAGTGACAGGGTGCCCTCTAAGTCATCATATCCATCACAATACATTGTGTACAGTGACAGGGTGCCCTCTAAGTCAATATCCATCACAATACATTGTGTACAGTGACAGGGTGCCCTCCAAGTCATCATATCCATCACAATACATTGTGTACAGTGACAGGGTGCCCTCTAAGTCAATATCCATCACAATACATTGTGTACAGTGACAGGGTGCCCTCTAAGTCATCATATCCATCACAATACATTGTGTACAGTGACAGGGTGCCCTCTAAGTCAATATCCATCACAATACATTGTGTACAGTGACAGGATGCCCTCTAAGTCAATATCCATCACAATACATTGTGTACAGTGACAGGGTGCCCTCTAAGTCATCATATCCATCACATCACATCACATTGTGTACAGTGACAGGGTGCCCTCTAAGTCAATATCCATCACATCACATTGTGTACAGTGACAGGGTGCCCTCTAAGTCAATATCCATCACATCACATTGTGTACAGTGACAGGGTGCCCTCTAAGTCATCATATCCATCACAATACATTGTGTACAGTGACAGGGTGCCCTCTAAGTCAATATCTATCACAATACATTGTGTACAGTGACAGGGTGCCCTCTAAGTCATCATATCCATCACAATACATTGTGTACAGTGACAGGGTGCCCTCTAAGTCAATATCTATCACAATACATTGTGTACAGTGACAGGGTGCCCTATAAGTCAATATCCATCACAATACATTGTGTACAGTTACAGTGACAGGGTGCCCTCTAAGTCAATATCCATCACAATACATTGTGTACAGTGACAGGGTGCCCTCTAAGTCAATATCCATCACAATACATTGTGTACAGTGACAGGGTGCCCTCTAAGTCATCATATCCATCACAATACATTGTGTACAGTGACAGGGTGCCCTCTAAGTCAATATCCATCACAATACATTGTGTACAGTGACAGGGTGCCCTCTAAGTCATCATATCCATCACAATACATTGTGTACAGTGACAGGGTGCCCGCTAAGTCAATATCCATCACAATACATTGTGTACAGTGACAGGGTGCCCTCTAAGTCATCATATCCATCACAATACATTGTGTACAGTGACAGGGTGCCCTCTAAGTCATCATATCCATCACAATACATTGTGTACAGTGACAGGGTGCCCTCTAAGTCAATATTCATCACAACACATTGTGTACAGTGACAGGGTGCCCTCTAAGTCAATATCCATCACAATACATTGTGTACAGTGACAGGGTGCCCTCTAAGTCATCATATCCATCACAATACATTGTGTACAGTGACAGGGTGCCCTCTAAGTCATCATATCCATCACAATACATTGTGTACAGTGACAGGGTGCCCTCTAAGTCAATATCCATCACAATACATTGTGTACAGTGACAGGGTGCCCTCTAAGTCAATATCCATCACAATACATTGTGTACAGTGACAGGGTGCCCTCTAAGTCAATATCCATCACAATACATTGTGTACAGTGACAGGGTGCCCTCTAAGTCATCATACCCATCACAATCCTCGGGGGCGGAGCTACGTCACAGACGTTCCACGTTGCTAAGACGCGCACCACTGTACCATGCATTTCTATGGGCTCTGTGCGCGCTGCTGTGGAACGCCGGTCGAGCCGGTGAAAATTCGAGAAAACAATACAAACTCAACTTTGAAGTAATCCATAACAATCAAATTTATATATGTTACACACGTAGGGCTAATCTTGTTGCACTGTTCAGAGGAGTCTCAACAATCACCCCAAAGTACCGTTTTCTGCGAGGTTTGGGCCTTTGTTTTCACCGCCGCGGGTTGCCAGGCGGTGAAAATGCCCGGATGTCCGCCCCGAGGATACATTGTGTACAGTGACAGGGTGCCCTCTAAGTCATCATATCCATCACAATACATTGTGTACAGTGACAGGGTGCCCTCTAAGTCAATATCCATCACATCACATTGTGTACAGTGACAGTGACAGGGTGCCCTCTAAGTCAAAATCCATCACAATACATTGTGTACAGTGACAGGGTGCCCTCTAAGTCATCATATCCATCACAATACATTGTGTACAGTGACAGGGTGCCCTCTAAGTCAATATCCATCACAATACATTGTGTACAGTGACAGGGTGCCCTCTAAGTCATCATATCCATCACAATACATTGTGTACAGTGACAAGGTGCCCTCTAAGTCAATATCCATCACAATACATTGTGTACAGTGACAGGGTGCCCTCTAAGTCAATATTCATCACAATACATTGTGTACAGTGACAGGGTGCCCTCTAAGTCAATATTCATCACAATACATTGTGTACAGTGACAGGGTGCCCTTTAAGTCATCATATCCATCACAATACATTGTGTACAGTGACAGGGTGCCCTCTAAGTCAATATTCATCACAATACATTGTGTACAGTGACAGGGTGCCCTCTAAGTCAATATCCATCACAATACATTGTGTACAGTGACAGGGTGCCCTCTAAGTCAATATCCATCACAATACATTGTGTACAGTGACAGGGTGCCCTCTAAGTCATCATATCCATCACAATACATTGTGTACAGTGACAGTGACAGGGTGCCCTCTAAGTCAAAATCCATCACAATACATTGTGTACAGTGACAGGGTGCCCTCTAAGTCATCATATCCATCACAATACATTGTGTACAGTGACAGGGTGCCCTCTAAGTCAATATTCATCACAATACATTGTGTACAGTGACAGGGTGCCCTCTAAGTCATCATATCCATCACATCACATTGTGTACAGTGACAGGGTGCCCTCTATGTCAATATCCATCACATCACATTGTGTACAGTGACAGGGTGCCCTCTAAGTCAATATCTATCACAATACATTGTGTACAGTGACAGGGTGCCCTCTAAGTCATCATATCCATCACAATACATTGTGTACAGTGACAGGGTGCCCTCTAAGTCATCATATCCATCACAATACATTGTGTACAGTGACAGGGTGCCCTCTAAGTCATCATATCCACCACAATACATTGTGTACAGTGACAGGGTGCCCTCTAAGTCAATATCTATCACAATACATTGTGTACAGTGACAGGGTGCCCTATAAGTCAATATCCATATCAATACATTGTGTACAGTTACAGTGACAGGGTGCCCTCTAAGTCAATATCCATCACAATACATTGTGTACAGTGACAGGGTGCCCTCTAAGTCATCATATCCATCACAATACATTGTGTACAGTGACAGGGTGCCCTCTAAGTCATCATATCCATCACAATACATTGTGTACAGTGACAGGGTGCCCGCTAAGTCAATATCCATCACAATACATTGTGTACAGTGACAGGGTGCCCTCTAAGTCATCATATCCATCACAATACATTGTGTACAGTGACAGGGTGCCCTCTAAGTCATCATATCCATCACAATACATTGTGTACAGTGACAGGGTGCCCGCTAAGTCAATATCCATCACAATACATTGTGTACAGTGACAGGGTGCCCTCTAAGTCAATATTCATCACAACACATTGTGTACAGTGACAGGGTGCCCTCTAAGTCATCATATCCACCACAATACATTGTGTACAGTGACAGGGTGCCCTCTAAGTCAATATCCATCACAATACATTGTGTACAGTGACAGGGTGCCCTCTAAGTCAATATCCATCACAATACATTGTGTACAGTGACAGGGTGCCCTCTAAGTCATCATATCTATCACAATACATTGTGTACAGTGACACGGTGCCCTCTAAGTCATCATATCCATCACAATACATTGTGTACAGTGACAGGGTGCCCGCTAAGTCAATATCCATCACAACACATTGTGTACAGTGACAGGGTGCCCTCTAAGTCAATATCCATCACAATACATTGTGTACAGTGACAGGGTGCCCTCTAAGTCATCATATCCATCACAATACATTGTGTACAGTGACAGGGTGCCCTCTAATTCATCATATCCATCACAATACATTGTGTACAGTGACAGGGTGCCAGCTAAGTCAATATCCATCACAATACATTGTGCCCTCTAAGTCATCATATCCATCACAATACATTGTGTACAGTGACAGGGTGCCCTCTAAGTCAATATTCATCACAATACATTGTGTACAGTGAGAGGGTGCCCTCTAAGTCATCATATCCATCACAATACATTGTGTACAGTGACAGGGTGCCCTCTAAGTCAATATCCATCACAATACATTGTGTACAGTGACATGGTGCCCTCTAAGTCAATATCCATCACATCACATTGTGTACAGTGTCAGGGTGCCCTCTAAGTCATCATATCCATCACATCACATTGTGTACAGTGACAGGGTGCCCTCTAAGTCAATATCCATCACAATACATTGTGTACAGTGACATGGTGCCCTCTAAGTCAATATCTATCACAATACATTGTGTACAGTGACAGGGTGCCCTCTAAGTCATCATATCCATCACAATACATTGTGTACAGTGACAGGGTGCCCTCTAAGTCAATATCCATCACAATACATTGTGTACAGTGACAGGGTGCCCTCTAAGTCATCATATCCATCACAATACATTGTGTACAGTGACATGGTGCCCTCTAAGTCAATATCTATCACAATACATTGTGTACAGTGACAGGGTGCCCTCTAAGTCATCATATCCATCACAATACATTGTGTACAGTGACAGGGTGCCCTCTAAGTCAATATCCATCACAATACATTGTGTACAGTGACAGGGTGCCCTCTAAGTCATCATATCCATCACAATACATTGTGTACAGTGACAGGGTGCCCTCTAAGTCAATATCTATCACAATACATTGTGTACAGTGACAGGGTGCCCTCTAAGTCAATATCCATCACAATACATTGTGTACAGTGACATGGTGCCCTCTAAGTCAATATCTATCACAATACATTGTGTACAGTGACAGGGTGCCCTCTAAGTCATCATATCCATCACAATACATTGTGTACAGTGACAGGGTGCCCTCTAAGTCAATATCCATCACAATACATTGTGTACAGTGACAGGGTGCCCTCTAAGTCATCATATCCATCACAATACATTGTGTACAGTGACAGGGTGCCCTCTAAGTCAATATCCATCACAATACATTGTGTACAGTGACAGTATGCCCTCTAAGTCAATATCCATCACAATACATTGTGTACAGTGACAGGGTGCCCTCTAAGTCATCATATCCATCACAATACATTGTGTACAGTGACAGGGTGCCCTCTAAGTCAATATCCATCACAATACATTGTGTACAGTGACAGGATGCCCTCTAAGTCAATATCCATCACAATACATTGTGTACAGTGACATGGTGCCCTCTCAGTCAATATCTATCACAATACATTGTGTACAGTGACAGGGTGCCCTCTAAGTCATCATATCCATCACAATACATTGTGTACAGTGACAGGGTGCCCTCTAAGTCAATATCCATCACAATACATTGTGTACAGTGACAGGGTGCCCTCTAAGTCATCATATCCATCACAATACATTGTGTACAGTGACAGGGTGCCCTCTAAGTCAATATCCATCACAATACATTGTGTACAGTGACAGGGTGCCCTCTAAGTCAATATCCATCACAATACATTGTGTACAGTGACAGGGTGCCCTCTAAGTCATCATACCCATCACAATCCTCGGGGGCGGAGCTACGTCACAGACGTTCCACGTTGCTAAGACGCGCACCACTGTACCATGCATTTCTATGGGCTCTGTGCGCGCTGCTGTGGAACGCCGGTCGAGCCGGTGAAAATTCGAGAAAACAATACAAACTCAACTTTGAAGTAATCCATAACAATCAAATTTATATATGTTACACACGTAGGGCTAATCTTGTTGCACTGTTCAGAGGAGTCTCAACAATCACCCCAAAGTACCGTTTTCTGCGAGGTTTGGGCCTTTGTTTTCACCGCCGCGGGTTGCCAGGCGGTGAAAATGCCCGGATGTCCGCCCCGAGGATACATTGTGTACAGTGACAGGGTGCCCTCTAAGTCATCATATCCATCACAATACATTGTGTACAGTGACAGGGTGCCCTCTAAGTCAATATCCATCACATCACATTGTGTACAGTGACAGTGACAGGGTGCCCTCTAAGTCAAAATCCATCACAATACATTGTGTACAGTGACAGGGTGCCCTCTAAGTCATCATATCCATCACAATACATTGTGTACAGTGACAGGGTGCCCTCTAAGTCAATATCCATCACAATACATTGTGTACAGTGACAGGGTGCCCTCTAAGTCATCATATCCATCACAATACATTGTGTACAGTGACAGGGTGCCCTCTAAGTCAATATCCATCACAATACATTGTGTACAGTGACAGGGTGCCCTCTAAGTCAATATTCATCACAATACATTGTGTACAGTGACAGGGTGCCCTCTAAGTCAATATTCATCACAATACATTGTGTACAGTGACAGGGTGCCCTTTAAGTCATCATATCCATCACAATACATTGTGTACAGTGACAGGGTGCCCTCTAAGTCAATATTCATCACAATACATTGTGTACAGTGACAGGGTGCCCTCTAAGTCAATATCCATCACAATACATTGTGTACAGTGACAGGGTGCCCTCTAAGTCAATATCCATCACAATACATTGTGTACAGTGACAGGGTGCCCTCTAAGTCATCATATCCATCACAATACATTGTGTACAGTGACAGTGACAGGGTGCCCTCTAAGTCAAAATCCATCACAATACATTGTGTACAGTGACAGGGTGCCCTCTAAGTCATCATATCCATCACAATACATTGTGTACAGTGACAGGGTGCCCTCTAAGTCAATATTCATCACAATACATTGTGTACAGTGACAGGGTGCCCTCTAAGTCATCATATCCATCACATCACATTGTGTACAGTGACAGGGTGCCCTTTAAGTCAATATCCATCACAATACATTGTGTACAGTGACAGGGTGCCCTCTAAGTCATCATATCCATCACAATACATTGTGTACAGTGACAGGGTGCCCTCTAAGTCAATATCCATCACAATACATTGTGTACAGTGACAGGGTGCCCTCTAAGTCAATATCCATCACAATACATTGTGTACAGTGACAGGGTGCCCTCTAAGTCATCATATCCATCACAATACATTGTGTACAGTGACAGGGTGCCCTCTAAGTCAATATCCATCACAATACATTGTGTACAGTGACAGGATGCCCTCTAAGTCATCATATCCATCACATCACATCACATTGTGTACAGTGACAGGGTGCCCTCTAAGTCAATATCCATCACATCACATTGTGTACAGTGACAGGGTGCCCTCTAAGTCATCATATCCATCACAATACATTGTGTACAGTGACAGGGTGCCCTCTAAGTCAATATCTATCACAATACATTGTGTACAGTGACAGGGTGCCCTCTAAGTCATCATATCCATCACAATACATTGTGTACAGTGACAGGGTGCCCTCTAAGTCAATATCTATCACAATACATTGTGTACAGTGACAGGGTGCCCTCTAAGTCATCATATCCATCACAATACATTGTGTACAGTGACAGGGTGCCCTCTAAGTCATCATATCCATCACAATACATTGTGTACAGTGACAGGGTGCCCTCTAAGTCAATATCTATCACAATACATTGTGTACAGTGACAGGGTGCCCTATAAGTCAATATCCATATCAATACATTGTGTACAGTTACAGTGACAGGGTGCCCTCTAAGTCAATATCCATCACAATACATTGTGTACAGTGACAGGGTGCCCTCTAAGTCATCATATCCATCACAATACATTGTGTACAGTGACAGGGTGCCCTCTAAGTCAATATCCATCACAATACATTGTGTACAGTGACAGGGTGCCCTCTAAGTCATCATATCCATCACAATACATTGTGTACAGTGACAGGGTGCCCGCTAAGTCAATATCCATCACAATACATTGTGTACAGTGACAGGGTGCCCTCTAAGTCATCATATCCATCAAAATACATTGTGTACAGTGACAGGGTGCCCTCTAAGTCATCATATCCATCACAATACATTGTGTACAGTGACAGGGTGCCCTCTAAGTCAATATTCATCACAACACATTGTGTACAGTGACAGGGTGCCCTCTAAGTCATCATATCCACCACAATACATTGTGTACAGTGACAATGTGCCCTCTAAGTCAATATCCATCACAATACATTGTGTACAGTGACAGGGTGCCCTCTAAGTCAATATCCATCACAATACATTGTGTACAGTGACAGGGTGCCCTCTAAGTCATCATATCTATCACAATACATTGTGTACAGTGACAGGGTGCCCGCTAAGTCAATATCCATCACAACACATTGTGTACAGTGACAGGGTGCCCTCTAAGTCAATATCCATCACAATACATTGTGTACAGTGACAGGGTGCCCTCTAAGTCATCATATCTATCACAATACATTGTGTACAGTGACAGGGTGCCCTCTAATTCATCATATCCATCACAATACATTGTGTACAGTGACAGGGTGCCCGCTAAGTCAATATCCATCACAATACATTGTGCCCTCTAAGTCATCATATCCATCACAATACATTGTGTACAGTGACAGGGTGCCCTCTAAGTCAATATTCATCACAATACATTGTGTACAGTGACAGGGTGCCCTCTAAGTCAATATCCATCACAATACATTGTGTACAGTGACAGGGTGCCCTCTAAGTCATCATATCCATCACAATACATTGTGTACAGTGACAGGGTGCCCGCTAAGTCAATATCCATCACAATACATTGTGTACAGTGACAGGGTGCCCTCTAAGTCATCATATCCATCAAAATACATTGTGTACAGTGACAGGGTGCCCTCTAAGTCATCATATCCATCACAATACATTGTGTACAGTGACAGGGTGCCCTCTAAGTCAATATTCATCACAACACATTGTGTACAGTGACAGGGTGCCCTCTAAGTCATCATATCCACCACAATACATTGTGTACAGTGACAGGGTGCCCTCTAAGTCAATATCCATCACAATACATTGTGTACAGTGACAGGGTGCCCTCTAAGTCAATATCCATCACAATACATTGTGTACAGTGACAGGGTGCCCTCTAAGTCATCATATCTATCACAATACATTGTGTACAGTGACAGGGTGCCCGCTAAGTCAATATCCATCACAACACATTGTGTACAGTGACAGGGTGCCCTCTAAGTCAATATCCATCACAATACATTGTGTACAGTGACAGGGTGCCCTCTAAGTCATCATATCTATCACAATACATTGTGTACAGTGACAGGGTGCCCTCTAATTCATCATATCCATCACAATACATTGTGTACAGTGACAGGGTGCCCGCTAAGTCAATATCCATCACAATACATTGTGCCCTCTAAGTCATCATATCCATCACAATACATTGTGTACAGTGACAGGGTGCCCTCTAAGTCAATATTCATCACAATACATTGTGTACAGTGACAGGGTGCCCTCTAAGTCATCATATCCATCACAATACATTGTGTACAGTGACAGGGTGCCCTCTAAGTCAATATCCATCACATCACATTGTGTACAGTGTCAGGGTGCCCTCTAAGTCATCATATCCATCACATCACATTGTGTACAGTGACAGGGTGCCCTCTAAGTCAATATCCATCACAATACATTGTGTACAGTGACAGGGTGCCCGCTAAGTCAATATCCATCACAATACATTGTGTACAGTAACAGGGTGCCCTCTAAGTCAATATCTATCACAATACATTGTGTACAGTGACAGGGTGCCCTATAAGTCAATATCCATATCAATACATTGTGTACAGTTACAGTGACAGGGTGCCCTCTAAGTCAATATCCATCACAATACATTGTGTACAGTGACAGGGTGCCCTCTAAGTCATCATATCCATCACAATACATTGTGTACAGTGACAGGGTGCCCTCTAAGTCAATATCCATCACAATACATTGTGTACAGTGACAGGGTGCCCTCTAAGTCATCATATCCATCACAATACATTGTGTACAGTGACAGGGTGCCCGCTAAGTCAATATCCATCACAATACATTGTGTACAGTGACAGGGTGCCCTCTAAGTCATCATATCCATCAAAATACATTGTGTACAGTGACAGGGTGCCCTCTAAGTCATCATATCCATCACAATACATTGTGTACAGTGACAGGGTGCCCTCTAAGTCAATATTCATCACAACACATTGTGTACAGTGACAGGGTGCCCTCTAAGTCATCATATCCACCACAATACATTGTGTACAGTGACAGGGTGCCCTCTAAGTCAATATCCATCACAATACATTGTGTACAGTGACAGGGTGCCCTCTAAGTCAATATCCATCACAATACATTGTGTACAGTGACAGGGTGCCCTCTAAGTCATCATATCTATCACAATACATTGTGTACAGTGACAGGGTGCCCGCTAAGTCAATATCCATCACAACACATTGTGTACAGTGACAGGGTGCCCTCTAAGTCAATATCCATCACAATACATTGTGTACAGTGACAGGGTGCCCTCTAAGTCATCATATCTATCACAATACATTGTGTACAGTGACAGGGTGCCCTCTAATTCATCATATCCATCACAATACATTGTGTACAGTGACAGGGTGCCCGCTAAGTCAATATCCATCACAATACATTGTGCCCTCTAAGTCATCATATCCATCACAATACATTGTGTACAGTGACAGGGTGCCCTCTAAGTCAATATTCATCACAATACATTGTGTACAGTGACAGGGTGCCCTCTAAGTCATCATATCCATCACAATACATTGTGTACAGTGACAGGGTGCCCTCTAAGTCAATATCCATCACAATACATTGTGTACAGTGACATGGTGCCCTCTAAGTCAATATCCATCACATCACATTGTGTACAGTGTCAGGGTGCCCTCTAAGTCATCATATCCATCACATCACATTGTGTACAGTGACAGGGTGCCCTCTAAGTCAATATCCATCACAATACATTGTGTACAGTGACAGGGTGCCCGCTAAGTCAATATCCATCACAATACATTGTGTACAGTGACAGGGTGCCCTCTAAGTCATCATATCCATCACAATACATTGTGTACAGTGACAGGGTGCCCTCTAAGTCATCATATCCATCACAATACATTGTGTACAGTGACAGGGTGCCCTCTAAGTCAATATCTATCACAATACATTGTGTACAGTGACAGGGTGCCCTCTAAGTCAATATCCATCACAATACATTGTGTACAGTGACATGGTGCCCTCTAAGTCAATATCTATCACAATACATTGTGTACAGTGACAGGGTGCCCTCTAAGTCATCATATCCATCACAATACATTGTGTACAGTGACAGGGTGCCCTCTAAGTCAATATCCATCACAATACATTGTGTACAGTGACAGGGTGCCCTCTAAGTCATCATATCCATCACAATACATTGTGTACAGTGACAGGGTGCCCTCTAAGTCAATATCCATCACAATACATTGTGTACAGTGACAGGATGCCCTCTAAGTCAATATCCATCACAATACATTGTGTACAGTGACAGGGTGCCCTCTAAGTCATCATATCCATCACATCACATCACATTGTGTACAGTGACAGGGTGCCCTCTAAGTCAATATCCATCACATCACATTGTGTACAGTGACAGGGTGCCCTCTAAGTCAATATCCATCACATCACATTGTGTACAGTGACAGGGTGCCCTCTAAGTCATCATATCCATCACAATACATTGTGTACAGTGACAGGGTGCCCTCTAAGTCAATATTCATCACAATACATTGTGTACAGTGACAGGGTGCCCTCTAAGTCATCATATCCATCACAATACATTGTGTACAGTGACAGGGTGCCCTCTAAGTCAATATCCATCACAATACATTGTGTACAGTGACAGGGTGCCCTCTAAGTCAATATCCATCACAATACATTGTGTACAGTGACAGGGTGCCCACTGTCAATATCCATCACAATACATTGTGTACAGTGACAGGGTGCCCTCTAAGTCATCATATCCATCACAATACATTGTGTACAGTGACAGGGTGCCCTCTAAGTCAATATCCATCACAATACATTGTGTACAGTGACAGGGTGCCCTCTAAGTCATCATATCCATCACAATACATTGTGTACAGTGACAGGGTGCCCGCTAAGTCAATATCCATCACAATACATTGTGTACAGTGACAGGGTGCCCTCTAAGTCATCATATCCATCACAATACATTGTGTACAGTGACAGGGTGCCCTCTAAGTCATCATATCCATCACAATACATTGTGTACAGTGACAGGGTGCCCTCTAAGTCAATATTCATCACAACACATTGTGTACAGTGACAGGGTGCCCTCTAAGTCATCATATCCACCACAATACATTGTGTACAGTGACAGGGTGCCCTCTAAGTCAATATCCATCACAATACATTGTGTACAGTGACAGGGTGCCCTCTAAGTCAATATCCATCACAATACATTGTGTACAGTGACAGGGTGCCCTCTAAGTCAATATCCATCACAATACATTGTGTACAGTGACAGGGTGCCCTCTAAGTCATCATATCTATCACAATACATTGTGTACAGTGACAGGGTGCCCTCTAAGTCATGATATCCATCACAATACATTGTGTACAGTGACAGGGTGCCCTCTAAGTCAATATCCATCACAACACATTGTGTACAGTGACAGGGTGCCCTCTAAGTCAATATCCATCACAATACATTGTGTACAGTGACAGGGTGCCCTCTAAGTCATCATATCCATCACAATACATTGTGTACAGTGACAGGGTGCCCGCTAAGTCAATATCCATCACAATACATTGTGCCCTCTAAGTCATCATATCCATCACAATACATTGTGTACAGTGACAGGGTGCCCTCTAAGTCAATATCCATCACAATACATTGTGTACAGTGACATGGTGCCCTCTAAGTCAATATCCATCACATCACATTGTGTACAGTGACAGGGTGCCCTCTAAGTCATCATATCCATCACATCACATTGTGTACAGTGACAGGGTGCCCTCTAAGTCAATATCCATCACAATACATTGTGTACAGTGACAGGGTGCCCGCTAAGTCAATATCCATCACAATACATTGTGTACAGTGACAGGGTGCCCTCTAAGTCATCATATCCATCACAATACATTGTGTACAGTGGCAGGGTGCCCTCTAAGTCATCATATCCATCACAATACATTGTGTACAGTGACAGGGTGCCCTCTAAGTCAATATCTATCACAATACATTGTGTACAGTGACAGGGTGCCCTCTAAGTCAATATCCATCACATCACATTGTGTACAGTGACAGGGTGCCCTCTAAGTCAATATCCATCACAATACATTGTGTACAGTGACAGGGTGCCCGCTAAGTCAATATCCATCACAATACATTGTGTACAGTGACAGGGTGCCCTCTAAGTCATCATATCCATCACAATACATTGTGTACAGTGACAGGGTGCCCTCTAAGTCAATATCCATCACAATACATTGTGTACAGTGACAGTGACAGGGTGCCCTCTAAGTCAATATCCATCACAATACATTGTGTACAGTGACAGGGTGCCCTCTAAGTCAATATCCATCACAATACATTGTGTACAGTGACAGGGTGCCCTCTATGTCAATATCCATCACAATACTTTGTGTACAGTGACAGGGTGCCCTCTAAGTCATCATATCCATCACAATACATTGTGTACAGTGACAGGGTGCCCTCTAAGTCAATATCCATCACAATACATTGTGTACAGTGACAGGGTGCCCTCTAAGTCAATATTCATCACAATACATTGTGTACAGTGACAGGGTGCCCTCTAAGTCATCATATCCATCACAATACATTGTGTACAGTGACAGGGTGCCCTCTAAGTCATCATATCTATCACAATACATTGTGTACAGTGACAGGGTGCCCTCTAAGTCATCATATCCATCACAATACATTGTGTACAGTGACAGGGTGCCCGCTAAGTCAATATCCATCACAATACATTGTGTACAGTGACAGGGTGCCCTCTAAGTCATCATATCCATCACAATACATTGTGTACAGTGACAGGGTGCCCTCTAAGTCAATATTCATCACAATACATTGTGTACAGTGACAGGGTGCCCTCTAAGTCAATATCCATCACAATACATTGTGTACAGTGACAGGGTGCCCTCTAAGTCAATATCTATCACAATACATTGTGTACAGTGACAGGGTGCCCTCTAAGTCAATATCCATCACAATACATTGTGTACAGTGACAGGGTGCCCTCTAAGTCATCATATCCATCACAATACATTGTGTACAGTGACAGGGTGCCCTCTAAGTCAATATCCATCTCATCACATTGTGTACAGTGACAGGGTGCCCTCTAAGTCAATATCCATCACAATACATTGTGTACAGTGACAGGGTGCCCTCTAAGTCAATATCCATCACAATACATTGTGTACAGTGACAGGGTGCCCTCTAAGTCAATATCCATCACAATACATTGTGTACAGTGACAGGGTGCCCTCTAAGTCAATATCCATCACAATACATTGTGTACAGTGACAGGGTGCCCTCTAAGTCAATATCCATCACAATACATTGTGTACAGTGACAGGGTGCCCTCTAAGTCAATATCCATCACAATACATTGTGTACAGTGACAGGGTGCCCTCTAAGTCATCATATCCATCACAATACATTGTGTACAGTGACAGGGTGCCCTCTAAGTCAATATCCATCACATCACATTGTGTACAGTGACAGGGTGCCCTCTAAGTCAATATCCATCACAATACATTGTGTACAGTGACAGGGTGCCCTCTAAGTCAATATCCATCACAATACATTGTGTACAGTGACAGGGTGCCCTCTAAGTCAATATCCATCACAATACATTGTGTACAGTGACAGGGTGCCCTCTATGTCAATATCCATCACAATACAATCATAATGCTCACAGTATGTTATGTTTTATTTTGCAGGGTGAGAATGAAGGTCCAGTGACAAAGAGTGTTCGTGTCACCTCTGCTTTAATCTTGAAAAACTTAGTGAGGTATTCCAGCACTGCAAGAAGGCAAGTTGTTTGAAATAATTCTTAAAGTAATAATCATGCTTTTTATCAGCATCAGACACTGTAAAGCGATACCATCTTCCCACCTTGACAACGCAAGGTTAAGTAGTAGGTTCAATCATGGGTGTCCTGTTCTGTGCATTTTGTGACACCAATGAACAAAGACTGAGATAAACATTTCACTACAGATTGTATTTCTTTATAATCCTGTGAAATTTGGTCTTTTTGCAGGTCAATGAAATTAATAAATACTGGGGTGACCTATCAAGAGTATGCAAAAGTCCTGACAAAAAATTGTCCAATTGAGTGCCAGAAAAACTAATATTTTGTTACTTGACTACCGTACTCGACCGCGTTAGAGCCCAGGGGCTTCAACTCAGAAAATCATGATTTTTTAGGGGTGGGCGCTTACCCGAGCACCCCCCTCAAAAAAGAGTGCAAATGAAAAATTTGATTCATCAAGTGACAGATTACGTCTTTGAAGGAAAATCAAATTACGTCATTGATTTTCACAATGAAGAAACAGAAATGATCACAAAAAATATGCACATTTTATTAGTCCCCGTTCGGACGCAGTCCGAAAACGGGGACTTATGTTTTGCCCTGTGTGCGTCCGTCCGTCCGTGCGTCCGTGATCACCTGTATCTCGAACATGCATGGACCGATTAAGTTCAAACTTCACTCATACATCACACATTATCTGGGACATATGCACATGCATTTCTTTCATGATCCGATTAACGATAGCCGAATAGCGGCCATTTTAAGGCCGAAAATGCATCAAAATCGCACATTTTCACCATTCCGGACCTGGATCTCAGTTATGCATGGACGGATTTTGTTCAAATTTGGTACATACATTAAACATAATAGGACCTTGATGCACGTCATTTTTTTTTTGGATCGGGTTCGAAATGGCCGACTGGCGGCCATTTTGTTTTAAAGAATTCAGTTCTGGATCCGTATCTGAGACATGCTTGGATTGATCGAGTTCAAACTTCACACACACAAGGTACATCATGTCACAAATATGTATGTGCATTTGTTTCATGATCTCATTAACGATAGCCAAATGGGGGCCGCTTTAAGGCCGAAAATGCATTGAAATCGCACATTTTCCCAATTCCGGACCCGTATCTCAGTTATGCATGGATGGATTTTGTTCAAATTTGGTACATACTTTAAACATAATAGGACCTTGATGCACGTCTTTTTTTTTTTCGGATCAAGTTCGAAATGGCCGACTGGCGGCCATTTTGTTAAAGAATTCAGTTCTGGATCCGTATCCAAGACATGTCTGGATTGATCAAGTTCAAACTTCACACACACATGGTACATCATGTCACAAATAGATATGTGCATTTGTTTCATGATCTGCTTAACAATAGCGGAATGATGGCCATTTTAAGGCCGAAAATGCATCAAAATCACGTATTTTCACAATTCCAGAACCGGATCTCAGTCATGCATGGATGGATTTTGTTCAGATTTAGCACAATGTGTTGTACATATGCAGGTGCATTTCGGTCATGATCTGCTTTGAATGTATATGTCACTCAAATATGAACGGAACGGGGATGTGTCATTGACAATGACTTGTTACAATAATAATTACGTAAAAATTAAAAACATTCAGTCGAAGTCAAAATTGTCATATTATCTCCATTGACGAACGGTGTTAGATTGTACGCAAACTCTCCATGAAAATCACTTTCCGCCATGATGCATTTACAGATTTGACCTGCGTTCTTTGATCTAATGGGTCAAGTTCGTTATTAACCAATCAGAATGCTTTGTACTGACGTAATTCTTCGGAAATTCCCGAACACTTTCCGGTAACGCAATGCGGAAGTGAATTATCGATGTCGAAGTACGATCTATTGGAATTGAATTCAGCAAATAAATGACATGGTTTTTCCAAAAAAAACTAGTAACTAGCCATTTTTGAGAGGTAAACTGAATATGGCATGATAGTGGGCGCTTTCCTGGGCATGGCGCTAACACGGTCGAGTACCATATTTGATTGCGTAGCATTAGTGTCAAAAATTGTCATTAAAACTTTATTATGATTTACAAACACAATTATGATATTTAATAATTTGCTTCTAATTGTTTTATTGCAGGAATCTTTTACGATATGAGCGACACCTTGCCAACTTAGCACTAAGTAACCTAGAAGCTGGTCTCACCATAGCTAAATGTTTAGGTGAATTAAAACACCAAGTAGATGCAGAAATACAACACAAGATTGTAAGGCAAAGGTGAAACATGCTTTGTCAGTGTTAAATGTTCTGTTACCTGGGATCTAACCACTCAAACGTTGGCAATCAACTGATTTGATATATGACAGAATACCACTGAGGAATCATGAATTCAATGAAGTATTGTCCTCAGCGGGTATTTGCTTTTGATAATCATTTTGCCAGTCATGCATTTGCAGTTAATGTAGAATCTTGGTACTCTGAAACAATGGATAATATTAACTCTATACTAAAGCATGGATGTCCTTCAGTGTATGCTGGTTATTACAATTGCATCTGTCATATTGCACAATGTGTCATTTGTATCTCAAGAGCTATGACATGGAATCTATGCAAGGTCTACCAACATAAGCTGTTCTTCACAAGTGCCTAGGTACATGTATATTGAATATACTGTGGTGGCCATTGATTAGATTACACCAGTGCATTTCATAATGTGCATTGAGTACAACTTGGACAGCAGTTGAAGGGTATCAGTACATTCATTGTTGATCATCTGAAAAAATTTGTGTATGTAGTGTGTTTGCCAAGCTGTTGCTACTGGAGACTGCCCATAATGATTGACATCATTTCATAGACATTTGCCTCTGTATTAGTAGAGAGTAGACAAAATCAGTGGAACTCGCTTAGATTCTTGCAAAAGATCTGCTGTTTTCAAGAACCAGTCATTTTGAAACCCTGGGAATCCAAACTGACACTCTGTTAATAGTGGTATTTCATCTGATGGGATTAGAACATTTGGCAGTTGAAATAGAATTCTTTTGTAATTTAAATTACTATAATGGCATTATGAGGCTTACTGATTGGTTAAACCATGTCACATGTTGATGACAGTGGTACATTTTTGTAACATTGTATTTTTACATGGAAGTGAGTAGTTGATTAATATTGATTACACCAGTGTCTTTTGTTTTGTTGGTAATTTTGATGGGGCTAATTATTACATAGAAGTGCATTCCTAATATGGCAATTATGTCATGAATATTCAGGTTATGTTGAAATTTCCCTATTATATGGCGTTACAAATATTCATAGGTCTTGGAATATATCATTAATATTCATTGTATTTAAAAAAAAAAAAGGATCACTTCAGCCAGCGTAGCAATACAATTTTATACAATATCTAATTTGTTTGCATGCTTTCTTTATTTATTCGCTAATTTAACTGAAACTGATGTTACCATGAACTGTTCTAAGGGTTCATGTGATGTGTTGGGGGGGGGGGGTGAGTCACTTTTAAGGTTTTACACTAAGATAAGATGTAGAATATGGACATTTTGTGTCTGTGGAAACATAGATGGATCTAATAAAATGTTTTTTCTCCATAGAGAATGATTTTGTTAATATATTTTCTGAAAAAAAAGATACTATCTTCTGAACAAACCCAAATTTTGTCAAACAAGTCCACAATTTAATGCATGTAAAGTATGTAGCAATTCATGTTATGTTGGCAAATAATTTAATGAATTCTCTGACTGTACAAATTCAAATATAGGTTTGATTTCTATAGTGTTTCAGCTTTTCTTTTCCTTTTTGGATGTTTCTAATTTGTATATAGCACAAGTAAAATTTGCCTTTTTCCCTCTTAAATCCTGTATAAAGTATTGACAGTATTATATTATTTTCTCTTTTATTGTCTTTTCACATTTGTTGCTGCAAAAGTAAGCTGCAATATTTTGTACAAATTTGATGCCCGTTTAATATTTTAACCCCAGAATAAATTCTTGTTATCCCATGATCTGTACAAGTACTTTAATCATAGAAAACGTGATTGACATAATCATGATAACAGTTTTCACCAGGTCTTGCACCATAGTCCTACTATACTATCTATGCTTGCACCCACTCAGTAGTATTGTATAACTTTTGTAAACTGAACAATGTATGTTGGCTTTGCACTACTTCTTTAGATCATGAAGTGATTGGAACTGATTAGATCAAACCTTATTTATTTAGTTAAATGCAGACAGTGTAACACACAAACTACTGGGAAAATACTTCTTTTTGTCTTGAAACAGGTAAATTTTAAATGAACAAAACTATCACCTAATATTATTTATATAATTCCAGTATGACAAATAAATTCAATCTGAATAGAATGGAATCTAGTCTAGATAAAATTACTATTACCAGTTTGATATTGACCCAACCAGTTCTAATCATGTAACAATCTTCAGATGTACTCAGCAAAACAATCAGAAGCGTAATTGGCAATATTAATGTTTTGATGTGCAATGTAGTGGGAACAATCAACAAGAAACTTGTCTAAGGCACTTCCTCATTGACTTGCTCACTGATACAGTACCTTAGTATGTCAATAAACCTCTGTAAACAAACACCCTGAAGTAATAACATTAATCTCAGTTGACTATGCATGTGTTTTTTTTTATCATGACTCTCACAGCCTAAACATGGCATCTCTTATCTAAACCATGATGCTTATATAAAATTCTTGGATGACTGCTGAATTTTGATAAAAAGATCAATTGTTCATCTTCATTGACCACTTTATTTGTGAGTCACCAGTAGCTATCAAGGGGAGGTATGTTTTTGACACAAATCTGTAATCTTATTATTATCCATGGTTTGTATTATAATGTTGCATCTTCAAAAATTAGTTCAAATATCTAATAATATTGGTTCTTGCAAAAAATTTGAAATTCAAAGTTTGAAAACAAGGATTATTTATTCATGGGTTACAAATCACTGCCAACACATCTTGGAGTTATCTCTTCTTGCTACCTGTCAATCACTGACCAAGGTTTACTCTGTGCAAGTCAGCATTACAATATTTTGTAGATAGAGAACACTGTTTGACACATCACACTGGAACACTAGTTTTGATAGAGAACACTGTTTGACACATCACTCTGGAACACTTGTGTAGATAGAGAACACTGTTTGACACATCACTCTGGAAGACTTGTGTAGATAGAGAACACTGACACATCACTCTGGAACACTTGTGTTAATAGAGAACACTGTTTGACACATCACTCTGGAACACTTGTGTAGATAGAGAACACTGTTTGTCAAGTCACTCTGGAACACTTGTGTAGATGGAGAACACTTTGACATAATTTTTTACGTATTTGTCCAGAGTCATGACTACCAAGTAAACAAGCAACTATATGACAGCTACGTTGTACAATAAACCATGGTATATATTATAATCTTATCTCTGTTTGTTGTTACTGGCAGTAGATGAACAATTTACACATAACATATTTTAATGTTTTTATTTCCCTTCACAAACTTTTATTTTTCCAAATCAATTTGTTTGTAATTATGGGCATTTATTAATATCTGTTGACAGATTGAATCATCAAAGGTGATTTTATATCATATCTATGCAGGGACTGACTTGTGTACATAAACAGTTCTAGAACAGGACAAAAAAAAAAGATCCTATTCTTCCAATTTCTAGTAAACTTTCATTTTTTTTTTTATGCCATCGATTTGAAAGTGATTGAGAATTTAAAACTTAATGATCTTTTGAGCATTGTATTTCCACATTTTGAATGATCCGTTCTTTATACCATATTATTATTCACTCAGAATATTTTCTGGATTTTGTTTTTTGTTAAGTGTGTATAAAATGTAGTTGAGAAAAGTTAGTTCCACATTTTCTTGGTATTTCTGGGAGTATTTTCTCCTGCGAGTTTATCCAATGTTTGTAACTTACACTAAAAGAAAATGTTCTTAGACAATTATTTGTGCAGATCCAAATAAAGAAATTTGGTTTGTCTACATCTAATATTTTGCTTGCTTGTAATCATCTACATGTATGACTGGTCCTTATTGCATATTATAACATATCATACCCCATATTTGGATATGACGTTATGTCATTGCTACACATTATTAGACAATAGAGTATTATGTTGGATCTGGACCTGCATACCATTGTGACGTTAAATTTGGTAATAAAATAAATTGAAAAGTAAAATAAATCAAAGCATGTTAAAATGAAATTACATGTAGAAAATATCAGCCTAATACATTTGTTTATGATCGACTTTGTGTGTTATGTGTTTTAGCATAGAGGAATGTATGCATTTATATTATGGGGACACAGTTTTACAGGTTGTGCATTAATATTTTTGGCATAATAGGAGGTATCAAACAGATTCCAATGGTATATAAAAATAATAAACGTACAGCACCATATTACATTTGGAGACTATAGTCTACTCATCTGCTGCTTGCACAATATGGTGTGTCATTCATTACTGTTACATTATATCATTTGCAATACCGTAAAATACCTAATTTTGACAACATGTTTAACATAAGCCAACCCCATGAGTTGGTTAATATCAGAAAAACCTAATCTAAACAGACTCGTGTGGGCATGGCCACCATATTTGAAAGTTGAGAAGAGATGTACCAAACAACTGCTCATTGACCCATGATCCTGGACAAATTTTCATAAACATGTGACTAAACTTGCTGGCCTTGGAAGAGAAATATTTTTGTTGATAGTAACAAGCGGTCTCATAATCTGTGAAATAAAATAGTACCACCCATATACAAAAAGTGCAGCATTTGCAAACTAAATTTTGAATCTGTTGTTGGATAGAGGTGGCCAATATTCATATTATGTAGCAGGCAATGCATACCCATAGAACGTCCAAGCACTGCAGAAGGGAAGTTACTGGTATTAGCTTACATGCAAGTTGAGGAGGATACGTGTGTCGCCACTGATCAAAATCTCTCTAAGCACTATTCCTTTGCCAGAACATGACTACCTTATCATTCTGAAGATGTTTTATGATGAATGAGCTGTTTCGCTACCAATAATATCACTGTAACCATAAGATCATATCAGCATGAAAAGGTGTCTGAAGTACAATCAATACAAATAGACACATGACATGTTATAAATGATTAACATATGTGACAAGCATTCACTTCGCATTGACGTCACGGATGAATACACGCTCCTGCATAGACATATGACTAGAAGCTGGTTGGCTTTGCGACACACCGCGCAAATTATTATAGCAAATTCTGTTGTCTCTTTTGAATTAAACTTTCGATAATTACATTATAATTCTATTATAAAATATCTAAACAGCTTTTCTGAAAGCACTGTAATATTCTTTTGTATTACATTTTTTTAAATTTATTATTATATACAAGACATACTAAATGTTCATTATCTGTACGGTCATCGCCCACGTCTGACCACAAACAAACTATTTCTGGATATTTTAGTTCCCATTGAGGACTTGTGTCTGCCCACCTCTATCTTGGAGATGCCTGGACTGATCAGATTGAAGTTTCCCACACACATCATTCATCTTAGGATACATATACGATCGGGTTCAATATGACTGAATGACGGCCATTTTTGACACCTGTGTGCAAAGCACACAACAGGAGACTTTGTATGTCTGTCTGTCTGTCTGTATATCTGTCTGTCTGTCTGTACGTTCCACCGATATCTCAAGAACTACTTGATGCATAGATGCTTTGGGCTTATGAGCAGGTTTGATTAGGTTTCCGTAAAAATCTATTATATTAATCACCTTATTTGCATAGTTATTCAATTTTCAGATTTCACACTGTCAATTATTCCATTCCAATGAAACTTGGTACATAGATGGTCTGTGACATGGTGCAGACCTTATTAGTTTTACACTCCAATCTGTGCACATTAATTGCCTGATTTGCATAATTAGTTAGTTTTCAGCTTTTTCATCAATGTTTGAAGTGCAAGTAAGTTTTTGGTTACTTTTTAATATAGATCCAACACTTAGTACACAAGAGTTCTTTCTAAGCTTTCTTTGATTATGCTTAAAATTCAAGCATGCATTACGTTCAAACTTGGTACATACATTGGACATAATGAGACCTTGATGTCATTGGCGGCCATTTTTTTAAAACAGATGTTCTGGGCCATATCTCTGACATGATTTGATCATTCTGTTCACACTTATTGATACATCATGTCGCTTATGTGCACGTATATTAGCTCGACGATAAAATTTAAGATGGCTAAATGGCGCCCAATTTAAGTTGAAAATCCATCAAAATCGAGCATCAATTGTCAAATTTGAGTTACAATACCGGAGTTTGAAGATATTTGTGATATAGAGGAGTATTATGAATGGACAAACACTAAATGTTAAGGACAATACTAGCCTTTAACACGCTGTCATTCATTGCTCAAGAAAAAGGTTGCAGTGTATTGACATAACTCATTACGATCTCAGGGTCACAACTCATTTACATAATGCAAAATGAAGTAATCTAGTAAATAAAGATGAACTCATCTATTCTTCAAACATTGGTTGGGACTGTACAGCAGGAGAAATCTGGTTACCATGTCACAGCTGTTTTCAAGATCATAGAACTGCAGGATATCTTTCCGAGGACGCTGTAACTTCAGAACTCATGCTAGCACCTGAATCATCTTGACTGTGCTAAATGCTCTAACTTGAGTACAAAACGTACGCGATAGAAATGTGATAATATAAAAGAAAACGATACCTAACGTCACCTAGCAGCTAGGTGCTTGAAATATTATAATAGCCATATACCATATATTGACAAAATACACTTTGAAATATATATCCAACACAATGACGTTCTATTCTTGTCAACTCGGGCCTGTTAAGATTTCAGCCATATATATGATTGCTGTGTGCATTGTTACTCTCACGATGTGTCGTTTTGTGTCAAATTATTTCACTACACACTGGGATATTGTATACAGTACTATTAGGAAAATCAGTAACCTTGTGGCAATTCATAAACCACATGCCATTCCGTGTTTGCATAGATACTCGTTCAGGAGAATTTTAGTTTCAAAAAGATACATTCCGTATACATATTCAACTTACTATGTAATTCTTGCACTCCCCAAACTTAAACATTGATACTTTTTGAATATGATATTTTTATGAATGTGTAATTACGAGATGTCTAGTAAACATTCTTATTTTGATAACCAAAAAATATACATATAAATACAGGTAGAACAATTAAATAATAACACATGCTTGTGAGGGTAATATCACGATTTGTTGCCTGCCCAAGGGATGGTGGTCATGACCAACAGCCCGAAGGCAGACAACAAATCGTGATATTGCCTGAATCAAGGAAATACTCGCTGTTACGGCACGCCTGATTGGCTGAAAATGAGTATGCGCACTTGATTTACCCAGAACTCTGTGCGAATCCCCCTTGATTCTGGCTGCTGGCCATTTTCGATCATGAAATTGTCAGATATCACCAGAAAACTCGCGATTTGTGCAGTTTTGAATAAAACCAAGTTAGCGATTATGAACAATGGTTATTAACGTAACACCTGACCCCCTCTGCACTTTTTGTTTCGTATTTTAAGGTAAGAAATCGACATTTGAAACCGACAGGGTGTCGATTTACTAGGTGCCGTGTTTCACAACTTGTTTATTTATATACGTATAGCGGATGATTTAAAAAAAAAATTAGTATTTATTGATTTTCAGCCCCCAAGTGACTGTGGTTTCACGCCTGTGGCCGACAAATTTAAAATGTCTATTCCTGGCGTTTGCAAGATATGGAGACGATTCATTGAAGGAGATTGTCGGAAATAGATATGGATAGAATTATTGTTTACTATTTTTACTGATATTGTGTATCGTGTTATATTATTATACTGTTATATACATCGTTTGTACCGCCTAAAGCTTGAATGTAACAAAACGGGATACGACCTTGAACACTGTGCTATGAGCGAACGTGAGAGGCAACACCACAATATTTGTATTGACCAATCACAGTATTGTATATTTGTATCTAGTTTTCCCGCTCGAATTCAGAATCCCCACGAGGGTATTTAAGCATTCATTGTAATTGTTTCAGGGCTCTTCTATGTTATGTTCACGAATAAACAACTTGTGTTCTACTCTTAAAAGTACTTGTCTTGTCTGATTGCTGGACTGCTGGTATTATAAAGAATATTACGTCCAAAAATACGACTTCCCACAGAGATCGAAACGTTACAAGGGGGTCGTTCTCCAGAATAGACGAAGAACACAAAGAATTAATAGAAACGATGAAACGACAACAGCCGTCAATTTACATATAAAGTTATGAAAGACAAAATAGAAGAATATGGCAATGTCCCCGGTGGCGTGTCTAAAAGCGCGATTGCACGAATAGTGAGAACCAAACTTACGGGAGGTGCATGGACATTCAAAAGGTTGACTTCAGTAGCGAGGGAAAAATTTACCGAAGGTAATATTGTTTACTGCAACAAGTTTGTCAATTTCCTGCACACCATTGATCCCATGAAGATACAGTTTTTTTGACGAAGCTGGAGTAAGAGTCAGCAAAGATATGAACCCGCACTTCGGCCATGCTCTTCTAGGTGAGCGTGCAGTCGAAATACAACGCTACACGAAATCGGCGAGCGTGACTTTGCACCTTCTGTGCAACTTGGGAGGTATTACATATTTCAAGGTGTTCAACAGTACAACAGATACCTACCAGTTTCTCATTTTTTTCGAAGAAGCTGGCGAAAATGTTAGACCGCTAACCGAGCGACCAGTGCTGGAATATGATGACATTGTTGTATTGGATAACCACCCAACGCATCAACATGAAGGCGGTCGCTACCTCGGTCAATGGTTGGAAAACATGGGAATCGGCATGGTGTATACTCCCTATTATTCACCAGAATTGAACCCGGCAGAGTTTGTTTTCGGGAAAATGAAGCAGATATTGTCTTCCCAGCGTTTTAACGAACTCATTCGACGAGACTTGCATCTTGCTGTGATGGAAGCACTCAGAGAAATTACACCGAGGGATTTATTCGGTTACTACCAATGTGTTGGGTTCATGTATTTGTAACTGAATCAGGCTGCTGACAATAGATTATGTTTCGAACTTACTGCACGTATTAACAACATTCATTCAAAATTTGGGACTCGAATGAATTTGAAATTATTTTAGTTTTGTATTACCACATTGCTAGTTGGATCTTCAACACTATTTTTAACGTGTGCCACTTTACAATCTGATGCTTCTTTTGTATGATTGTAGTTATTATTCCCATCGTTTCAATATAATTTGTTATATAAATAAAAGAAACCCGTAACTCATAAACAAGGTCATATGGTTTATTTCAAAGCAAATACAAAACATTGCATAGTTATTTATTTCTGACAATTGTCAAGCTGTTGTATCAGTTTAGTTACGACAATTTCAAAATAACAGTAACAACAAACAGCAGTAACGCTAGGAACAAACAAAGGGTATATCTTTAAATGCGGAAAATTAAAAATGTTAACGCTTACTATTTACTAATAATACTAATAGTGTATCCATGCAGTATAGCAGTGACCCAATGAAACAGTTTACTGTAAACAAGTCAGTATCAATGAACTTCAAAATACAGCCACCTGTAAATTTTAACAAGCGACAACAAGCAAACACAACTAAACTCACTGCACCAACCAACGTATTTTGCAAATAATTTCAAATGACTGGGGTGCAATCTACACTAACGACTGACTCCAATAACCACTGCATCACTTTGAGTTGACTATGACCAACAACTGGAATTATTTGCAATAGAATCAGAATCCTGTCAAATTTAAAAGTTCTGGAGTAATTCTTGATTATCATTCGATCTGCTTGGCTTCCGATGTTTTTCATTCTCCCGCATATCACGAGAAGTGTTGCCAGATTTACCTCCGAATATGTACATGTTTCAATAATACATGCATCCCAGTTGATCGCAATGTCATTTTTATCGTGCAATAACCATGTCTAAATTGTAATAAATTATTATTGGTAGTACTAGAGTCATGTTGTGTTGATAATGCTGTCACCGGATCAACACGCTCAGTCTCCGCAATGTCTAGCGATTATTTTTTAGTCCACGCATAGACATATCAATTGGCATGTCGTTCAAACACTGGTCATCTGACTAAGTTTTAACAAAACGTGAAAAAAGCGCTTTCACTTTTATATTGTATTTGTGTCTTGGTCGGGTTATAACATGTACTCGGTGACAACTCGTTAACAGAAAGTTCGGTAAGTCTTGAATGTTGACTTCGGTTTGGATTGGTCTCGAAATATCGACGAAGAGAACGATTGAATGTACTGAAATCAACGTTGTCATAGTGAATACTAGTGTGTACACGAGAAGGTTGTGACGTGACAAGCTCGTCGTTGATCCGGGTTGTTCCAGGGCCATAGACTGTATTGGCAAATCCGGATTTCGGTTCACAAGACAATAATTGACTGGTGAATGATTCAGTAGTATGCCTACATTTTGGTACGGGAATCTCTGGACTGACCCTGTGTCGTGCTGCGTGTTGGTTGAAGGAAGGCGTCAAGTCGACCGGAGCTTCATCACTCAGAACGGTACATGACGGGTTCTCATATTTCCTGCCAGTGGCAGTAACGGTGTCTTGTTTTGTCTGTAGTGGCAACGCCACTGTGACGTCGAAAGCCGAACCCGGGACAGAATCGTGTTCGTTGCGAAGAGTTTGTTTGCAAATTAAGTCCACTTTGTTTTGCATTCTTGATATTACATCTATCAGATTTTCAATTACAGCAACTCCTTCATTTCGTGTCGCACGGTCTTGATCAAATCTAAAAGTAATCAAACTTTGTTGAATCCCAAGTTTCAACATCAAGTCGTCTTGTTCTTTTTCTACTTTGCTACAGTATTTTTTTTCTGCCGACATTTCGCCGATGTTTTCACTTGCAGTATTGTCACCCATGTAGTGTGTAATACCATCTTGAATTTTCAAGGTGAATGTTCCGGCGAAGCACTCCACTCTATATCGCCTTGAAGTATTTCATTAGGACTATGTGTATATGACAATGCCCTCACAGTTTAGAATCAGTTTAACAACAGCCAATCATATAACTTCTTTCTTCAACGCGCTTGGCCAAGCTATCAAAATCTTCGAGGCGGAGCTAAGTCACTAAACGCTCCACTTTGCTATTTAAGACGCGCACCACAATACCATGTATTTCTATGGACTCTGCGAGCTGCTGTGCACTGCATATGTAGGGGGTGACAACAACCATCCCATAATACCATTTTCTGAGAATTTATTGGTCTTTGTTTCACCATGATGGTTGCCAGGCGGTGAAAATGCAACTCACTGATATTCAGACCAAAGCTATTCAAGCTTTACTTAATAATAGTGGTAATAGTGTTGTCACCACTGTTGACTATTATAGAAGAGTAGGTGTTATACCCCAAAGCTCGTGATATCACTGCAACACATATCGGCAGTAATGAAGCCGAAAATATCAGAAATGCAGAGCTCCGAGTGTTTTCTGGCAGTCTTTGTAACAAAGCTTTCTATTGGTCGGTAAACTTTCTATCGCGCAACCACGTGACATACACGATTATGAATGGTATTACCGCACGGTGTTGTAGAGGGAGGAATGTCCGAACGGAACAACACCGTGCAGGCGGACGATGGTGTAATACCGGCGTCTGTATTTACCGTGGATTCAGTGGCTTCTGGCCAAGTAACACCTTTCATTTTCCAGAGGTCTATTACTTTTCTCTGTTTTGCGCTTGAATGTCTTTTTTGTTCATTTTCTCCCGTTTTTTGATTGTCAAATTCACAGATTAATTCCTGTAGATCAATCGGGTCACCCGGAAGTCTTCCTTCTAACATTGTTTCAAGTTTTCTACTGTCCGTATTGACTTCCAACCATTTTAACTGGCTCTCAGTTGTCAGATATTTGTCCGTGTCACTGGCAATGAGTTGTTGTCTTATTTTTGCAGCAAATGTGTTCCGGGTAGCCGAGATATATTTTCTAACCTTTCAAGTTCTAGATTTTTATTATTTTTACTCATTTTCTGTCTTTCGTTTCGGTGTTCACTCCTGGTCACGTCTTTACAAAACGCAGCACTTTCACACTTGGGATAAGTACAGTGAAGTACGTTATGTCCCAGGCGCTGATGACATTTGCTACATGTTGGTCCACGGATATTAGTATGTAATGACGACGTTGGCTGGAATGACTCTTCAAGACACCGTTTCTCAAGTCTTTCTGTTTCATTCTGATTATTTTCAATGTCTTCCAATAAATCTTCTCTCATTTTCTCGGTCGGAGACAGGTATTTTAAAGTTGAACCACCAACGTTAATAACATCCGGTCGGATGCTACTTTGTGTCTTTTGCCTGGTAGTTCGCCGATTTTCTCTAACTTGATCTCGCTCAGTATCGTCAATGCGACGTTTTGATTTCTTGCTACTGGTAAAATTACTATGAGTCTCAGAAAGTTCAACATTGTGCTTACGAATAATAACCTTTGGAGATGAGTTTAACGTTACACGTTTATCGACAGCTAGGGTTGGCTTGTCTGCTTTCAGTGGAGTTCTCAGCTTGGCGCTTCGTGCAAAATTAGACGTGACGTCTGTTGCCGTAACTCGCCATGATGACATCGAGAAAAAAGTCTCGGACGACTGATTATGGAAATACGCGCTATAGTATTTGATTGGTTGAATTCGGAGGTCATGTCGGGTCAATGGGCGTAACTTTGTGACGTTGAGGGCGTGGTTTACACTTATTTTTTTGGCGCGTCGACTTTTCGTTTGAAAAGTTGGATGACAGCTAGTCTGGTTCCCTGCCCCATTTCAACGCTGAGGGCGGTTTTAGAAAAGGGTCAGGTACGGGGTATTACATCCAAGGCGGTTATTGGTAGTTACGTACGGAACATCTGATTCGTCACTGAGACAATTCAACATGGCGGCTTCCATGGACATGGAGTTTGTTATGAAAACAAAGATTGCTTTAGCACATGTAAACGCAAACAGTCATTCATGTTACACATATTTAAGACCAAAGCAAGTTGATTGTTTGAAGGCATCCACTGATAGTGATTGTATAGGCTTGTTGCCTACCGGTTATGGAAAATCACTGATTTTTGAGTGCCTTCCCTACATGTCAGCTTCACACAGTCCCAGGACAGTGATCTTGATCTCGCCATTGAATGCTATTATAGAAGAACAGTCTCGTAGACTCGGCGCAAGGTCAGTGCGGTTAAATCCGGAGTTTGACTGTAGTTTGTCCAGTTTCATTAGTTGTGAGTATTTGTATATACTGTCTCACCCAGAACACATAATGACCAAGAAACTCTTCGCCGTATTTCGTGGCGACATTTGGCAACACAAGGTATCTCATATTGTTGTTGACGAAGCACACTGTGTAGTACAATGGGGAAGTGATTTCCGTCCGGAATATCGAAATCTGAAAGACCTATGGCCACCGGTACGAAAAGAACACAGCAAGAAATATCATCACATCTTCTGCTTACCAATCCTGTTATTATCGCTGCCAGCATAGATAGACCAAACATAATGTTCCATGTGACAAAAAGACTTCCAAACAACAGAATTGAAGAGTCTTTTAAGGAGATCTTCAAACCACTTATTGATGAATTGCGCAGTAAACAGGAATGTTTTCCACAAACAATTGTTTACTCATCACTTAAATGGTGTGGATTTGCTCACGAATTGTCCTTAATGCCAACTTTTGACAGTGATATAGATGATATATCTGGTCTGGTGGCTCAATTCCATGCCTCATGCACTAACAAGGTAAATTTAAGTTATTTTGTTAACTATAAATACTAACTTGGATATGACTTCTACTGTTTAACGATTGTTTTCCATATTCTGTATGGTATGGTATGTTATTTTTGTTGTTGTATAGTAAATAACAAATTGGTCCTCTGATGGTTTTACCAATAAAAAAATAAAGTGAATATTTATTTGTTAATTGTTATATATATAAATCATTTGTTCCGGGTTTATAAGCAGCTTTGTCTATAACATTTAGGTAAACAATGTGGCTGTTGCCTCATCAAATGACACACTGAAAGATCAGACACGTGATAAGTGTGTGTTCTTTATCAAATTGGTGAATGCAGTTCACTTTACACTTAAGCCAAATTTGTATAAAAGATATAGCGACTGTGCCCCTTTAACTGTATTTGCTATATTAGATGTTTATCTCCAACACAAGAACAGATAAGCCATCAAAATTTGTTGTATACTGTTCTGTATATTAATAATTTGTGCATTTTTTTTACTATAAATGCACCTCTGTCATTTAACTATCATATGATATTCTGTTACATTACCTTTGCCACAACAATTAACTTGAGCCATTTGGCTATTTCATATCAACTTGCATATTGACAATTTATATATCATACTTTTATCATTAAGCAGATGAAGAAAGAGGTGATCGATGGCATGCAGACCATGAATTGTGGTATCAGATTGTTATTTGCAACTGAGGCATATGGGATGGGTGCAGATCCAAAACAAGTCAGGCGAATTATCCATGCTGGTGTACCAAGAACAATGGAAAGTATGTTAAAATGCATGTAGTTCAGTCTAAATGTAGTAATGCAATGTTACGCACAAAATTCATGAATTTTCAGAGCGCATTGTACATATTTGACATACAATGTGTAAAACCAAGTTCCTTTATTGTGTGCATGATCTTATTATTATACTGCTTGTAAGTGTTGCCAACATTTTGAATGTTTTATTTGTTTTGATTATTTAATGACCACAAGCAATTGGTTGGTTCAAGAGAATCTGAAGTCCCAATAATCCTGTAATCCTGTCATGAGTGTAGTTATTGGATGACGATGATGGCTAGGAAAGTTATTTTATGATGAAATGCCACAGGTTACATCATAGAATGGATATAACAATTGATGTCAGTCACCCAAGAGAACTCATGAAAATACGCATTTGCTCAATATGAGAAGTGCATCTTCAATAGAAGTGTACAATAAACTAAACTTTTCCTGTACTGTATAGAGATATATTACCATGTCATTTACCTATGCATATGCTCTAGTAATACAGCAAATACAGTCCAGTACCATATTGCACTATTTTTGTAACTTGTAGTAAAGCTACTTAAATGTTAAATACAATTCTCATTTGTTCATTAGCATACATTCAGGAAGTTGACAGATGTGGGAGAGATGGGGAAGAATCTGAGGCTATTTTGTACTACAACGCATCTGACAAAGCACACAATGTGAAAGGCATGACTGAGGAAATGAGGAAATACTGTACAACAGATGAATGTCGTAGAGTGTCACTAGCCTCACATTTTGGTCAGGAATTTCCCAAGGACTAAATCATTAAACATCAGTGCTGTGACAATTGCAAGCTATTGTGTGACTGTACCATCTGTGATTCTCAGTTTCATTATCATCAGGCTGTACATCAGATCCTATTGTTGCGGGCTGTTAGCAGCCAGCTGAAACTGATAGCCATCAGGAGCAGAATCTGATGTACAGTCAGATGCTGATGAAAGTGATTTTGATGATCACAAAGCACAGGTAATATGTGATGTGTTATTACAGTATTTTGAAGCTGAAAATAACATCTGTAATGCACCTTCTCCTTCAGTTGTCACAGGATGGACACCATCTTTAGCGGAGAAGATATCTTCAAAATATACAAGATACTCCAATCGCAAGTTTTTGATTTCTGATTTTTATTTGGAGGATCAATATGTTGATAATATAATTTCTCTTATTTTGCAAGTGTAGAAAGAGGAGAATCTTTATAGTTATGTACCTCAAATTTTCACTGGAAACTGAGGGGAAATGTTATTTGCTCATGTGTTTGCTTCCAGTTGAAAGCATACAAATTAATATATATGTATATATGGGTGCTTCAAGACATGCATATTCAAAACAATAGTGAGACATTTTGTTAGAGCAGGGTTTCATGCTGTAAAAATAAGGATAAATTCTGAAAGTTGATCACTTTGTTGGATGTGTTGATGGAGTACTGTTACGTATATTCAATAAAGTGACCAAAGACTAATTTATCCTTAATATGGCAACTCACTTATTGTTAGCATGTAGTGATACTCTATATATTGTCAATGTATATACTGATTGGGAGCTCAAACAATGGCATGCAATACATTGATAAAACAATACTGTTTTCAACTGGATGTCCAATACTCTTTGACAATGATTTCTAGTTCATGAAAAAAAATGTGTGTTTGTATGATACATTTTATCACACACATCAATTAAGCGCTGTGCCTTAGTGTTCATAATCCCCCTCAGTTTTCAGTGATACACCTTACTTTGACAATATATTTCACCTAAGTTTTGAATCTGTGTGTCTTGAAGTCCTATATATATATATATATCAATTTGTATGCTTGCTCTCAACTGCAATTTAGATTAGGGCTAGACCATTTGATATCCTGGATGCACAGGATTCACAGCAATAAATTCATGGCACATAGACCCCTTTCATAAATCAAGCGCCCTCACTCATTAACCGTTGACCTTAACTCAGAGTGAGGCCAGTAGGTAATGAATGCTTAGCAGTGTGTTTTTACCATAGAGTGTACAGTGCAGACGGTCCTTTTGAAAGCTAATAAACTCCCTTGGTTGTGAAATAATTAGTATTTTTATATTTTGTAGAGTTCAAGGATGAGGTTTCCTGTGTATTTAGAAAGGAACTATGCTAGATTTATGAAAGGGGTCTATTGCTTAGATAATCAGAAGGAAAAACTTATGTCACTATCCTGTGAGAGGAGATATGTTTTTGCTTTGATCTACCAGGATATCCTTTATTTAAAAAAAACTGTTCATGGTATTTCCATTAAAATCCTCGGAGCTTATCAGTTTATCAGTTTTGGGAATTAACCAGCTAATTCTCATATGGTTTTTGTTACTTCGTTTGAATTGTCTGAACGTACATTGTGTATTTGTACCAAATTTAAGGATTAGACATTATATATTTGCATCTTACTTCTAGACACCTTGACCGATTTGGACCAAATTTGGTGTGATGACAAAGAGTCCCTCAGTGAATGTTATAATGATGTTACTTTTCTGAGAGGGGCATTTTTGAGGGGGCGGAGGGTGGTTTTTATATATTTGCCTTTTACTCCAAGACTCCTTGACCAATTTTGGTGTTGTGACAAAGAGTCTCCTAGTGAATGTTATAATGGTGTTACTTTTCTGAGAGGGTCAATTTTGAGGGGAGGGGGGTGTGATTTTTATATATTTGCGTTTTACTCCAAGACTCCTTGACCAATTTTGGTGTTGTGACAAAGAGTCTCCTAGTGAATGTTATAATGGTGTTACTTTTCTGAGAGGGTCAATTTTGAGGGGAGGGGGGGGGTGTGATTTTTATATATTTGCGTTTTACTCCAAAACCCCTTGACCAATTTGGACCAAATTTGGTGTGATGACAAAGAGTACCCCTGCGGGTGTCCTAATAGCAGTTTTTTTTTTTTTTGTGGGGGGGGGGGGTATGAATTCATTTAACTCCAAGGCCATGTGACCGATTTGAACCAAAATTGGTGTGATGAGTAAGGGTTCCAATCGAATGTTTTAAAGTTTTTAAAGGGACTTATATTTGGAGGGGGAGAAGAGGGTGGTGTGATATAGTTTTTTTCAAGACCCCTTGAACTAAATTTGGTGTATTACAGCCCTGTACCAATGCTGCCATAGGTTCGAAACTAGTTGATCGCTGCTTGCAGCTATATTTCAAATGTGTTAAGCTGGTACATTTCACAATACAGCAGAGCTGTATCAACCGATAGACTGCTTGTTTTACAAATGTATATATAATTTGGATATGCCAGCCTGCAGCAATTAATTTCTATACATATGCATATCTAAGTGCTGATACACAGCATACAAGTTGGTAATTCACAAGGACTGTGCTGGTGCATGACTTGTTTGTTAATGCAATCAAGTCAACCTCACTCTTGTAACAACTCTTGTGCAATGTGCAATTAGGTTCATGCAACTCTGCACACATTTCTTGATGTCTGTCCAATACGATTGTTCACAATATGTGGGAGCCCTTTTGAAGCTTTCTTTGGGTCGAAAAATACCAATGACACAATTACTAAATTGATGAGACAGGGATGTTTATTTACAAATATTTTATGTGGTATGTACCAAACTTGCAGTGAAACATGTATATAATAAATGATTATCTTTAACTTAAAAAAAAACATTGTGCTGTCTTACTTGCATATGTAATATTCACAGTGGTGGAAAGATGTAACCCTGGAAATTGTCACACTATGAAGCCCACATTTGTAAAATTGCTGATGCATTTAAATCAGTGTCACAGCATTAGTGTCATTTGGGCCAATAACATTTTGATTTTTACATGGCACTCTATGGCTGTGATGCGCATAAATGTTGCAGTTTCTAATTTATAAATCCAGTGAACATGACCACTCACTCATACTTAGATGTACTGTATTTGTTACATTAGAAGCGCATACTCTTAACTACATGTCAAGGTCTGTCTGGCAAAAATAATTGATACTCTAACACTACAGTATACAAACAATTCAAATTTTGGTTTAGGTGAGCTTCTAATGTAGCAAATACACATATGGTACACAAATTACTTGTAAATTTATTTTCTGAGGTCGAGTATATCATAGAGGAAATTTAGTGCCATTATAAACATTACACTAAATATGTGATATCAGATAAGCATAGGGGTTAAAGACTATTTATGGTGGCATAACATAGCATAGGACCACTAAAACCCTGGAATCTGACTCGCTTGAAGACCTGGAACCCATATTTGTGATGGGGTTTTGCCACACAAAATGTGCTGACCATTATATATAAAATCAAATTCTTTTGAAAAGAGAAATATGAATTGTTTGGATGAACAAATATTCACCAAAATAAGTTATTATAATTAAGTGTCCCCTGGGAATTACATTGTACCGTAAAAACTCAATCAATTCGGCCATGTAAAAATAAATATTTTTGGGGGTGGGCCAATTGATTGAATAAATATAGAAAATATGTTTCCGAAGTGGTCGATTTGTTTGAATAATTTTTCAACGTTTTAAAACTGGGTTCGAAGTGTGTATCACCGGTAACTGAATAAATATATCGTTTTCCCGAGATTAGAGTAAAGGTTTCGTACTAGTCTGAGACTTGACCCAATTTTAAAACAAACTACGAGCGCGTTCAAGAAATCTGACGCAACCAGGCCACCTGCTGTTTTGTTGCCGTGAAGACGACAGTTTTATGTCACGCTCCCCGTAAATGTAAACAAACATGGAGTTGGACATTCTTCTGCACATCTTATTTCAACACTGTCAGTGATTTCGGTGATCTTACAACTTGACAAATTGGAGTGTTTCTTAAAAGCTTTTTCCTTTAGCAACCAATGGAGATCTCGCACATCGCTTCACATTCGAATTTAGTCTGCTCGAAGTTTGGCATTTCTCTCGAAATTCATTCACCTGACGATCTAGTGTCAACAAATGGCGTTCACAATTCTACATATGTTGCTTTCCTAGATTTTTCTAAAGCTTTTGATCGAGTTTGGAAAGATGGACTTCGGGTTTCACTGTGGAATGCAGGAATTAGAGGAACATTGTGGAATATAATTAATGATATGTATGAAAATGTTTTTAACAAAGTTAACTTTAACGACATAGAAACGGATTATTTTGAAACTACAGAAGGGGTCAAACAAGGATGTGTGTTAAGTCCTTTACTATTTTCAATTTACATAAATGAATTTGCAAAAATGCTGCAGGATTCAAAATTAGGGGTAGAAATAGGTAAAAAGATAATTCCTGGACTATTTTGGGCAGATGATGTTGTCCTCATCGCAAATAATGCAGATGAATTACAAAATATGTTAGACATAGCAGCAAAATTTGCAGACAATTGGAAATTAAGTTACAACAGCAACAAATCCCAAGTAATGTATTTTGGCAAAAAATTGCATAGAAAAGGCACACTCTGGAAATTAGGAAATCTGTTACTAGAAGAGACTAACACATATAAATACTTGGGAATAGTTATTTCTAAAACTATAAAGGACCATGCACAATTTACTGAAATTTACAAGAAGGGGATGAAATTAATAGCATATTGTAAAGCCATCATCAATCAACACAATAGTTACAATAGGTTTGAGTATGGTGATGTATTGTGGAAGAGTATAATTTTACCATCTATTAGCTATGGATGTGGTGTATGGTTTTTAGAAAATAACGATGATAGGAAAAAGTTAAAAAGTCTGCAATATCAGTTTGGCAAATTCCTTTTTAAAGTCAACAGAAATGTTGCTTGCTCTGCTGTATTAGGGGATTTAGGATGGGCTGATTTGAGCTACACCCTTGATACTTTTCGAATTAAATATTTGAACAGATTACAAGAAATGAATAACACCAGATGGACCAAAATTGTTTTCACAGAATTGCACAAGTTGTATGTAAACAACCGTAAGCTTACTTGGAATTGGCCAACATATGTGCACAAAGTACTTGAAACTAACGGATTAGACCATGTCTATGGGTTAAACATACCTAACAATATAAACTGGCTCAAAAGCTTTTATAAAATAAGTGAACAAAATGAAGTAAAAACGTTTGCAGATCAAATATCTAATATGAAATCACTGGAACATTACAGTTGGGTTAAAAGAAATAAGGAAAAAGAAAACTATATAAATGATCCCCTTGATCATCATGGCATATCACTGTATTTTAAAGTCAGATCTAACTCACTGGATTTAGAGGGTAATAAAATAACATGGGACAAATATAAAGGGAATGGAATGTGCAAGCTATGTAATAACGACAAAGAAGATATTTATCATTTTCTATTTTTATGCAAAGCAACTTATCATTTAAGACACAAATTTTATGGAGATTTCATGTACAAAGTTCAAAACCTTGAAGTAGACCCAACACTTATTAATAACTTACTTTCTGGAGGAATTAATTTTAAGTTTAATGTACTTTTTAGCGACATATTGTGGAAAGTCAACAATAATTTGGGGAATATTGTATCCAAGGAAGTTAGAGTATTTATTACTCAATTGTATAAGTATAGAAAAGAAAGTTTGAATTTAATGTGATTTTTCTTCTTTCCTTTTTCAAATATGTATGATTTGGTTGTTTTCTTCTCTTTGTTTGCCGCTCCAAAGGCTAATAAAATATTATTATTATCATTATTATACAAATCAAACCCTCAATCACCTCTACTTCGCCATATTTCGACAACAACAACTTCAAGTTATGTTTCCCGGTACCTTCGTAATTTTTTTTTGTTCGTGTCCCCACTGTACTACAAACAAAACACGCTTGAGATGAATTACTTATCTTGACCGGCGTACATGTCACAGTGGAGGCAGCCATTTTGTTTGTTGCGAAGTAACCATGTGACCATCATGTGACTGTCATCCATTTTGGCCAGAAATCTGACCAAGATGTCGGCCCGTACCTGACCTTGTTTTTCTTTGAGCCCTCAGCGGTGAAAACTTGGGCAGGGAACCAGACTAGGATGACAGCCAGTGATCAGTAGCGTGACAGCCAACCGATTCATCAGGCCTGGCAGTTGCGCAGTAGGGGCGACTCAGAAGCTGAAAAAACAGTTCAGTGGTTTCAGCAGTAGATCGTTTTCTTAGCATCGGCGTGGAACGCGTAGAAATGCTCACAGAGTAGAACGCGCTGCAGCGACCCCGGCTGCGACGTTTCAGTGGCAGCTTTGCCGTACATTTTTACTTGATATACAAAAATACCCTAAACATCAAAACAAAGTATTTTACTTAATATTCATTCAACACGTTCGCTGTCTATTTCGGATGGTTAAAGTTCCTTAAAATCTTGAAAGCAACCCCGAAAAAAACAGCGACCGGGGCAGCACAAGTGCAGCAAACGACAATTGTTATGCGCAGTATCGTTGCGCAGTAGTTTCAGTGACGTCATCTATGTGATATACCCATGTAATATCCACTTGGTGGGCAACATACCATGTAATATTGATTTTTATTCAATGTCATGTGACCGAGTCTCAACCAATCACAGCATGCGTAACAGCAGTGAGATGTGATAAACAAAAATACAATGTTATTATCTTGTTTTATCACAATAATTCGAGCAACATAGTTTGGACATTTGTTCCCACTGCAACGTTGAATTACTAGTATTATGATTTTACTCTCAGTAAACCTTGTACTTTACCGCCTTTCTGAGTTCCAAAAAAGAGGAATTTGACAACATTGAGATGGAGAAAATGTATCCAGAGCTTAATACTGTCAACCATTTTTTTTTTACAAAATGGTAGTGATTATGAAAAACTGTTCCAAAAGGTCAGCTGTACTGACAATGAACAGAATAAAATAAAATATACTGTATAATACAGTTATTATCTAACCACATAACGAGGCAGTGTACTCAATACATCACATATATTTAACTTATCTATACAATTAATGCCCATTATTTATTTATTAATTAATTTATCAGTTTATATTTGTTTTTAGGGTGGGAATGCTCACATGTAGTCAGATTCTGCTCACGCGACTATAACAGCCCTACATTTTTGCTCAAATGTTTAAACCATAAATACACCATCATGTGATTTTCTTTTTGATATGTACTATTTTATGACACACAGTTAAAGGTAAATTATTCCCGACAATATTTCTAACGGGATTATTGCAAGAGCCCCGTATTTTAGCCCGTTATCCAATATTGGTCACAATGTTTGTTTTAAATGTTCTCTTTAATTTCATTTCTATACTTTGTTCTGAAAACAAAATTTGTACAGTGAAATTTAACTATTTAAAACTACATTTTTTTTAAAATACTAATATTACTAGCTGACTTGATGTATGGTCTCTGAGCTAACTCCATAGATTGGGGACATTGGTGAGAGACAACATTTAAATAACAGGGCCGTTTGACTTTCACTCCGGATTATTCAAATTCCATACACGTTTTCCTGACATGATTACCATTGTTGATAATTCCCCCGAATAAAAAAAATAGTAACATTTTTGTTGATTTTGTACATACAGAAGCACCCTTGAGGTAACGAGAAGGGTTTTCGAATAAAACATTCTCTGTATGTTGTCTCGTTCAGAACAGTAATTTAGCTTATATATTTCAAAAGACTAAGTATAGAGGTACAAAGTTCGCACAAACTGGACAGTCATTGTTTACATAATTATCATGCGACATAAAAAAATGGCGAACCTTGTAAAAAATGACTAAGTCCGCGATTGCGACTGCGGAATTTTTTGGTGAAATTTACGTCATGCATTGTCCGTAATCAAGTCCATTGAAATGTGTCCACGGAAATCAAAAGACCTATTATTCCGATTTCTGTGCAGGTTTGTTTTTTTTGTCCCCAAATTATTTCATACTTGTGGTATTCTGGGGTGGACCCGTAGCAAAAGCACGCACATACACAGCACAATGACAAGACACAAACACGACCAAGGCTTTTTGAATACTGACAACGGTTTATTGAATTACATTTCATTTATAACAGCGCATGCCAGATGTATTGGCATACCAGGTGTACATTAATTAGCATATCAATAGTGTGTACAAATCACTACAATACTTGGCACCTTTAACAGACTATTATTCTGTGATAAAGCATTTTCTTTAAAAACCCAGACATATTTCGCACCATCATTATCTTTTGAACGATAACTGCGAGTTTGAATGTCCTAGTCCGAACGCACTTGATTTGGCGGCGGTCCCAATGAGTCGTACTCGATCAAAACTTCAACTCGAAAAAACGCGAAAAACAGTTTTGGTTAATAAAACACTGTAGATTTGCTGCATTATTATAAATATACACTAAAATGGCCAAACATATTAACCACTGATATAATAGAACTCACAAAGAGTGTCATATAATGAATAATTTCAAGCTCGAGCGTGAAAAATGAAGAAAACTGCTGGCACTTGAGTCCGTACTCCAGGAACGTTCGGGTTTACATTGTTATGCAAACGAACAACGAGGGATAATCCTCTGACAAACATTACTGTCCCACTGTACACGCTGACAGTTTACAAACAAGCTAATCCTTCGAGTGTCTCTCTGATAACAGATCTAATAAAACAGAGCTAGAGTTGTTCGCGGTGAAACAGCCGCATTGAAGACGATGCAACTTCAAATAGCCATTTCTTACCTTGAAATACAAAAATAAAAATTCGAAGAGAATCGGGGAAAATATTAATAATCATTTTTATCAATCGCTTGCGTTATTTTATTCAAATCCATGAAATTCTCGAGTTTTTTGACATTTGTTGGCAACTTCCGCGCTAAAAAAGATTGAAAATGTGGGTGTGGTTCTTTTGCGAGGTCATGTTGATAATACGGACAAATATGGTTCTGTGACCCAGGTCGTGCTCCGATCATGTGACTTTCAGCCAATCACAATGATGTTGTAACAAAGCATATTTGACGCTAAGTGAAGGGTCGTCGTACCATCCAATTTCCGGCGTCGATTCACATAGTGTTTTTGTGCTGTGACAGGCTTCAAAATTATTAGCTGAGTAACATCGGTATATTTTGCCAAACGGATTGAATTTGACCTCAGTTAAAAAAGAAAATACTAGGCCGAGATACATTAGAGTCCATGGCAAATCAGTTTTCTCTGCAAGTTGGGAAATAAAGTAAACCAGAGTAGGGTCGATGATTTTCAGCCCTGGAGGACTTCCGTGTGAATCCTGAGTTTCGAATTGTTCATCAACTGGCCACCAAATATTTATGACTATAAACAATTAAAAATTATAAATATTATGAAATATATTATGAAAAACTGCTCCAAAAGGTCACCTGTACTGACAATGAACAGAATAAAATATACTGTATAATACAGTTATTATCTAACCACATAACGAGGCAGTGTACTCAATACATCACATATATTTAACTTATCTATAAAATTAATGCCCATTATTTATTTATTAATTAATTTATCAGTTTATATTTGTTTTTAGGGTGGGAATGCCCACATGTAGTCAGATTCTGCTCACGCGACTATAACAGCCCTACATTTTTGCTCAAATGTTTAAATCCATTAAATGCACCATCATGTGATTTTCTTTTTGATATGTACTATTTTATGACACACAGTTAAAGGCAAATTATTCCCGACAATATTTCTAACGGGATTATTGCAAGAGCCCCGTATTTTAGCCCGTTATCCAATATTGGTCACAATGTTTGTTTTAAATGTTCTCTTTAATTTCATTTCTATACTTTGTTCTGAAAACAAATTTGTACAGTGAAATTTAACTATTTAAAACTACATTTTTTTTAAAATACTAATATTACTAGCTGACTTGATGTATGGTCTCTGAGCTAACTCCATAGATTGGGGACATTGGTGAGAGACAAAATTTAAATAACAGGGCTGTTTGACTTTCACTCCTGATTATTCAAATTCCATACACGTGTTCCTGACATGATTATCATTGTTGATAATTCCCCCCGAATAAAAAATAGTAACATTTTTGTTGATATTATACATACAGAAGCACCCTTAAACAATATTAGACAATAAAAGTTAACGATGTGGTGACTTTCAAGTTAAAGGCAAAACATGGATTCTCACTGGATGTTAATCTACATCTACAAGGATTTGAGGAGATTAAATAAATACTAATTATATATGCACGTTTGTTTAAACTAATAAGAATGTCTAGTAGTACTAGTAATAGTTGTTGTTGTTGTTGTTGTTGAAATGTTAATGATTAATTCCAAAAATAACGATACCAAATCCACGTCGGTCCACAGGCGGTCGGTCTGGTAAAATTTAACATTCAATTTTTAAAATTAAGTCACGATCATTGAATGAGTTCGGTCTATACCGTTATAGGTACCGTAAAAGTGTTCTCACAAAAAATATTTTCGACTAAAACGGCCACATGCCCTGAAAAAATCGAACAGAGCTTGAGCTTGTATGAATAATTTATTGGGCTTAAAAAAAACGTGTCAAATTTAGTTATACCATAAATATTTGGTGGCCAGTCGATGAACAATTCGAAACTCAGGATTCACACGGAAGTCCTTCAGGGCTGAAAATCATCGACCATACCCTGGTTTACTTTATTTCACAACTTGCAGAGAAAACTGATTCGCGTGGTCTCTAATGTATCTCAGCCTAGTATTTTCTTTTTGAACTGAGGTCAAATTCCATCCGTTTGTCAAAATATACCGATGTTTTTCAGTGAATAATTTTGAAGCCTATCACAGCACAAAAACACTATGTGAATCGACGCCGGAGATTGGATTTGTCCGTATTATCAACAGGACCTCGCAAAAGAACCACACTCGTATTTTCCATCTTTTTTAGCGCGGAAGTTGCCAACAAATGTAAAAAAAAAAAATAAAGCAAGCGATTGATAAGAATGATTATTAATATTTTCCCCGATGCTCTTCGAATTTTTTTTTTTTATTTCAAGGTAAGAAATGGCTAGTTGAACATTTATATTATATTTTTATTGTAGAGCTCCGATATTTCGAGTGTCCATTATCCTTCATACACTATTGTGTAAAATGTGAGAAATTACTCCAGGTCATTGTATTTTTTCCACCGCAATGTTGGTCAACATATTTGTTTTAAATGTGAATTACTAAGAAATATTGATACCACATAAATACTACTATATACGTGGTTCGTCATTTGAAAAGTGAGGTGACTTGAAGTATTTGTGAAATACACTGGGCCGTATTACATGCTATACATGGGTTGTCTGCAATCAGGTGCAGCCAACGAGCAATACATTGAAATAGTCAACTGTATGGAACAAAATGTATTTTATGGGCCCTTTGAAGTATGCTAATTAATAAGAATAAGAAGAAAGTTCTTATGCAAAAACTATTAGTCAGTATCTTTGCATTACCGATGTATTTTCCTATTCAAAAGATAAAAAGACTGCTTCCGATTTGTCATAAAACATCCACGAAAATGGCGAGTAATTCTCCAAGTGAGCGGTACAGAATCAAGGTACTAGTAATCTAGAAAAACATCGACACGCATATGACCTATTTACACGAATATGACCTATAAAACTTACTGCATTCATCAGATATACACAGATAAGCGGTGATAAAAAAACAGCATTTCATCATATTACATGACAAAAACAAACGTCAATTATCCCATACCAAGCTCTAGTCACGTGATAGCACAAACTATATAATGACGATCGAAATCTACGTTTCATCGTTATTGCAGACCGTCAACAGACAACAGGCAAGTATTGTACATCAAGAGAACTATTAACTAAATCATTATCTCAAAATTCTATTCTCTTTTCTATTTTAATATAAACGGTGATTGTCCGTTACCAACTTGATTTCCATACTTATATATATCATTCAATTTATTTTTCAATAGATAACTATATCCTCACTCACAGATCAGCGATGAAGTCCGCAGTGTGTCTCGTGTTTGCCGCCCTCATATCCATAGGTAATGTACTAATCATCATCCTTTGAATTGTTGAATCCTCAAAAATCACTAAAAGAATTTGTCAAGCCCCAAAACATCGATATAACGGATTATTCAAGCATTGATATGATTTAACATGTGTTATTATAGGCCTAGAAATAACTAAAATGAGTAAGACAATCAAACACGTTTGTCTGTCTTGTATGATGTCACTGACAGCAAACCCACCTCGTGCATACCCCTTCTTACTTTTCTTACAAACCTCTGCCTGGAACAAAAAGCCATTACAATTCAATCAGGTCTTGACTTGAGTTTCTTGCTGGGGAGTTATCGATTGAAATGAAAACTTTAGATTAACATAATGTAATGTCAACTACGTCGTACACGGCTTCTAATTTTTTTTTTTCGCAACCAAGGCGATTACATCGCCACTAGTGCGACCTCGTTTCGCCATTCTTGTAAGTCTGCAGCAAGGGGGCAGATGTCACCAGAAACTCCAGCTGACCTCGCGTCCCTCTCAACTGCCTCCTCCCGTCTTGTCGGGTGCCTTCCTCTCTTCCGCAAGCCACCTACGTCCTTTCTAAAAATAACGCATTTAATTGTTTTCCAAGTACGTATAGTACGTAAATGTTTGTCACCGTATTCACGAATGACTATTCCATTTTCTGGAAATTGTTCAAGTGTTCAAGTTGTTTTATACTAGGCAAACCAATATACCAGACACTTGTGCAATGTCCTTGTTACAAAACGTTACTAATTATTATTCATTGGCATATCTAGGGCCACGATAAAACAAGACAATTTGGTTCAAATGACAAATAAAAGTAAATGCAATAGTGGTTTAGAGGTTTAGAAAACACGATTTAGGATTAACATAAGGACTTAGGTAGACAGTAATCTTATACGAAATATAATTTTCAGAAATTTATTATAGTACTAAGAGAAAATATAAAAAATGTAGGTGGTAAAATGTTATCTTTAATGAGACACATCGGGTGCACTCAATTCTCAGTACCTTGAATAATACAAACGCGCTCGTCTTTGGAATGTTTTCACTGTGTTTAGAGCATTGCATCACGGGAAAAGGTCGAGGTGTTATACATTTGCATAACACAGTCGAAGAACTGATTGACGTTCTATTGAGTGCAAATGTTTATCTTATTTATAACTTAGATATAGTTTTTAACTCTACACCGTAATATTAAGACATAAGGGGTTGCTGAAGTGGACATAACAATAAATGGCATTATTTGAACTTGGTCCCATATCTGAACTGACACGTTATAGAAGTAAGATTTTCCCTGCAAAAAATAACAGTTTATATGAGGGAATAGTTCCTATTTCTGATTCACAGTCGAATTAAGGTAGTAATAATTGTATTCCTAACATTACTGGTATGTTTTAGCTTTTAACATATTGGTCAGAAAACATAAGTTCGAAATAGAGATGACAAATTTGACATCAAAAAGACGTTGAAAACTGCATTTGTGCAATTTTATTCGGTGAAAATAAACAACACACTGGATGGCAGAAATGACTCTACTTCTATGATGGCTGAACTGATTGCCATTCTGCTCAAAACATCGTGCACTATGTGTAGTTTGTGCTGTAGAAGACTAAGACGTGTCGACCCCGAAAGTCACGTGGATACTGACAAATCCAACAGACGCTATATTCGAGGTACTGGGCAGTTGTAAATGTACTTAGGGGGTCAGTAACTTATCAAGATCGAAAAATAGTTTGTTTATGAAAAGTGTAATTTTCTTCGTTTTCGGTTCTGTGTTTACGTACATTTCATTCTGTAACAGTTCATTATGTAACGACCGCAGCACGCGTCAGCCCGCCGCAGTATTGCAAGCCCTTGTGCTTTGTATTTGTAAGACAGACGAGATCACATGCCATACGTACAGATACACTAAGACAATATGGCTAGATGTGATTTATTGGGCGAATTTATTACCTACCTGTCGCTGGTTTGTCGGCACTGCGACTGGCAGCAGAAAATAAAATGTGCTCACTTTCATTGCGACCTTTGTCGGCACCCCGCCAGTCACGCCCAATGTAAAAAATATTTATGTTATCAGTTAAATACAGGAATGACTAAAATATCATCACAAAGACTAAAAACCAACACAAGAAAAGCTATGGTTCCACAGCTATTCCCAGCAGGTCTGTTTAAGCAGTTGAAAACGTCATTATTTGGTGATTTCCTTCATAAATCTGAGACAAGCAGCTGTAATAATTTGCATTCCTTCCCGTAGGTTCGTGCGTGGAATATAGACTTTACACAAAAAGCAACCGTTTAAATTACGATGTAGTCAGTGCCAATGATCCATCTTCTCTTTCAAGTTCTAATTTCAACACCAACGACGACACCAAATATATTATTCATGGATTTACTGGAAGCGCCGACGACCAATGGATGGTGGATATGAAAAACGCGTTTCTTGATCTAACTGAAGTAAGTTTATATCAGTGGAGCTGCTGTAACAAACTTAAAGTCGATCTTTCAATATGCATAGTCTGAGAAGCAGGCAAGACACACTAATTATGACGGTTGACGTTTGAATCTGTATGTACGATGTATCTCTGTATTAACCACCATCTCCCCTCCATACTGTATGTACCATGTATCTCTGTATTAACCACCATCTCCCCTCCATACTGTATGTACCATGTATCTCTGTATTAACCACCATCTCCCCTCCATACTGTATGTACGATGTATCTCTGTATTAACCACCATCTCCCCTCCATACTGTATGTACGATATATCCATGTATTAACCACCATCTCCCTCCATACTGTATGTACCATGTATCTCTGTATTAACCATCATCTCCCCTCCATACTGTATGTACGATGTATCTCTGTATTAACCACCATCTCCCCTCCATACTGTATGTACGATATATCTCTGTATTAACCACCATCTCCCCTCCATACTGTATGTACGATGTATCTCTGTATTAACCACCATCTCCCCTCCATACTGTATGTACGATGTATCTCTGTATTAACCACCATATCCCCTCCATACTGTATGTACGATGTATCTCTCTATTAACCACCATCTCCCCTCCATACTGCATGTACGATGTATCTCTGTATTAACCACCATCTCCCCTCCATACTGTATGTACGATGTATCTCTGTATTAACCACCATCTCCCCTCCATACTGTATGTACGATGTATCTCTGTATTAACCACCATCTCCCCTCCATACTGTATGTACCATGTATCTCTGTATTAACCACCATCTCCCCTCCATACTGTATGTACCATGTATCTCTGTATTAACCACCATCTCCCCTCCATACTGTATGTACGATGTATCTCTGTATTAACCACCATCTCCCCTCCATACTGTATGTACGATGTATCTCTGTATTAACCACCATCTCCCCTCCATACTGTATGTACGATGTATCTCTGTATTAACCACCATCTCCCCTCCATACTGTATGTACGATGTATCTCTGTATTAACCACCATCTCCCCTCCATACTGTATGTACCATGTATCTCTGTATTAACCACCATCTCCCCTCCATACTGTATGTACCATGTATCTCTGTATTAACCACCATCTCCCCTCCATACTGTATGTACCATGTATCTCTGTATTAATCACCATCTCCCCCCCCCATACTGTATGTACGATGTATCTCTGTATTAACCACCATCTCCTCTCCATACTGTATGTACGATGTATCTCTGTATTAACCACCATCTCCCCTCCATACTGTATGTACGATGTATCTCTGTATTAACCACCATCTCCCCTCCATACTGTATGTACGATGTATCTCTGTATTAACCACCATCTCCCCTCCATACTGTATGTACCATGTATCTCTGTATTAACCACCATCTCCCCTCCATACTGTATGTACGATGTATCTCTGTATTAACCACCATCTCCCCTCCATACTGTATGTACGATATATCCCTGTATTAACCACCATCTCCCTCCATACTGTATGTACCATGTATCTCTGTATTAACCATCATCTCCCCTCCATACTGTATGTACGATGTATCTCTGTATTAACCACCATCTCCCCTCCATACTGTATGTACCATGTATCTCTGTATTAACCATTATCTCCCCTCCATACTGTATGTACGATGTATCTCTGTATTAACCACCATCTCCTCTCCATACTGTACGTACGATGTATCTCTGTATTAACCACCATCTCCCCTCCATACTGTATGTACCATGTATCTCTGTATTAACCATCATCTCCTCTCCATACTGTATGTACGATATATCCCTGTATTAACCACCATCTCCCCTCCATACTGTATGTACGATGTATCTCTGTATTAACCATCATCTCCCCTCCATACTGTATGTACCATGTATCTCTGTATTAACCACCATCTCCCCTCCATACTGTATGTACGATGTATCTCTGTATTAACCACCATCTCCCCTCCATACTGTATGTACGATGTATCTCTGTATTAACCACCATCTCCCCTCCATACTGTATGTACGATGTATCTCTGTATTAACCATCATCTCCTCTCCATACTGTATGTACGATGTATCTCTGTATTAACCATCATCTCCCCTCCATACTGTATGTACGATGTATCTCTGTATTAACCACCATCTCCCCTCCATACTGTATATATCCCTGTATTAACCACCATCTCCCCTCCATACTGTATGTACCATGTATCTCTGTATTAACCACCATCTCCCCTCCATACTGTATGTACGATGTATCTCTGTATTAACCACCATCTCCCCTCCATACTGTATGTACGATATATCCATGTATTAACCACCATCTCCCTCCATACTGTATGTACCATGTATCTCTGTATTAACCATCATCTCCCCTCCATACTGTATGTACGATGTATCTCTGTATTAACCACCATCTCCCCTCCATACTGTATGTACGATATATCTCTGTATTAACCACCATCTCCCCTCCATACTGTATGTACGATGTATCTCTGTATTAACCACCATCTCCCCTCCATACTGTATGTACGATGTATCTCTGTATTAACCACCATATCCCCTCCATACTGTATGTACGATGTATCTCTCTATTAACCACCATCTCCCCTCCATACTGCATGTACGATGTATCTCTGTATTAACCACCATCTCCCCTCCATACTGTATGTACGATGTATCTCTGTATTAACCACCATCTCCCCTCCATACTGTATGTACGATGTATCTCTGTATTAACCACCATCTCCCCTCCATACTGTATGTACCATGTATCTCTGTATTAACCACCATCTCCCCTCCATACTGTATGTACCATGTATCTCTGTATTAACCACCATCTCCCCTCCATACTGTATGTACGATGTATCTCTGTATTAACCACCATCTCCCCTCCATACTGTATGTACGATGTATCTCTGTATTAACCACCATCTCCCCTCCATACTGTATGTACGATGTATCTCTGTATTAACCACCATCTCCCCTCCATACTGTATGTACGATGTATCTCTGTATTAACCACCATCTCTCCTCCATACTGTATGTACCATGTATCTCTGTATTAACCACCATCTCCCCTCCATACTGTATGTACCATGTATCTCTGTATTAACCACCATCTCCCCTCCATACTGTATGTACCATGTATCTCTGTATTAATCACCATCTCCCCCCCCCCATACTGTATGTACGATGTATCTCTGTATTAACCACCATCTCCTCTCCATACTGTATGTACGATGTATCTCTGTATTAACCACCATCTCCCCTCCATACTGTATGTACGATGTATCTCTGTATTAACCACCATCTCCCCTCCATACTGTATGTACGATGTATCTCTGTATTAACCACCATCTCCCCTCCATACTGTATGTACCATGTATCTCTGTATTAACCACCATCTCCCCTCCATACTGTATGTACGATGTATCTCTGTATTAACCACCATCTCCCCTCCATACTGTATGTACGATATATCCCTGTATTAACCACCATCTCCCTCCATACTGTATGTACCATGTATCTCTGTATTAACCATCATCTCCCCTCCATACTGTATGTACGATGTATCTCTGTATTAACCACCATCTCCCCTCCATACTGTATGTACCATGTATCTCTGTATTAACCATTATCTCCCCTCCATACTGTATGTACGATGTATCTCTGTATTAACCACCATCTCCTCTCCATACTGTATGTACGATGTATCTCTGTATTAACCACCATCTCCCCTCCATACTGTATGTACCATGTATCTCTGTATTAACCATCATCTCCTCTCCATACTGTATGTACGATATATCCCTGTATTAACCACCATCTCCCCTCCATACTGTATGTACGATGTATCTCTGTATTAACCACCATCTCCCCTCCATACTGTATGTACCATGTATCTCTGTATTAACCACCATCTCCCCTCCATACTGTATGTACGATGTATCTCTGTATTAACCACCATCTCCCCTCCATACTGTATGTACGATGTATCTCTGTATTAACCACCATCTCCCCTCCATACTGTATGTACGATGTATCTCTGTATTAACCATCATCTCCTCTCCATACTGTATGTACGATGTATCTCTGTATTAACCATCATCTCCCCTCCATACTGTATGTACGATGTATCTCTGTATTAACCACCATCTCCCCTCCATACTGTATATATCCCTGTATTAACCACCATCTCCCTCCATACTGTATGTACCATGTATCTCTGTATTAACCACCATCTCCCCTCCATACTGTATGTACGATGTATCTCTGTATTAACCACCATCTCCCCTCCATACTGTATGTACGATATATCCCTGTATTAACCACCATCTCCCTCCATACTGTATGTACCATGTATCTCTGTATTAACCATCATCTCCCCTCCATACTGTATGTACGATGTATCTCTGTATTAACCACCATCTCCCCTCCATACTGTATGTACCATGTATCTCTGTATTAACCATCATCTCCCCTCCATACTGTATGTACCATGTATCTCTGTATTAACCACCATCTCCTCTCCATACTGTATGTACGATGTATCTCTGTATTAACCACCATCTCCCCTCCATACTGTATGTACCATGTATCTCTGTATTAACCATCATCTCCTCTCCATACTGTATGTACGATATATCCCTGTATTAACCACCATCTCCCCTCCATACTGTATGTACGATGTATCTCTGTATTAACCACCATCTCCCCTCCATACTGTATGTACCATGTATCTCTGTATTAACCACCATCTCCCCTCCATACTGTATGTACCATGTATCTCTGTATTAACCACCATCTCCCCTCCATACTGTATGTACGATGTATCTCTGTATTAACCACCATCTCCCCTCCATACTGTATGTACGATGTATCTCTGTATTAACCATCATCTCCTCTCCATACTGTATGTACGATGTATCTCTGTATTAACCATCATCTCCCCTCCATACTGTATGTACGATGTATCTCTGTATTAACCACCATCTCCCCTCCATACTGTATGTACGATGTATCTCTGTATTAACCACCATCTCCCCTCCATACTGTATGTACCATGTATCTCTGTATTAACCACCATCTCCCCTCCATACTGTATGTACCATGTATCTCTGTATTAACCATCATCTCCCCTCCATACTGTATGTACGATGTATCTCTGTATTAACTAACCACCATCTCCCCTCCATACTGTATGTACGATGTATCTCTGTATTAACCACCATCTCCCCTCCATACTGTATGTACGATGTATCTCTGTATTAACCACCATCTCCCCTCCATACTGTATGTACGATGTATCTCTGTATTAACCACAATCTCCCCTCCATACTGTATGTACGATGTATATCTGTATTAACCACCATCTCCCCTCCATACTGTATGTACAATGTATATCTGTATTAACCACCATCTCCCCTCCATACTGTATGTACGATGTATCTCTGTATTAACCACCATCTCCCCTCCATACTGTATGTACCATGTATCCCTGTATTAACCACCATCTCCCTCCATACTGTATGTACCATGTATCTCTGTATTAACCATCATCTCCCCTCCATACTGTATGTACCATGTATCTCTGTATTAACCACCATCTCCCCTCCATACTGTATGTACGATGTATCTCTGTATTAACCACCATCTCCCCTCCATACTGTATGTACGATGTATATCTGTATTAACCACCATCTCCCCTCCATACTGTATGTACGATGTATATCTGTATTAACCACCATCTCCCCTCCATACTGTATGTACGATGTATATCTGTATTAACCACCATCTCCCCTCCATACTGTATGTACCATGTATCTCTGTATTAACCACCATCTCCCCTCCATACTGTATGTACCATGTATCTCTGTATTAACCACCATCTCCCCTCCATACTGTATGTACGATGTATCTCTGTATTAACCACCATCTCCCCTCCATACTGTATGTACCATGTATCTCTGTATTAACCACCATCTCCCCTCCATACTGTATGTACCATGTATCTCTGTATTAACCACCATCTCCCCTCCATACTGTATGTATGATGTATCTCTGTATTAACCATCATTTCCTCTCCATACTGTATGTACGATGTATCTCTGTATTAACCACCATCTCCCCTCCATACTGTATGTACCATGTATCTCTGTATTAACCACCATCTCCCCTCCATACTGTATGTACCATGTATCTCTGTATTAACCATCATCTCCCCTCCATACTGTATGTACGATGTATCTCTGTATTAACCACCATCTCCCCTCCGTGCTAGGATTTGAACGTGTTTTTAGTAGATTGGTCAGAGGGCGCTTCTGGGCCTACATACGGACAAGCTATGGACAACACAAGAACGGTTGGCACTGAAACGTCAGATTTCATCAAGTTTTTGAACACCGAAGTGGGACATAGATTCGACCAGAACCACTGCATCGGACACAGTTTGGGTGCTCATTGCTGTGGATTTACAGGCGATTATACACAATCTTTACCGACTCCAACTGGTACAATAGGAAGAATTTCAGGTACGTACTCACAAATAATCGTGTTTCTTCGTCTGCACACAAATACAGTTATGGCGTGTTTTACATGCGTACGACTGTGTCATCGTGGTCATCTAATGAGAATAGTGATAAAACATTCGTAATATTGTATTGTTTCTGTGTACTAATTACCGTACCTTTCTTGGATTGAATGCTTCTATAACCAGTCAGAGGTCAGAGATGGAAGGTCAACTCACGTTTTGGTTGTGTCTAGTTCAGTTGTTGCTCCCACTCAACAATCACCATTGCTGAAAACAATGACGTCAAAAGCATTTCAGAGATAGGTTAATGTCTTGATTACTTAATTCCCATAAGTTCACGACTTGAAGAATTTCACTCATACAAGTGGCAAACAAACCACACAGTTCAATCAAGCAAAGCGGTGTGGCACGATTTAATTACTAAAGTTTTCGAACATGAAACGTTAATCCCGGCACCCCAAACTACACGGCTATATGACAAGGTAACTGCAATTCATGGCACTGGTATGGCGATTGACAAGGGCGTATGTTTTAGCACATATAACAGTCATGATATTCTGAGTAAAAATCAGTCTATATTTTTTTGTGTTACGATTAGTCAGCTTGTTGTTGTTGTTAAATGCAGTGTAAATCTGTTGTTGAGGAAAAGTGTCAAATGTTCAGCATTAAATGACAATTTAGCAGCAATTCCCATAGACCACAGTGTAGTTCCCATATACCACAGTACCATTTCCATATACCACAGTGCAGTTCACATATACCACAGTGCAGTTCCTATAGACGAAAGTACAATTCCCATATACCACAATGCAGTTCCCATATACCACAGTGAAGTTCCCGTAGACCATAGTGCAGTTCCCATAGACCACAGTGCAGTTCCCATATACAACAGTGCAGTTCCCATTTACCACAGTGCAGTTCCCACATACCACAGTGCAGTTCCCATACACCACAGTACAGTTCCCAGAGACCATAGTGCAGTTCCCATATACCACAGTGTAGTTCCCATAGACCACAGTGCAGTTCCCGTATACCACAGTGCAGTTCCATAGACCATATTGAACTTCCCATATACCACAGTGCAGTTCCATAGACCATATTGAAGTTCCCGTAGACCATAGTGTAGTTAACATGGACCACAGTGCAGTTTCCACACACCACAGTGCAGTTCCCATAGACCACAGTGCAGTTCCCATAGACCACAGTGAAGTTCCCATATACCACAGTGCAGTTCCCATAGACCACAGTGAAGTTCCCATATACCACAGTGCAGTTCCCATAGACCACAGTGCAGTTCCCATAGACCACAGTGCAGTTCCCATAGACCACAATGAAGATAAAATTCGAATTTAAAACCCACGTAGAATAATGTAAACTTTGCAATACAAATTAATCAGCTTATATAACTCATGACGAAATGCCCTGTCACAGGAAACCATGGCGAAATGCCCTGTCACAGGAAACCATGGCGAAATGCCCTGTCACAGGAAACCATGGCAAAATGCCCTGTCACAGGGAACCATGGCGAAATGCCCTGTCTCAGGAAACCATGGCGAAATGCCCTGGCACAGGAAACCATGGCGAAATGCCCTGTCACAGGAAACCATGGCGAAATGTCCTGTTACAGGAAACCATGGCGAAATGCCCTGTCTCAGGAAACCATGGCGAAATGCCCTGTCTCAGGAAACCATGGCGAAATGCCCTGTCACAGGAAACCATGGCGAAATGCCCTGTCACAGGAAACCATGACTAAATGCCCTGTCACAGAAAACCATGGCGAAATGCCCTGTATCAGGAAACCATGGCGAAATGCCCTGTCACAAGAAACCATGACGAAATGCTATGTCACAGGGCCCTAATGCCCTAAAACAGATAAAACATGCTATTTTCACACAATTTTAGACATAAAGTACGGTGACTCCTTCCCATATTTTATTTCACTTTCTTCATTTTTTTAACGTGAAATGTCACATATGTAAAAAAACACACAAAGAAAATGAAATTAATCGTCTTTAACTCGCAGTTAGGTCAGTGACAATTTTTTTCGCATAGGATTGTCGGACGATGGTAGGATTCGAGTTGAGTTTGTGGATAGATGGCAATTTATTTATTCGGAGATTTCTAAGAAATCTGTCAAACCAACAAAATTTCATGTTTTTCTCATTCTCGTGCAGGCCGGCGTAACATAGATTGTAATAAATCAATAATAACATTACATTACTGATAGTTTGAAGACGAGTTTTGCAGATTTATTACATTACCATATATTATTATTACAATACAGGGGTTAATAATTTACCAATTAAATTCAAAAACATGTGGGACATGGTAAATAGTTGTCTATAGTATATTACTCTACATTGTATTACATAGTGCATGTAACAATGGGCGCGTTTCAAAGAACTACCCTAATAGAATAAGGAGGTGACGAAGAGTGGTATATAGGACATTTATCATTATATTTCCCTGTAAAACATCGTTGGTAATTATTGGTCACAGTATTGTATTCTCACCGACTAAACGTTACTTTCTGGTTCTTTCACCAGGCATGGATCCTGCTGGACCAGGCTTTGAAGATGAAACACGCAACAACCGCCTTGATGATACGGATGCCAGTTTTGTTGACGTCATGCACACAGACGGTGATGGTATAGTAGGATATGGAATCAAGATGGAGGTACAGCCAACATGACATCACATACCACCACACCACACAATACTAGATTACATTACATTAGATTACGGTACACGCCACGCGACATGACACAACATGGCACAACACCACGCACGCACGACACAGAATGACTTGACGGACACGACATGACAATACTATTATATTATATAGTAACGCACATGCATTCCTTTTCGCCTGAACAACTTAGGGATAAAATAATTTTAAGACACAAATAAATCATATCAGAATGTAATTCATACGACTCACACTATCTCAAAGGTTATATCACTTTATTACCATAGTTGGTGGGTGAACTAAAGGCAACTACAAATATACAACCACAGTACAACTTTATATATTTAGCTTTGGTAAATGTATTCGAAGGTGGTTATATAGGGCAATCCAGGTCTGATGTTCTCGGCAAAGAGCAATATCCATGTCTGGTGTTCTGGGTTCAGAACAATTCAGGTCTGATGTTCTGGGTTCAGAACAATCCAGGCCTGATGTTCTGGGTTAAGGACAATCCAGGTCTGATGTTCTGGGTTCAGAACAATCCAAGTCTGATGTTCTCCCCAAAGAGCAATATCCATGTCTGGTGTTCTGGGTTCAGAACAATCCAGGTCTGATGTTCCGGGCACATGGCAATCCAGGTCTAATGTCCTGGGCAGAGAGCAATCCAGGTCTGATGTCCTAGGCAAAGGGCAATCCAGGTCTGGTGTTCCGGGCAAAGAGCAATCCAGGTCTGGTGTTCCCGGCTAAGGGCAACCCAGGTCTTATGTTCTGGGCAAAGGGCAACCCAGGTATTATGTTCTGGGCAAAGGACAATCCAGGTCCGATGTTCTGGGCTAAGGGCAATCCAGGTCTGATGTTCCGGGCAAAGGGCAACCCAGGTCTTATGTTCTGGGCAAAGGACAACCCAGGTCTTATGTTCTGGGCAAAGGACAATCCAGGTCCGATGTTCTGGGCTAAGAGCAATCCAGGTCTGGTGTCCTGGGCAAAGAGCAATCTAGGTCTGATGTCCTGGGCAAAGAGCAATCCAGGTCTGGTGTCCTGGGCAAAGAGCAATCCAGGTCTGATGTTCTGGGTTCAGAACAATCCAGGTCTTATGTTCTGGGCAAAGGACAATCTAGGTCTGGTGTTCCGGGCAAAGAGCAATCCAGGTCTGGTGTCCTGGGCAAAGAGCAATCCAGGTCTGGTGTCCTGGGCAAAGAGCAATCCAGGTCTGGTGTCCTGGGCAAAGAGCAATCCAGGTCTGGTGTCCTGGGCAAAGAGCAATCCAGGTCTGATGTTCTGGGCAAAGGACAATCTAGGTCTGGTGTTCCGGGCAAAGGGCAACCCAGGTCTTATGCTCTGGGCAAAGGACAATCCAGGTCTTATGTTCTGGGCAAAGGACAATCCAGGTCTGAAGTTCTGGGCAAAGAGCAATCCAGGTCTGATGTCCTGGGCAGAGATCAATCCAGGTCCGATGTTCTGGGTTCAGAACAACCCAGGTCTTATGTTCTGGGCAAAGAGCAATCCAGGTCTGATGTCCTGGGCAAAGAGCAATCTAGGTCTGATGTCCTGGGCAAAGAGCAATCCAGGTCTGGTGTCCTGGGCAAAGAGCAATTCAGGTCTGATGTCCTGGGCAGAGATCAATCCAGGTCCGATGTTCTGGGTTCAGAACAACCCAGGTCTTATGTTCTGGGCAAAGAGCAATCCAGGTCTGATGTCCTGGGCAAAGAGCAATCCAGGTCTGGTGTCCTGGGCAAAGAGCAATCCAGGTCCGATGTTCTGGGTTCAGAACAACCCAGGTCTTATGTTCTGGGCAAAGAGCAATCCAGGTCTGATGTCCTGGGCAAAGAGCAATCCAGGTCTGGTGTCCTGGGCAAAGAGCAATCCAGGTCTGATGTTCTGGGTTCAGAACAATCCAGGTCTTATGTTCTGGGCAAAGGACAATCTAGGTCTGGTGTTCCGGGCAAAGAGCAATCCAGGTCTGGTGTCCTGGGCAAAGAGCAATCCAGGTCTGGTGTCCTGGGCAAAGAGCAATCCAGGTCTGGTGTCCTGGGCAAAGAGCAATCCAGGTCTGATGTTCTGGGTTCAGAACAATCCAGGTCTGAAGTTCTGGGCAAAGAGTAATCCAGGTCTGATGTCCTGGGCATAGAGCAATCCAGGTCTGATGTTCTGGGCAAAGAGCAATCCAGGTCTGGTGTTCCGGGCAAAGGGCAATCCAGGTCTGGTGTTCTTGGCTAAGGGCAACCCAGGTCTGATGTTCTGGGCAAAGGGCAATCCAGGTCTGGTGTTCCGGGCAAAGGGCAATCCAGGTCCGGTGTTCTTGGCTAAGGGCAACCCAGGTCTTATGTTCTCGGCTAAGGGCAATCCAGGTCCGATGTTCTGGGCTAAGGGCAATCAAGATCTGATGTTCTGCGCAAAGGGCAATCCAGTTCTGGTGTTCCTGGCTAAGGGCAATCCTGGTCCGATGTTCTGGGCAAAGGGCAATCCAGGTCTGATTTTCTGCGCAAAGGGCAATCCAGATCTGATGTCCTGGGCAAAGAGCAATCCAGATCTGATGTTCTGGGTCCAGAACAATCCAGGTCTGAAGTTCTGGGCAAAGAGTAATCCAGGTCTGATGTCCTGGGCAAAGGGCAATCCAGGTCTGGTGTTCCGGGCAAAGGGCAATCCAGGTCTGGTGTTCCAGGCAAAGAGCAATCCTGGTCTGGTGTTTGTTCTCGGCTAAGGGCAATCCAGGTCAGATGTTCTGGGCCAATGGCAATACAGGTCTGATGTTCTGGGCCAATGGCAATCCAGGTCAGATGTTTAGAGAGTGAAGGGGGGGGGGGGTTAAACCAATAACATTTTAAACGGTTCAAAATCGCTGATGGAAATACGTGTAACCAGTTTGATTTGGTGGCAATTATATTAGATTTTGCCACAAATAGTGCCATGATCCATTTCAAAGTTCGTGGGAAAATAATGCGAGGAATTACTTAATAACTGGTCTACAATAATTTGTAGCAAAGCAATATATGAATTATTATTTTTTTTTATTTAATAAAATTTTATTTTCTAATAATAATTACAATGGTTCACATAACAATAAAACGTCACAGACACGACATACAAAACATTACAAAAATAGTTTAGTACATTCCAACAAGGGTACCAACGCACCCCAATTTAAAACGTACTTTGTTTCGTTCAAGACATTTTTTTCAATACATTTCTTTTCTTTGACAATCTTTATAAAATAATCAAGAGAAGGCGTTACATTTGTAAAGCGGCATATATATAACACATATTCACCTATTAAAATAAGATGGTTTAATAGTATACATTTTTGGGGAAATCCAAAGAGAATACGTTCACAGCTTAGCAATATTATCACTTTCCGGTATAGCCCCCCCTCCCCCCAATAATTTTGAAATAATCTCCAAAACAAAATTGTGGTTGTACATTCCCAGAAGAGATGTTCAATTGTTTCTTTTTGTTTACAATATTTACAACAATTGTCCAATCGGATTTTATTTTGGAAAAGGTTGGTTGCCAAAATTCCAACTGAAAAATGCGCAGTTTTTCTTCCATTGTGGTAACGTAATATATGAATTATTGATATCAAATTGCATGGTTTCGTTCAGAAATGTGGAAACAGTAACAGTTATCACTGTCGACTTTTTTTCAGAGTGGTCATACAGATTTCTATCCAAATGGTGGCGCTGATCAGCCTGGATGTGCATTGGTCGGTGGTGAGTTCTCATTACATGATATAAGAACCATTTTGAGTAGATTGTACATATCTTTCTATGCGGCAAGGCATGTGATTCATAAATACCCGATAATGGTGCTGAAATGAACTAAATTTATTTGTTCATAACACACATGATTCTCTGTGTTGACATAATCTGTCAGAAAATCTGTGCTCTGCCTGCATCAGGGATTTTATATCATAACACACATGATTCTCTGTGTTGACATAATCTGTCAGAAAATCTGTGCTCTGCCTGCATCAGGGATTTTATATCATAACACACATGATTCTCTGTGTTGACATAATCTGTCAGAAAATCTGTGCTCTGCCTGCATCAGGGATTTTATATCATAACACACATGATTCTCTGTGTTGACATAATCTGTCAGAAAATCTGTGCTCTGCCTGCATCAGGGATTTTATATCATAACACACATGATTCTCTGTGTTGACATAATCTGTCAGAAAATCTGTGCTCTGCCTGCATCAGGGATTTTATATCATAACACACATGATTCTCTGTGTTGACATAATCTGTCAGAAAATCTGTGCTCTGCCTGCATCAGGGATTTTATATCATAACACACATGATTCTCTGTGTTGACATAATCTGTCAGAAAATCTGTGCTCTGCCTGCATCAGGGATTTTATATCATAACACACATGATTCTCTGTGTTGACATAATCTGTCAGAAAATCTGTGCTCTGCCTGCATCAGGGATTTTATATCATAACACACATGATTCTCTGTGTTGACATAATCTGTCAGAAAATCTGTGCTCTGCCTGCATCAGGGATTTTATATCATAACACACATGATTCTCTGTGTTGACATAATCTGTCAGAAAATCTGTGCTCTGCCTGCATCAGGGATTTTATATCATAACACACATGATTCTCTGTGTTGACATAATCTGTCAGAAAATCTGTGCTCTGCCTGCATCAGGGATTTTATATCATAACACACATGATTCTCTGTGTTGACATAATCTGTCAGAAAATCTGTGCTCTGCCTGCATCAGGGATTTTATATCATAACACACATGATTCTCTGTGTTGACATAATCTGTCAGAAAATCTGTGCTCTGCCTGCATCAGGGATTTTATATCATAACACACATGATTCTCTGTGTTGACATAATCTGTCAGAAAATCTGTGCTCTGCCTGCATCAGGGATTTTATATCATAACACACATGATTCTCTGTGTTGACATAATCTGTCAGAAAATCTGTGCTCTGCCTGCATCAGGGATTTTATATCATAACACACATGATTCTCTGTGTTGACATAATCTGTCAGAAAATCTGTGCTCTGCCTGCATCAGGGATTTTATATCATAACACACATGATTCTCTGTGTTGACATAATCTGTCAGAAAATCTGTGCTCTGCCTGCATCAGGGATTTTATACTAATAATAGAGCCAACATGATGATGTAATAACAGTAAAAAAACAATTGTTAAGTAATTCGTTTTTCCTGGAGTATTCATGACAACTACTACTGCAACGAACTTACAGGGAGTCAATGTAAACAAGATGTAACCACTTATAACAACACGAGTTGCTTTATAAGAAACTAACGCCAGTAGACTGATTTGACATAAATAAAGAGACATAAAGTTAAAAATCAAATTAATATGACATGTTAATAGCTCGCTAACGGTATATAATTGCATTGTTGTGTATATTTACAGGAGTTTGTGACCACAGCCGAGCTCACCAATACTACCTTGAGTCCATTTTGACCGACTGCAAATTTCTGTCGTATCCATGTGCAGTGGGTGACAAATGTTACACATGTGGAAGCGGATGTAATCGTATGGGTTTCTGGGGTACAAAGAATCCATCTGGCACGTTCTACTTGGAAACCAACGATGATTATCCATATTGCCAAGCATGAGGAGTGAACCAATAATACTTCCCTATTGACACTTTCTTGCTATTGCTTAGTCAATTTTTAGAAAAAAATTGATTAAACTGCGTTGACGATTATAGGTTATGAGAATGCGTATGTACATACAATTCATTAATGGATGAAACTGAAAATAACAAGCAGCCTCTCAACTGAGATAGCTCCGGTATTAGCAATTCACAATTGAACAAATCTGAGAGGTCTACCTGAGGTACCTATATGTATAGTATCAAAACAATCGGAGTTGATGTTTTCAACAACTCGAAAATATAACTTTTTACCAAAAATGACAAAAATAGTCATCCAAATTAGAGAATTAAATATATCATCACGAAATGAACAAATCTGAGAGAGGTCAACCGTACCTGTAGTGCCTGTATCAAGCGGTTAATTATCGTATTATTAAAAGAATCATCTGAGGTACAAGGTTCGGGGAATTCGCCACTTTTCGACTGAACAAAGACACACACACAGGTAGAAATACGCGTCAACTTCTGACCTCAGTCGCCCTGTGGAGAGCTCGACAAGGCTGGCTTGCCTTGCCGGTAACTCCGCCATGACTCCCACAAGACTGACTCTCTTGGTCAGCTCGCCAAGACAGACTCAAACCAGCTTTATTAACTTCTTACCTCTTAGCCAATTATAAGGGAGTATAAAGACTGTAAGGCGTAGCCTTCAATCATACAGCCAATCACACGAAGTACTGGACACGTCATATCTACTGATTAATCGTTCACTATATTAATTAACTACAAATACCAAACTGTCAGAAATAGTAGTCAGATTGGCGACGTTTATATCGCAATTACTAGTAGTTCCATTCGCTGAGTCGAGTTCTGCCCAGGACCTCGTATAAGCTTAAATGTTGACAGGTTATGACTCTCTTGGTCAGCTCGCCAAGACAGACTCAAACCAGCTTTATTAACTTCTTACCTCTTAGCCAATTACAAGGGAGTATAAAGACTGTAAGGCGTAGCCTTCAATCATACAGCCAATCACACGAAGTACTGGACACGTCATATCTACTGATTAATCGTTCACTATATTAATTAACTACAAATACCAAACTGTCAGAAATAGTAGTCAGATTGGCGACGTTTATATCGCAATTACTAGTAGTTCCATTCGCTGAGTCGAGTTCTGCCCAGGACCTCGTATAAGCTTAAATGTTGACAGGTTATCCACTAGAACTCAACTATCAAGTCGTATCAGTGACCCATCTTCTTAGACACAGAAATAAATCATGACACCTGTATGTATAATATCAAAGCAATCGGATTCACAGTTGTCATCAAGAAGTCGAAAATATCACTTTTTACCAAAAAATTCAAAAATATTCATCAAAATTAGAGATTTGAAGATATCATCACGAAATAAACAAATAAAGATCACTCATATAACAAGCTCCGTCGATAGCTCCGCTAAAAAAGTGGAGGGTCTTGAAAAGTTAGGTGAGATCTGCCACAGCATTGGCCGGTACAGTGAAAAGAATATTTCAATATACGCACTCTTTATCGTGCTATTGCCGAATTACTGACCCAACTAGAGAATGACTATTTTAGTCTCTTATTACTTGCAAAGTACTGAGTTAATTGGATTCTGTATGATAAATTTGCAACGTGTGCGTAGCAAGAGAATCTACATTATAAGGCAGTGACGGCGGCACAGGGGCAGATGGGCGATCACCCCTTCGAAAAAAATATGGGGGGGGCGTCGCCCCTTCAAAATCAAGCTGAAACCCTTCGTGTCAGCAAAATTTGCCCCTCATAATGCAAGAAATATCATTTCAGAGGGTCTAGATTTCCAAATTTTTAAGGGGGAGCATGCCCCTGTAAGGTCACGCCTACGGCGCAAGGTTCGTTGGTGATCAGATCTCGCCCCTCCATGCAAAATTTCGCCGCCTCTGTAAGGGAATTGACTCACCAGAGATTGTTATCCTAGAACGTGTTACAGCAAACAAGACGTCATCTCACCGACTGATCTTTGCTGAAAACAATTATTGTCGTTTCTGTCATATTATCTATAAAACGACTGTGGAACATTCAGCAAACCTAGTACACAGACTGTAAACGATATGCTGTAACATATCAACAAAACCAAAAAGTCGCGATTATACAAAATTGAAAAAAACAAGTCAAAAACATGCTTTCAGCTGTCATGTAACCATTTCGAATGCGGAGAGCTTATTAGAGTTTTTTTCTGCCCGGTGACTAACAGCAAATTTGGGACATAGCGAATTGCTACGAATGAGAGTTGTAAACATCACGGGACGCGCGGGGGGGGGGGGTCAGCTTACACTTACACTGGAAAAATTTCTCACAGCCGAGAATTCTCAGTACCTCGAATACAGCGCTTCTGTTCGATTCGGTAGTAACCACGTGACTTTTAAACTTCCGGGTTCGAAACGTTTTGTGTTCTACAGTATAAACTACACATAGTGCACGATGTTTTGAGCAGAATGGCAATCAGTTCAGCCATCATAGAAGTAGAGTCATTTCTGCCATCCAGTGTGTTGTTTATTTTCATCGAATAAAATTATACAAATGCAGTTTTCAACGTTCTTTTGTTGTTAAATTTGTCATCTCTATTCGAACTTATGTTGTCTATTTTTATAAGTCACTGGAACACATCAACTCATCAAAATTTATGGCATATTGGTTAACCAATATATTAAAGGGGGTAGTCGTCGCGCCGCGCATGAGCGAGATATGGGTCTCATATAAACAAAGATGGCGATATTGACTGTTGCGCACACCAACTAGCACACACTACTTTAAATGGTATTTTTTGATGATTGGAAGGTATCGAAGGAGTCGCTAGCAGTAATTAGTGCAAGTGGCACCCAGGGCAAAACTCGAACTCGTGATTTCATTAGATTAGGGGAAAATAAATGTTTATGCGCGCATGCGCGACGCGACGACCACCGCTCTTTAAACCTCATATCATACCAATAATGTTAGAAATTTAATTCGTACTAACCTCGTTCGACCGAGAATCTGAAATGCTCATAGAAACTGTTAAATTTTCCATGATTTGTTTTATTTAACATTCTGCTACATCACGTGTAATTTAAGATATGGAACCACGTTCAGATCATGCCCATTTATTTTCTCTGTGTACTTGCAACTCAAATGTGCTACTTTTATTATGTCTCACTGCAGTGAGCCTATTTTTGTTTCACGTTGTTAGCGGCTAAACCGAATGGAGCTCTGCTTAAGTTATATAAGATTAACATTTGCACTCATTCAACATATTTTAACATTTTTTGAGACAGCTTCTAAGAAGTTGATATATGATAAAACACACTCAAAAGAACGTCAATAAGTTATTCGACTGTAATATGCAAATGTTACTATGTCAACCTTTGCCCGTGATGCAATGCGCGAAAGATAGTGGGAACGTTAAAAAAACGCGCGCGTTTCATAGTATTCGAAGTACTGAGTATTATATCAAGGCGATACGTCCAATGATTTCAAGCCACTGACATGGTCACGTGATTATTGGATCCTGAATCTCATGCAAAAGTACATGATACAGACGACATATTTATAAACACGTGTATGAACAATATGTGTTTATTACATTGCCTTATTATGAGACACACACACGATTGCCGACAGAAGGTGGATAGAAGAGACCGCACGTTTTAGTCACACAGCAGCAATCATTCAATAACGAATATATATATATTTGAATCGCCGTCGTACTAGTAACCACGTAACTGTATTCGTATTTACACTTGTATTCGTAACAACAATTACGTAATCGTATGCATGTAATCGTTACTAAAATAATGTAACTATGTAGTAGCTATAATCGTTTTCGTTGTTAACAATTCTCGTGGTCATGATGATAACTCAAATTAAACGTGAAATAAATAACTTGTACTGAAAGATATTAGATATTAGAATAAATAACTAAAATACAAAACAAAGAAAACAATTTGGATAAAAGAAATCTGAAAATAGCTTAAACAGCTAATCTAGTCTGATCCTTTTGACTAGTATGTGTAAATAAAATTTGTAAATAGCTCTAAGCTAATGGACAATGCTAAGTATTACACCTGATAATGAAAGGTAAATACATAAATGAGTAAATAAATAATAAACAAATAAACGATAACAGCAATGAAATGAAATGCAAAAACGCCAGTATGTACTATCTTAGAGAGAAAGTTGAAGGATTTGTTTATTGTACTCTGCTCTTAAGGATTCTGGAAGATTATTCCAAAGCATAGGGCCAGCATACGATATTGCAGATTTCCTTATGAAAGTGTTCGTTTTTGGTACAGCAATCCCCCCCTTCCGATTTTGTTGTCAAATGTTGATATTGTGATGGATATAATTTAAATTGTACATAGCATAGAGTGTGTAGTTTTCCAATGGATAAGGTCATAAAGAAGGTATAGGTGAAGCTTAAAGATGTCAAGGATTTTGAGTTCTTTTGGTGCACAGGGCGCGATGAAATCGGAGAATGTTAGAATTATGGCGATCATTTTCTGTGTAGTTACAATACTTTTGAAATGTGAACAATAAGTATTTCCCCAGATTTCTAAACCGTATGTGAGGTCAGGCTTGATCAGTGATTTATAAAGAAGCAAGAGAGTGTGCCTGGGGACAAAGCACCGCAACCTTACCATAATACCCCCCCTCCCTCAGTATTGTTTATTTTGGTTATGTGATTAATCCAAGTGAGATCTTTGTCAATTTCAACGCCAACAAATGTAACTAATTCAGCCTCGTTCACAGGAATAGAATTGAGGAGGAGACAGCCTTCTACCTCTAATAATTTGCGACGTCCAATTATTGTTATGTAGTTAGTTTTAGAACAATTTATCGTTAAGCGACTGGCATCACACCAGCATGCTACCTCGTCCGAATGTTTACTCACTGTTGTAAAATCAATATCAACGTCTGATGGAAATGAAACAGATTCGAATCATCTGAAAATAACTAAAAAAAGTCAATTGGATTTGGAAGGTCGGTGATAATATAAGAGAAATAGAGTTGGGCTGAGGACAGAACTTTGGGGACACCACAAGTTGCTGAGAAGTCCATTTGAAGAAATAAATTGCGATCTATTTCAAGGTAGTTTTTTATCCAAAGGTTGGGAATATTATCAACCAGTTTATAATATCGGAAAAGGTCAAGTTTGGTACAACCGGCTCATATATTTGTGGAGATATTGATAAAAATATGCCTCATTTGTTTTTAATTAAAAGGAGGAGTTTGTAATTAAATGCAACATAAAGATGAATGTGAAAACATAAAACCAACAAGGGTAATTGAATGCAATTGGATATTGATAAGATTAGATTTGCTTGGAAGTTCAAATCAAGTAATGAAACACACGTCTATTAAGAATGTCGATAACACACTTGTACCATACTCTCCAATACTTATTTAGACATTATAGTAACCAGATTTGCAATTCATGCCATATTTATAAATTTTCATGAGAATGGTGTTATTATTCTAAAAAGGACCCTGGGATTAATATAAAATTTGTGCCACTAAAAGTTTAAATCTTATTATACAACTATACTTCAGTAATTATCCAATTTATATCCCCATGGAGTCTGATATTCACCAGTCTAGTTTTCTTATGTAGTATAAATACATTTTCCCCAACAAAGTATTTTTTGTGAGAGGGTTTTCCTGCTGAAATATGTTAAGCTATAATTGTTTCACTATTTTGTAACTTTCATACAATTCATGTCATATTCTATAATAAGGGGACCGTGAGATTAAATTTACTATTAACTGAGAAACAAGAAGATTAATGAATTTCAAAAATAATTACTAGTACTTATGACTCCTTATTTTTGTAAAATACCATTCAGACAGAATTCATCATACATTGTGTCATATGCATGTACATTAATTCCCATGATTCAATTCAAGATGATAATTTGTCAAATTTATAGCCCGTTCTCAGTTTTATTTTATCATTTCCCTAAATCTAAGCACATTGCACGTGTTCAAGGTTTATTAGATAGCTTACAATTATTTAGTTTATAAAAGTCTATACTAAATCATGACTTGCTTTAAAATGGGGTATGATGATAGACCTTTCAAATCAAATTGGCTTATACATCTTTACTAAACAGAACGTCGATACGCTGTACTGTCTTCGTGCATACTTTGCAGTATCCTATGGTCACTAAGAATTGTAGTTCAGCATTGACCATAATTATTGTTTGTTTATTGAAAAATTATTTTAATTTTCCTAGACTCAACTATTGGGCTCCCTCTGTCCATACGTGCGTACGAGAACGTTTCCCAGTCATATTTTTATTCAATCAAAAGAGGTCAACTGGTGGACATTTTGCGGGACGACAAAAACTACGTTTAACAAGGCAGTAAGTCCACAAAATCAAAAATGACTGGGTCGATTTCAATTAAACCTTTTATATGATGGTAAAACATATTGAGTATTTTTTTTTCAATATCAGATTCATATGTTGGCTGACTGGGTGTCACTTTTCAAGAGTTAACTGGTGTGATTTCAGTGAAACTTGATACTAGTGTCATGAATTTGTTTGCGCGTATCTGTTGATCGACTTATTTAGTTGAGTATTAGCGAATTGCTGTGTTATGTCTGTCATCGTTTCAGCCTATTTGAGATCCTGGACGGAACTTGGCTCAGTGATTTGGAACTAATTACGAGATAACCGTCGCTATTCGGACTGCTTTTCTGACAGTTTGGTATTTGTAGTTATTAATGTAGTAAATGATTAATCAAAAGATATGACGTATTCAGTACTTAGTGTGATTGGCTTTATGATTGAAGGCCACGCCTTAGAGTCTTAATACTGCTTTGTAATTGGTTAGAGTTTTGAAAATGAATAAAGAGAGTTTGAGTTGGTCTTGGCGAACACACCACGATAGACGCAGTCCAGTCCTGGAGAGCCTTGGGAGGGCCTTGACGCAGTCTAGTCTTTGGCCAGCCTTGCGATAGTCTTGGGGACTTTTCCCCAGGGCGCTGTGTCTCATAGAGTGTTCGACTGACTGACTAAGACGAGAGTTGAAACGTATTTCGTTGTGTGTGTCTTATTTGACTGTAAAGCTTAAGTGACTTTCCCGATCCCGTACCTCAAGGGGACGCGATAGAGAGACCAGACGAGTTTCCCCCCTGGCAAGTGTGGAGAACCCCAGAGAGAAGAATTCCCCCCCTGACACTAGCTCGAAATGCGCGTTTTATTGCAATCCTCATTGTCATTTTTAGTCAGTGTGAAATTATTAACGGGAAGTTAGTCTGGACTGACCAGTGAGTTTGTATATGGTTGTACTTAAGCTAGCGTTAGGCTATGCAGTATCAGTAGACGATTGGAGCGTAGTTTACAGTGTTGATTATTGAATTACTGATGAGTATTAGGACAATACCTTACGGATAGATTAGTCGCTGGGATTACAGTTGAAGAAGAAGCATTTCACAATACTAGTATACCATAGGTAGTCAAGCGTGATAGTGGCACTGACTAAACACGACGGGGCAGACAACACAACACTACCAACACAGTGACGTAAATATTACAAGGTCAAATATTGCCACAGATAGTGTTGTTATATAATGTTGATGTTACCATGAATATAACTTAATAGTTGACCTGTGTCTTGCTTGGTATTCAACTGCATGTCATTACAGTGTGCATACTCGTATGAAATCGGAAGTCAACCTTTATTCCCCTATTTCTCATATGGTGTAGCTGTCAGTTAAAGCGCGGTGGCCTTCGCGCTGCGCATGTGCGATGTTTGTATTGATAAACATCGATTTTCCGATAATCCAATGCGCTCTTCAAATGGAAATCACAAGTATGAGGTTTAACCTGGGCTCGACTTGCACTGAATACCGCCAGTGACTCCTTCGATACCTTCCAAACACCTAAAAATTACCTAATTAAAACTTGGAAACGTCTCGGTTTGTACTCGTTGATCTGCGCAACAGTGAAAGTCGCCATCTTTGTTTATATGAGAACCATATATCTCGCGCATGCGTGGCGCGACGACTACCGCCCTTTAAGATTCAGAATAATTCGTGCTACATGTAGAGCATGATAGGCCAATGATTTTTAGAAACATTGGCCAAACCTGATCACTTCTTTTTGATGCGATTTATATTCATATTTAATCATAGCAACATACACATATCGACTGAATTCAAGTGAATACTTCTTAACTACGTAATTTAAGTTTATATAGATTAACACATAGTGTGTTGCAGCATCTCGGGTTACTGTGAGCATAACAGTGATCAATGCACTAGTATTGGTAATGATATAATATAATATATTGAATTAGAATGAATAGTATTGTTGATGTAGAATCTTATTGTCGCGAGTGGCAAGGGTACAAGGTACAATTGGTCCGATTATGTATGTTGTACTAGGAGACATTCCCCGCATCGATGTGTTGTGTTGATTTTCCAGCTGGTATTTCATCTCCATTTATGACCTTCTGATTTTCTGGCTTTCCGCACAAAAATGTCATGCCACCCTTGACCATAGGTGACAAAGAGTCTCTGTCTCGTTCGTACGCATGCGTGATAGCTGCCATTGAAATGATGAAGATGAGCAACGATCCGCAAGGCAGCGATTTAAAGAGACCAGCGTCACGACCCCAGATGAAAACAGCATCCAAAGCGGTGGAGGCAACATACATAGCTAATTCACCACGTCGACTACGACTCTCAAATTGTACACCGATCAATGCACCAATGAAACCTGCTATAAACATCAAATAACGAGGTACAGGTGCTGGGCTATGATGAACATTTTGACGTAGTAAGCAGACAACAACTTTGATTGTCGTACACATCACGGTGAGAAAGGTGGCAGACTTTACATACTTCATGAACAGTGATAGCAGTGAAGGCACTGGACTGCAAAAAATAACACAACATGTAACATTCCTCCATTTTGCATGTTGACTATGCAGCAATATCATATCTATCCGGAATTACATATCTATCCAAAATTTGTAATACTAAGATAAAGATTAGAATTACATATAACGAATTGGATATTAATTAGATTAGATATTGATTAGATTATTATAGGTAATCCCACGAGGTCGACGTGTTCTGACACGAGTGATTAACGCCTAAGTTTTGTATCAATCCGAGCCGCAGCCGAGTGTAGGCTGACGTCAATCTAAAAGAGGATATCATGAGACAATATATTCATCGCATGCATATTTTCATAGTACGACATAGAAAAGTCACAGATTGTTGACAGTGTAACTATTGGTGAAATTACACCGAATCCAAATATATCATTGCGTGCGCCTCGTATGCTAATTTTGTTGACGTCACAGTGCTCTATTTCACTTGAAAGTCTTGTTGCGTACGCTTTATATGGTATAGCGATTCTGCTCGTTCGTGATATTTGCTCCAATTCGTTTGAATTGTAAAAAATTTTAACCGATTTTTCAGAGAGACTGAAAAATAATAAACATGCGAGCTTGTCAAAATGAACCATTATTACCACAATCCGTAGTTATGAAACCTTACTCTCATAGCCTTACATAACCCATGAAGCTCAGAACTATCTTCAGGCAACCCGTACAATGAAAAAATTCGGATTATATTACCTATTGATTAGAAAGGCAGTACAATGTAAACTTGTCAATAAATTGTGGAAAAAAACGTTACTAATCTAGCAAAACTTCAAACTTTTCAGCAACTTGGAAAAAAGAAAAAAATGTATATTTTCATATTTTTATTGACATTTACCAAACTTTTCAGGGTCGTGGTTATGTACAGACACTTTGTATAGCATTGACATCGACGATTCACAGACGCTATATACAGACAGTTTGCGCAAGCCCAGATCGAATGTCCCAATGTGCCCAGCTCAGTCGCGCTAGCGAAACTCGCGACAAGCTCGACTAAAAAATAATACTAGCTCATGACGTAATTCGTGTCAATCGACATTAAAAATAAGGGTGAATAAGGGTAGAAAATATACAATTACCTCGATATGATTACCTTCTGTCTGGATAGCAGTAGAGGAATAAGATGAATTGGTAAGTAAATCTTTGAAAAAGTAAACCAACTAGCAAACAATTCGTGAAATGCATGACCAAGACACGACTTCCCCGGATGTAGGAATTCGTCACAGGAAACGAACCTACCGTAGGGCTTTCTATAATAATTGACGAGGATATCTTCCGTGTAGTCACGTGTCCAAGTTTTGACACCCTCATAATATTCCTTAGACAGGAGTTGTGGTTCCCGGACGAATGCAACAATAATCACCCCGATGCTGGCACTAAACACTAACGAAGTACCCTGTGGCACGGATGGCATTTTTCCGCGGCAGGCCAGTGCGTTGTACGCGGCGCCAAGTGCACGGGTAAACAGGAACATGGCAAGCCTTTTTCGGCGATCTGCTTTGTCTATGATAGCGCTGAGGGATGCAATGACGGCGGCAATGATGTAGCTAATTCCATCCTGAAACCAAACAAACAACATGTCAATAATACTATAAATATACAAACTTATCCCAGGCACGTACATAAGACCATTAAACACTAACCCGTGAGACGGTGGGCACTGGAATTTATTTAAAAACAGACAAAAACCATAATCAACTCACCTTCTGTTTTCGATATATCTGCACTAAATAAAGGGCGAGCTTGTATAGCGCTGGGTAGGATCCTAAGAATAGAGTAAACCTCAGTGCGTCGATGCAAACAATATCACGGATTACGTCACCGGGTCTGAAATGTTAGCATAATAAAATATTCAGCGATGAAAGATTTCCAGTATTTCACAGGATACGTGTAAACAACAGTTACTTAGTCAGACCTTGTCACCAATAAATAGCGACTGAACGATTCTGTGCATGTGGTGCAAATGATCGCAGGGACGCAGTAGGTTCACAGTATTGTTTCGATACGGTCTTGATCTCTGGACATCCATCAATAGACTTCCTCATGTCCTTCACTAGTTTCGTCGGCACATGGCAGGTTAATCAAGGATGGTGGTGTGGCCGTAGTTGTCAGCAAATTGCTTGGGAAAATCGAATACGTCTTGAAACAAAACGTGAGCTACGACTTCAAATCAAGTACAATATGACAATATGAATTGTGTGGAATCTATGAACTGGATCCCCGTATGTTGGATAATATCAATTTATCAAATGTTGTCGGGATATACAGGATTGTCTCAAATTTTAATATGGAACATTTTTGTATGTCACCCTATCAATAAATGTGAACGTTGGTGGCGACATTGTGAACGTTGGTGGCGACAATGAAATCTTTCACCACAAATGTCTATCTGTCGTACGTATGGTGTTTCTATCGCCTTGTGACATCCCTGTTCTATAAAGGGACTTGTAAAACTACAAAAAATGGACAAATTTATCGAGCGGCTTGTAGTATAGACCAGTGTGCAGAAATATGTTATGGACTTGTTACCTCAACTATTAAAGAGCACATACCGCGTATCATGGTAAGCATTGAGATTTGAACTTGGACTGAGACACCGCGCTATGAAATGATTCCAAATTGACGTAAACATCAAACTGTTTAAAGAAGCTTGCGCAGATTTCAAAGAAATTGCCAAATCTACATATAAAGCATACATTGTGTCGCTGGACGAAGAAGTAGGACATGGTGGATGACAACTTCTGCGAGAAACACTAAATCTCGTATATTCAGTTATAGCGTTTGATGAAGAGAAAACACAGGAGGATATTCATAAAACAAACATTTTCAAAACGTACTTGAAATCATTCGTTGCCTTGACGATGACACTACAATAACGAGCTTGAAAGTACAGCTTACATAAACTTCAAGCACTTTTTCAATCTCGCTATTGAAAGCTATTAACACTGGTTATCTCACTGTTATTACGTGTGCTGTAATTGGTTGAAATTCAGTCACATGACATTGAATATAAAATAAATAAATAAATAAATAAATAAATAAATAAATAAATAAATAAATAAATAAATAAATAAATAAATAAATAAATAAATAAATAAATAAATAAATAAGTTTATTCTCCTTATTATAACCAATACAATAATAGAATCAAAAACTAAAGACAATGCAAGAACATAAGTGAGAATAGGATCGGAAAATAGCCGTCAAGTGACTGCTAATCTAGTCCGTTCCCATCTTCTTAAATAAATAGTCATAATAATTAATTAATATTACATAGTATAGTAGTAATGGGTCTGTAGATTTAACAATGTCGTCACTAGCCAAAAAGCAAGGAAGGCAGAAAGGACACAAGCACCTATCTATAATAACGATATAAACAATATTACTATTAAAATAAAATTGTTTGAGACCACACAAATACCAATATTAACATATGGGGGGGGGTATGGGGAGTATGTACGAACAAAAACTGGGACAAGACAGAAACTGAAAAAGTCCACCTCAGATTCTGTATACACATTCTAAATGTGAATAGCAGATCAAGCAACATTGCAGTAAGAATGGATACCGGTAGATTACCATTGTTACACTTACTACACTATAAGGTTACAACTATTTTTAACATTGAAGAAAGACAACATAGCTTTCAATGCTATGAAGGAAATGGAAACAAACAAAGAAAATGATTACTGGCTAACAAGACTCAACAAAATAGTGCATGAACATCAAATCCATATGGATATTACAAAAAAAATAGCAGCAAAGTACTGAATTAACATAGACATACAAAGAACATAATCTAAACTGAGGACTTACAGTTTATTCAAAAATTCAAGAAAGACATTAAACAGGAATATTATTTACAACAATTCATTAAGGATGTAATAAAGCATTATTCTATTCTATATCACACGGATGACGTCACTGAAACTGCTATGCAACGATATTGCGCATAACACATTTTCGTTCACTGCACTGCCGCTGTTGCCTTCAACGATTTGAATGAACTTTAGCCATAGAGAGCATAGTAGTCTGAACACATTTCTCTGGACTCCATTCACTGACTAGAATTTTTTAACGTCCAAACATTGAGGGCGCTTTCCCGACTTCATGGAAGAAATCATTGATCTAGCTACGTACTTCAAGAGATAGGTGGCTTAAATCAAAATTTTAGGTAAGTATTGTTTGAGAAGCCTATTTAATGTAAAATATTGTGCTGATTTCAAAAAAAGCACTCTTATTGACCCTACGTAAAACAAAATTGCAATTTGGACCACATTTTGGTCAAAAAATTGTCATTTTTAGTCAAAATAAAAAAAAAAAAATTGTTTTGACATATGGGGGTCTGATGATGTGTATGTATGTTTAAAATGTAAGGAAACATATTATAGAAGTTGCATTAATAATTAAGAATGAAGATGTTGGTCATCACTTGGATATTTTCCTACAAAAATTGACCAAAAGCACAATTTTTGGACAAATATTGACCAAATTCTATTTCATTGCATATGGAGATTCTTGTAATGTACAAAATATTATATAGAGATCGGCAAAATATTTGGCAGAACATAGATTTGGACCAAATTTAGATTTCTTATTTACATACCTTTAAAGGGAAATGTCTAATAAACATAATTATGATGTGTTCAGTATATTTATTTACTACAGCGACAATTGCCACATTTAATCTACAGCTAGTAATGAATATTTTATTTTTCTATATAAGATGGATGACTGTTTGGAGATTGCTTTACAATGTGTGCTGCATGTGAGTGGTGAGAGAGACCATGGTGAAGAAGTTACTCCATTTACTAAGCAGACATGGGAAACAGAAGGAGAGGTAGCTCAAGCCAGAAAGGAATATCAAAGAAGATCAAAATACCTTGTTATATGTGATTCCATAAATTTTGAAGGTGAACAATTACCTCATTATGGTTTTCATGGTAGTTGTTACAGCAAATTTACAGCTTATCAGATACATTCAAAGGAAAAGAAAACAACTTATTTTGATAAAGATATTGTTGAAACAAGATCTATGGTGGAGAAATCAACAGTCGCTACTACTTCCACCACTGGAGTGCTGGAGAATAAGTGTATTGTCTGCAATGGTCCAGAACGCAAACATTTCCGCAGTGGTTTTGAAACATTATCATCATGTGAGACAACAGAAGGACAAGATAGCATTATAAATGCAGCAAGGCAATTGAAAGACAAACACTTCCTTCGTGAATATGAACAGATAGACTTCATAGCTAAGGAAGTCAAATACCACAATGCATGTAGAGCAAGGTATATGTCAAAGGGAACAAAGACACAAGAAAAAGAGGAAGCTACAACATATACACATAGACGAGAAACAGCTTTCCTAAAATTACTTTAATATATAAACTTTGAACTTTTTTTGAAGGAATCCTCAAAGAAATTGGTTGATGTCAATAAAACCTATATTGAATTTCTCGAAAACGAAGGGTTGGATGAACCTAATCCAGATCCATACCACCTGTTGTCCAAAATCAAGGAATTCTATGGAAGCAAGCTTCAGATTGACCAGGAAAGTAAAAAACAGGGAATCTATCTCTCCATGACTAGAGATGCAATGGACAATGAAATAAAGAATGTAGCTTTGTTCCTCAAAGAAAAGATTCAACAGCTGCGTAAGAACAAACTCCCAAATCCAATTACAGTAGAAGCAATATATACTGGCCAGTGTACTAATATACCTCATGAACTACTAGAGTTTTATAGGATTTTGTACACTGGCTCAAAAGATGAAGCGAGTCTGAGAGTGGAGAGATATGTTGAATCATCAGCTGAAGATGATATTTTTAAAGCAACTAATGGAACAGTGAAGCCAGCTAAACACATACTACTTGGCATGGGTTTAAAAAGTATCACAGGTTCCAGAAAAGTACAAGAAATTGTTAATCACTTTGGCCACTGTATAGGATATCATAATGCAGAAGAATACGAGACTGATATTGCAGCTCAAATTATTGAGACAAATCGTATTCTTCCTGATGGCCTAAAAGCGTGTAAAGGACTAAGTACAAAATCAGCATGGGACAACTATGATGAATCAATGTATCATGACACACAGGGTATCTGTATCCAGAACGAAGTCCCTGTTATATTGTCACCATCACCAACTACATCAATGGCAACCATGACAGCCTCCATCATAAACTCATCATCAGCAGCATCATCACCAGTATCATCTCCTCCTACTGCTATGAAGAAACAAAACAAGAGAAGTCTCGAAATACCAAATACTGAGCTTGAACCAGTTAGAAAAAAGCTTAAGATATCACATTTCAATTTTGGTATACAAACATTGGACAAGCCTGTAAATTACAATACGTGTGTTGCCAGAAATGTTGCATGGACAATACCTTGTAAAACAAACAAACAAGTACCAATGTGGCCTGGCTGGAACTCCACAATAACTAATGATGATCTTCCTGTTCAGAAAATAGGCTATTTGGCAAACATCGGAGCCCCTCCTACAAGACATGATGTTGTGAATGAAACTATGAAAAGGAATGTTACCCTTGCTGAAGAGTGTGAGGAAGATTACATTGCAACAACCTATGATCTAGCAATAGCCAAGCCAGCTTGCCAATTGCAGGACACTATGAGACCTAAGTTTGACAATGTATTTGTCTGTTTTGGTGCATTCCATATCATGTTCCGATATATGTCAGCAATGGGATACACCATTGATGGGTCGGGTGCAGCCCACATATTAATGGAAAGTGGTGCCCTCACAAAAAGATCTCTAAATGCATTTCAATGTGGAAAACATTATAATCAGACAAGAAGAGTGCATGTGCTCCTCGCAACTGCTATGCAGAGCAAACATCTAGATTTGTTCTTGCAGCTTGAAAAAGCAAATGATAATTATGGGCAGTTGGTTGAAGCTCTAACGATGGTCCAATCATCACCATCGCCTGAAAAGATGAAAGATTTAGAGGACACAGATGAGTACAATGGATTCATGATGACCTATGCAAGATTCTGTGATGATACCAGGACTGGTAAACATGGTGTGAATGTCCAGTTTTGGAGAAATTATATTGACATAGTTAATATCTACATGTTGTTCAGTAGGGCTGTACGAACAAATGATGTGGATCTTTTTATCTTTATGCTTGGGAAAATTTATTGAAATTTTCTTTGCTGCAAGTCGCCATAATTATGCACGCTACATGTGTTTGTACTATCTGAAACTTTTGAACATGGATACCACCCATCCTGGTATTATACAACAACTTGAAAGAGGTGGTCTATCTGTGAGGCTGTCAACCAATTCATTTGCAAGACAACCAGTGGACCAAGCACTAGAGAGCACAATCAATGCCGATGCAGCATCAAGACAAACTGGAATCACTGCTTTCCATATGGTCAAAGAGCAACTAGACGCTGGACGATTACTAGATCAGCAAGAAGTACTATAGTTGGGCATCTCTTTGAAAAAGCAGCAATAAAGAAACATGTTAATCCCAGTCATGAAACAAGAAAATCGGAATTTAGTAAATTTCAAAAGGATTTTGAAAGTATTTCAAACATGATTGAGACAACTATGAATCCGTTTGCCAGCTCTTTGATCAGAAACATCAATTTGTATTGTTTGGCAGATGGTAAAGAAATGCCAGATAAAGTCAAAGCTGATATGCTAAGTATGTTTGTTTTGGGGAAGAAGTGGAAAGACGAGTTTCTCCAGGAATGCCTGACGGATCCTGCTAGGTTTGAAAGACCACTGCAAAGAAGAAAAGTGGGAAACTTTGCCAGTGCTGCCAAAAAGAGTAAAATACAATGTAAAGATGAAAAGGTCATTGAGCTGAAGACAACAAGAAATTTGCTGGGCAGATTAGTCTATCTTGCGTGTACCAGAAAGATTGAGCTTGAAATGGTGTTTCCTTTTCCACTTACACCAGTTCCTCTATCATTGGCCAGTATTTATGGCACAGTAAAGAAGACACAAAAATATAAGCTCTCAAAGATATAATTGCACATGCACAACCAACAACAGTTGACACAGTTCTCTATGATGCTATGTTTATAATTCAGTCACTACCATCTGATCTGCCTCTCAGTTTTGGAAAGCTAGCAGAGCTGGTACTGAAGATATTATGTAGTGTACAAGTAAGTGCAATTCACTTTGTATGTGACAGTTATGTCAAAAGTATAAAGAATGCTGAGCAACAGGCAAGAGGAGCAAATGATGGATCATTCAACATCACTGGTGCAGATCAATTATGCCCCAAAGACTTCAGATATGCATTGAAATCACCAAATTTGTAAACGGCACTCATCAAGTTTTTCATAGAGGAATGGAAGGACGACAAATATGTACCCATCATAAAGGAAAAGTCGATTGTTGTTGCACACGAGGTGCAGTTCCTTCAGTATACAGTCACTCCAATGGGAAGTGTTGATCAAATCGAACTACCTGGATACATATGCTCACATGTGGAAGCTGATACCCGCCTGGTGTACCATCTCAGCATGCTGTCTAGAGCAATACCAAGACAGAATGTTGTTGTCCGTGCTACAGACACTGATATCATGGTAAACCTGCTGTATCATGCCAGACAATTGGATGCCAATATGTGGATGGATCTTGGACATTCAAGTAATAATACTAGAAGATATGTAAATATTACAGCACTGGCAAACCATATCGGACCAGTAGTTTGCAAATCATTGCCCGGTTACCATGCTCTGACAGGATGTGACTACACATCATCCTTCTTCAGGAAGGGAAAAGTAAACCCATTGAAGAAAGCTGTGAAGAGTCCGCTTCATCTTGAAGGACTAAGCATACTTGGAGAAAACATCACTTTTGCTGATGATGAAAACCTTGTAGAGCAGTATGTATGTTCACTCTATGGTCAAGGGGCATTAACATCCGTCAATGAGGCCAGACTGAAAATCTTCTTACAGAAATACAGACCAACCAATCAAGAAAGTCCATTGGAGAAGATAAAGGGAATAGATGCCGGCATGCTTCCACCCTGCAAAGATGTTCTGGTTCAGCAATTGGCACGGTGTAACTATGTGACATATCTTTGGAAGCATGCACATATACAGAATCCACTGGAGAACATCAAACCCACAGATCATGGTTGGAAAGATGTAAATGGCGTCTGGTTTACTGGCAATCAGATGCCTTCTATGCTTTCCCAGATCATTGAACCAGAAGATATCCCAGATGAAGATCAGGATGACAATGATGATGACAATGACAGTATTGTCGATTCGGAAAGTGATGAGGACAGTGATGATGATGATGATGCAGATGAATGAGTTGTGGTAAGTTTCAAAAATATAGCAACATTTATGACTAATCTTTTCCTTTAATCTCAAACCAGTGAAATATACCACAAACCACAGATGCTGGTTATATATTAGTAGCAAATAATTTTGTTTTCGTTGTTTCTTTCAGCTTGAAAATGATATAGTTGAACGATGTCTTCAGAGCTGTTAATATAAGATGTCAAACCCACTTGTGATGAACATTATATACAGTGATATAAGTGTTACATATACATATATAAAAAGTCCCACATGCGGGAAAATTGGCCAAACAATAACGTTCAAACGCAAAAGACTCATTTTGTCTGAAACTGGACAATATATCACCATGTTGTGTCACTTCTTCAATACACATTTTGAATGCATCATATATATTAGGTGGGTCAGTGCCCTTCAAGCATAAATGTATTTTTCTTCACCATAATGGTTGAAAATAACCATTGTTTGAAAAAAATTATTATCGATCCAAATTTGTCAAAACAAATACAAATGGATAGCCAACTTAGTCATTCTATGTTATCAATATAACTTATATTGTGATATTTCTTACATTTTAAACATATATACACATCATCACATGCAAAAAATACCCTAATATGAAAAAAAAATTTTTTTTAATTTTGACTAAAAATGGCCATTTTTTGACCAAAATGTGGTCTAAATTGCAATTTTGTCCTGAGTATGGTCAATAAGAGTGCTTTTTTTGAAATCAGCACAGTTTTTTACATAAATTAGGCTACTCAAAACATACTTACCTAAAATTCTGATTAAAGCCATCTATCTCTTAGTCTACAGCTCTTCTTGTGTCGGTATTTGGTCTTTGTGACAACATTTTAGCACTCATGGGGTTCCAATATGCTTGATGCACCTTTTTGAGAGCGCCCCCTAGGTGAGTTGTTGATATCTTATTCTAATATATTCTATGAGTGTGCTGTATTGTCGTTTTCTCTTAGAACATTCCCAAAACATATCCAAATAAAAGAAATCTTAATTCTTGTGGAAAAGCGTTAACGATCGAGCATTTTATGGCCACGTTATTTATTAACATCACGATTGTTCAATGTCGTACATGTTAGTTGCTTAGTAATCTATCGCCATATACCTACGTACTATGACTAGGGTATGGAACAGTGTTCACTTCTAGTAGATTACGGTGTATTTTGCTAAGACCTTCAACGGGACAATAATGAAACACAAAATTGGTTCACGATAAGCCACTGTTCTAAAATAAATGTCAAAACAGATAATGTCACATGGCACCCTCGAAGAGCGCCCCAATGGCTAAGTACAATCAGAGGTACATTACTTGGGGTTTGCAACGCGCATAGTACTGTATGGTGACATCATGTCAAGATCACATTCAAGTCTCATATCGTAGATAGCGAGACTGGTGCTACGACCTTCTGACATGACATAGGTGGTTTGTAATAAAACAATAAAACATGTATTACCACATTCATAGTCAAAAAATGTAATACATCGAAAATGTACAGAAAATATAGTTATCGTAATCCGACATATCGTGAGCAGCTATTTTGACCCACCTGGACATCCCAATATCCTAGTTACCTCGGGCATGCGCATTCGAATTTTTCTGAGTTGGAACGCTTATGCGAGAGCGAGATTGAAACGGAATCTTGGCATCATGTCACCGTAGCTGCAAACCCCAAGTAATGTACCTCTGGTACAATGCATAAATCTGCAAGACGACGCCCTCAGAGAACCCTCGTAGCTGAGTGCATAGCAGTGACAGCCCTTTATCACGTTTTATCAGATTCAACTTAAAGGGCAACAGTCGTCGTGCCGCGTCCTGTTCGATATGGGACTCATAGCAACGTATACAACGCGTGTAAAATACATTGTTTATTTACATGAAATTCGAACACGCGCTGCGCGACGACCACTGCGCTTTAAACTACTAGTTCAAACTCCCCCCGGTGTCTCCTTGTTCATTGCCCGGGTTCATTGACACCGGGCGCTGAACAAACAAGTCTGGGATTTAAAGCGGGAGGGTCACCTGCGCACGAGCGGGAATTGAGTCCTAGGCGACGATTACAACGCACGCGAAAAACGCAAAGGCTCATGGGTAGACGCTTGTTTGTAAACAATGACACGCTATGGCCATCTGACGCATGCGCAGGTGACGACTCCCCGCTTTAAGTCTGAACAGAGCTACACTGTTTGATTTTAGTTTTCCTTCACTTTCAACTTATATACACTAAACATTATAATATTTATTAACACAATGCGTAACATGCTCAAACATACGGGTGCCGTACAGTGGAAAATCTGCAATTCACACTTTATAGAGACGATTTGCGAAAGCGAAAATTGAATATTCCGAAGCGCGAAGCCCGGGTAAGCAGGTGAAACTCGCGGCAAGTTCGACCAAATATCAATAATAATAGTTACAAATCACAGCATTTTCTGCATTGTGATAGTCAAGTAGTTAAAGCAGCGAGTAATGTAGTTATTACATACTATTGTCGCGTACACTATCGTGTCTCCTCGACATTTTTTCTGTTCATACTTTTTTTCACATAGGTCATCAATAATCGCTCTATCATGCAAACCAGGCACACCTAGACAAGCCCAGAAACACTCGTAGACACGTACAAACTCACGGATACCTAGACACACACAGACAAACCCAGGCACACCATACCTACACTGATGTGCACCAAATGTGCCCGATACGACGAGAGTTCGTTTGAACTTGATACTGACCTCTGCAATAATTTCTTTGCAATTAATCCTTTCAGTAAAATAACTAGAGTGTAGAGGCTAAAACCAGTAATCGCTCCTCTGATGAACCGACGTAGCGCTGCCAAAAGACATTCTTCCAGACCGCTCCGATGCGTATATCCCTTCGATATCCCTGTTTCTTGGGCGGCGAGTTTACTGAAATTTTGAGCCATTTCCGTGGAACTACACGTAATTTGGAAGCTGTATTTAGTCGATGTTGGTAGTTTGTACTCGTATAGCTCCACGCTATTGCGATGACTCACGTGATCGTGCCATTTGAGTAAAACTGAACCACAAAGTTCATTGACATTTGTACCGCTCACTATAACGTCCGAGTCGGACACGAATGCTAATAAATACATACCACTGACGTATCTACGAAACCGTGCTGGTAGAAACCCCATGTCGATCAGCAGAGTCTAGGGACACATGGTCCAAAGGTGAGAATGCGTGCCGCCACAGAAAACAGGTGGGAGGGCGTATCATTTGGACTAAAATCAAGTAGTTTACGTTACGTGTCAGACGGAAATTACAATGACTTATCTACCATGAAATTCAAAATGTCAATTATTTTATTCTGTGAAAATTTAAGTACTGCACTAGTATTTTTTTTGGTATTTAAATAATGTTTTTCTTTCGTTTCAATAATATAAACATACAACACACAAAATCTTACATTACATAGTGGTATATGGAAAGAAAAAATATGAGAAAGAAAAAAAAAATACAAATTTGATCTGGTAAAACAATTACATATGCCCATTATCTACCTAATTATCTAGTGGTTCCCATTTCTGGTAATGGATGAGCTCTTTGTTTTTGTTTATTGCGATTTGTAGTTCAATATTTCTATGTTCCCTGATCCAACTTTTATATGCATATTTTGTTAGACGAACCTTTTGAACCCTACAGGTGTATACATAATTTTTAAATAATAAATAAAATGATTTAGTGATATGTTTTCAAGTTCACATAGATCTATAATCATATTTTTGACAACACAAACAATATTAGCTATATTATATATTGCTATATTAGCAACTGTCTCCACAGTCTTTTTACAACATTACAGTTAACAAATAGGTGTTCTAATGTTTTACATTAGTTGTTAGAACACTATGTAGAATTTTGTATTGGAATGCTCTAAGATTTGTGGAGATTGTTGTCTTGAAAGGTAGTTTGAAAATTACATTTTGTTTTATCCCTTACAAATGTTGAAGGTCTTTAGCAATATTTAGTTTTTCAATAATGTTTTCACACAAAGATTTATACACCTTTTTGCTTGTCAGTGTATTGCCGTAATTGCAACATACTTACAATTCCATCTGAATTTGTTTTGAAAATCTGACCACTCATGGGTATTAGCATGAATGTTCTCTCTCTAGTCATCTGGTATTGCAGAGATTAGGCCTAGACTTGCTTGCAGTCTGTTGCGATTCCGATGAAAAATTCTTGAAAAATAAATATAAATTGCGTAAACGAGGGGTGAACGCGAAAGCCATGTGACCGCGAAATCCCAACAGACCTCACATTACCGGCCAGATTCGGGCGTGTAATGAATGACATGTCTAATATGTTTCAACCAATCAGAAGACATGCTAATTAACATATCAACTGAGACCCCAGAAACCATACACACTTTCTTGGATAAACTTAGATCCCGAAAGCTTTACCTACTTTCTCATATCCGAATCGCATATGCCATTTTATTTTAGATTGAATTTCGAAAAAAACGTGCAATATTATGTCCGGTTTATTGTTATGATCCGTGGCTTGGCTGCTCCACCTACGGTATGACGTATATGCAAATTTACAAGCCCGAATCTGGCCGGTAATGTGAGGGCGCTTACACTGTTTAGTCTGGTCCCCTGCCCTCAGCGTTGAAATTGGGGCAGGGGACCAGACTAAAGTCTGTTGGGATTTCGCGGTGATATGACTTTCGCGTTCACCCCTCGTTTACGCAATTTATATTTATTTTTCAAGAATTTTTCATCGGAATCGCAACAGACTGCAAGCAAGTCTAAGATTAGGCCTTGTATAGTATGGTATTCTGACAAAGTGATACCTTTTCCCTTCCAACAATGCCAGTCATGAACGTTTCCATGGAAATCAATTAGGTTTATTATTCTTATAGTACTGTACTAGTATTGAACACCCATTGAAATTACATGTATTTTGGTTATTGTTACCGTTGCTTACAAGTTACTCTGTGAAACACACACGTACCATCTCTATTTCAGTCTATTTTTTTTGAAAAATAATCTTTTTCAACTATAAATCCACGTTTCTCAGCTTTCTTAAATAGTTCTTCTAGCTGCCCTCGTTTGTACCCATCCACACTCACTCCGCTATCTTTAGAAAACTGTTTAAAATATGCCGCTGACTCCTTCCGGGTGGCATGTCTACCGGTTCTTTTTTGACTTTTTATGTTTTTGTCCTACCCTCACCCATTGCTAGGTGGATAGAATTACATCGCATCTGACAGTAATTCGGGAATCGGGAATTGTAGTAGGTATTCGTAGTTCTTGGTAATCATTCAATATAACCAGAGGTAGAAAAAAAGAACAAAACACGCGTAACGACTAGAATAATAGAATACCACAAGCGCGCGTTACTGCGTCAAGTGGAGCGTTTTCGATTATTCGCCTCGGGGCGCCCAGAGTGACGTAGAAACCTTGCCTCGAGTCAGCTCGAGGTGCCTCGAGGCAAGGAAATAAAAGAACACAATTAACTGCCTCGAGGAACTAAGGTCAGTTAAACAAAATGGCAGACCGTGAACATATTCGTCGTATTTTAGGAGTGTTGGTGCCAATATTTGTGCAGCAAACTGAGATGCTAATATTGGCTCTCATCATGAATAATGACGATGCATTTGGGCTGCTATTTGCGAGAAGAGTAGCAGTTCCGCGCATCCAGGGATACGCGGAAACCGTTGTTCCGCAATATGAACCAGATGACTTTAAAAGCCACTTTAGGTTGGAAAGGTCGAGTTTTGATATTATTTTAAACGTGAGTTAAACTTTTGTTTACATGTGCAAATTTCCTATTTGCACTCATTCGTTCATTGGTTACAGCTGTTATGTAAATTTACACTAAGTTCATGACCCAAGCGGAAGTAAACATCTCAGACCCACTTTTATTATGTTATAGCTGCTTATGAATTATAACGCATTGCCTGAACCCGACTTGCCTGGGATGCGGGGAAAAGTGGCAGTTACCATAGAGAAACAGTTATTGATTTTTCTGTGGTATTTAGGTAAGTTTATTTTATTTTAGTAATTGTCCCAAATTGTGTTTCGGTGTTTGAACGGGCATTATAAATCGAGGGAACAGATAAGCATGTCAATTCTAGTTTTGATGTGTACATGTTTTTTATCTTTAACATCAGTCTCTCCCAATATCCTATTCGAAATAGCCTAGTTTGTAATACATAGGAACTGTTGTCACAATATTTTTTTTTAGTTGTTTAGTCCAAGTATTATATAATTAATTGAAATTTGCTCAATAATGTGTTTTCATAGAAGCTCCATGATTAAATTAATATGTAGTTATTTTTCTTTTACTAATATTTGATTTGTAACCCTTTTCATCCCCTCCGGGGGATGTTGTAAATAAATAAATAAATAAATGAATAAATGAATGAATGAATAAATAAATGAATAAATGAATAAATAAATAAATAAATAAATAAATAAATAAATATGAATATGTAAAATAGTAAAACTCCTTGTTTCCATTACAGTTATGTGAACTTGAAATATATGTGAACATGATCACAAAATATATTAAAGTATTAAAATAAATGCCAGTGAAAATAGTTGTTTTCGACTGTAGTCACAAATCCTTTATAAGAGTACAGATTTTTCCTGAAAATTACATATCTGCAGCATTATCCCTCCATTTGCAATATCCTGTTTAAATACCACCCCTGTACTAATTTTTATAAAAATATTTATTGTTACCAAATTTTTTTTAGGGAATAATGAAACATTCAGATCCATAGCCGATAGATTTGGAGTGTCACTTTCAACTATACATACATGTTGGAAAAGGATAAACAAGGTAGTTGTTGAGAAGTTGATGCCACGCTACATCAAATGGCCACATGCAACAGACACCAGAAACCGGACCATACAGTGGTATGGCCACATTTCAAGGCTCCATTCAATCCTGGGTGCTGTTGATGGAGCACACATTAGAATCAAAGCCCCCATTTGAATTCAGATTCATATACAAATAGAAAGAAATTTCACTCTATCATTCTACAGGCAGTATGTAATTCTAGATTATTGTTTATTGATGTTTATGCAGGATGGCCTGGAAGCACACATGACGCCAGAGTCTGGAGAAATTCTCCACTCTTTGGGTCTCTTGATGTTATCATGCCACCTAATACACATCTTGTTGGTGATAGTGCCTACCCACTTTCAGTTAAATTACTTACACCTTTCCGTGATTATGGTAACTTGAGTAGAGCACAAAAACTATTTAATTATGAACTCTCAAGAGCCCGACAAACCATTGAGCGAGCTTTTGGCCAACTTAAGGGTAGGTTTCGAAAATTGAGAGATTTTCATGCTAATGACATGCAATTAATTGTGAATGGTACATTGAGTGCCTGTGTTATGCATAACATCTGCATTCTCAATGATGATGAACTTATTGAAGAATACCACGAAGATATGGGTGAAAATCATCTAAATGACCCAAACAACAACCAGGGAGCATTACAACACAGAATTGAGTTAATGCAGGAGTTAAACCAGTTAGCATAACACAGCTCTTAATGTTATCATTCATTTAATTGCATGCCATTCAATTTTTTTTTTTTATTTAGCTCCATGCTCTATTCAAAAAAAGATTATTAAAACATTCCCCTTAAATTGTCTACAATTGTTTTTATTCCAAAACTCCTTCAAAATGTTTGATAGGTAGAATGATAACAATTTGCTGTGCATCTCTGTGTGTTTTTTTTTATTAGAGTGAAATTACTTTCCATTTGTGTTGCAAGAAAATACAAATCAAACAGTTCTCAATTTTCATAAATGTACACTTTATTTTTTAACAGTTACAAAATGTATAACTATATAAAATGGCACCATTTTAAAATTCAATATTTGAAATAATTTAATTGTGGAATAAATATTGTTTTAAATTACGTATTGATATTTATTTAAAGAAATGTAGTTCAGTATTGTATGAATATTTGCAATTAAAGATTCGATTAGTTTAAGTATTGTAAATAATATATTTATTTATTCACTTAATAGATGCAAACATTATCTCTTTTGAATGCTTAGCAAGATTTAGCAAGGCTGTACATAAATAATAAAAAAAAACATGGTGAAAAAAAGTAATGGCGGGATCTCCATATTATGTACTATATTTAACTTTTTACAAAACGATAATACATTTAAATTTGGAACTGTAACAGCAATTTTAATTATGAGCATTAGCAAACTTCTTACTGAGTGAATTGTTATGCAAATTAGCAATTATCTCAGCTTCTTTTTAGTGCACATTCCAGAACTTTAAAAAAAATAGCTCCTAGACACTTTGACCTTTTGTTTTGAAATTTTCACAAATGATTGACAGTGTGTTTATCTTCAAAATGCCGTGGGGGCATTGTTTTTAGTTGAATAGTGTTACAGCAATCGTACAGACAACTAGCCTGGGTGTTAATTTATGCATAAACTTGAAGTAGTGAAATTTGCGCTGCTGCCCAGCAAAATTCACAACTGGTAGACAGTTTTCAAGACGGCACTTTTATCATAGTAAACAGATGTACCCATAAACCAATTTTGACAGGAAACAAGCATGGTTTAGAAGCTATTTTTTTTTAAATCACGTTTGACCAAAAAAGCACATTTTTGTGCATATTTCAAACTAAAGTGTCCATAAAAATAGAATACTAACTAAACTTTAAAATTCATTCAATAAGCTTTCCGAAAATATATAGTTTTGTGGACAAGGGAGGTCATCTTGGTTTCCTAATTAACTAATTAAAATACCTGTCAGGTAAACTGCATCTCTAATTTAACATCCATTGGAATGGAAGATAATGAATACTATACTATACACACAACAAACAAACATGAAAAGTGACATGACGAAGCAAATACACATGCATATATGCAGAAAAAATACCAATTAAAAATGGATCTTCTTATCGTGAATTTAAATATAAAATAATGGCCGATGGCATTTATTAAAAAGGTCATTCTAATAGAGTAATATAAACTAATTTTGACTGTTATAAACAATGCAAGGCAGAAAATACACAATAACAACAAGAGCTTGAAATAAATTTCATTAGTAAACATTGTTTGAATTCATTAGTCTTTTTTTTCAAATTAAATTTATAGTTTGTCAATTAATTTTTCAAGTAGACTCTTGTTACTATTATGCATTTTAACTAGGAAATTCATAATTTCCGCATTGTTTTCTGCCTGGCATTGTTTATACTCGTCAAACAAACGCTTCTTTTTCGGTGGGTTAGGAGCAGGGATGCTCTTCTGCTTTTCTTCATTAAAAGCCTGATTTTCATTAACCTCTCTTGCCTCGCTTCCTGCAACATAAACAGGTTGTACCGTGGGGTCATCACCCATTATTTCTGACATTGCCTCTTCATATTTAAATTTACGATAAGAAGATCCAGTTTTGTTTTCATATTGAACATGATTTCGGTATCTTTTTTTCAATGCCTTCCATTTATCCATACATTTGTCATGCGTTGATGAGATACCACATAATTTATTCAATTCAGAGGAAATAATAACCCATGCTGGTTTTTTTTTTTCTACCACTCAGGCTATCTAAATTTTTTTTAACAAGATCAATCAAGCAACTTATTTGACCTTCTGACCATTCTAATCTTTCTTCATTGAAAGATGAAACAGAGTAAGATGTAGAAGGTGCAGGAGAATTGAGTGTAGACAAGGTGGTAGCAGAAGTTGAAGCAGCAGCAGGCAGAGTTGAATCCAAGCAAATGGTTGTGGTAGAGGTTGTAGATGGATGACATGCCGAAGTACTAGCATGGGGATGAGTATATGATTCAGAACTGGCTGATGATTGAAAATAATTCCAGGTAGAAGCAGGTTTACAAAAATTAAGAGTAGACAAAGTGGTAGCAGAAATTGAAGCTGCAGAAGGTAGTGTAGAAGTAGCACTGGTAGGGTGAACTGAAGATGAGCAAGTGAATGATGATGGTTTTGCTAATGGTTTTGGTGAGGCAGGAGCACTAGTATAAAAAGAAGCTTTAGGTACAGATGCATGTACAGGTGTAGAAGTAGCACTGGTAGGGTGAATTGAAGTTGAGCTAGTGAATGATGATGGTTTTGCTGAGGCAGGAGCGCTAGTATAAAAAGAAGCTTTAGGTACAGATGCATGTACAGGTGTAGAAGTAGCACTGGTAGGGTGAATTGAAGCTGAGCTAGTGAATGATGGTTTTACTGAGACATTATAACTAGTATCATGAACTGAAGCTAAAGAAGTTGCACTGGTAGGATGAATAGAAGCTGAGGCAGAACTACCATTAGTCAGATGAATAGAAGCTGTGCTAGGTTCCAAAGCTGCCAAACCAATATAAATTGGATCATTTACTTTTCCATCTGGCAGATTACTAATCAATTCATTTAACAACTCTGGATCTGATGATGGAAAAGTACAAACAAATAAAGTTAGCAGATATAATAAAATGCCTGATATTATTTGAGAAATAATAGCAGACCCCTACAGGAAAAAATCAAAGAATGTGGGGAGTAGAATTTGCTATAAGATGAAGAGAAAACATGCTGTAAAACCAATAACAGTCTATCCATGCTCAACTGAAACATAAATACATCTTGCTTGTTTAATTGCATTTGTGCCAAACTTTGAACATACCGGTAATTAATGATGTTAGATGGACACACATACAGACAGACAGACATAAATATGAAACCCAATTCCAACAATGACTCGTAGTTTTTGGTAATTATGCAAACCGTCTAAAAATTAATTGTTCAAAGACCAACTTTATGATTATTAGTGGGTGACATGTGTCCCATTATAGTAAACGGTTCTATAACGATAAAAACATATTTTGAAAGAGACTGGATCAGCTAACTTTATTGGGATTGAAATTGACAAACATTTAACATTGGAAAATCATATTACGAAAATTAATAAGCAGATCAGGAATAAGTCTCTTTCAAAATTAAGGCATCATATTCCAAAGCACATTCTTTTGTTATTATATTATTCATTAATCCAACCTCATTAAGTATGGACTGGAAGTTTGGGCAAGCACATATCCATCACATCTAAAAAGTATTCTAACTACCCAAACATTTATTGCAAGAATAATAACATTTTCTGAATTTACTGCCCATTCTGCCCATATTTTCAACCAGCTTAAAATCTTTGACATTTATAAGCTCACAACTTTCTCCTTTTTATGTTTTTGCACGATATTGTTAATGGAAACACACCACACAACATGTCAGCCTACATCCTGCATTATATTCAACACAATCATAATACTAGACAACAAAACAGAAATGAAATCTCAATCCCAAATATGAACACAACAATTTGTACATTCGCAATATCTTATTTAGGTCCAAAATTATGAAAGAGTCTACCTGTTGCATTGAGAAAGAATGAAAAAAAATCAATTTTCAAAATTAAAGTGATTTTGTGTTTTACATATTATCAGTATTATTAAAATTTGATATGTCGTGTTTTTTTTTTTTATTTGTTTTACTATTTTAGTGTCTACTGTCATTATAATATTTAATTTTATAAAAACCTGTACTCATGAGAATTTTCATAACAACAGTGTTTGTAAATACTCGCATGTGTAATAATTATGGGTAAAGAAATAAATTATTAGTTAAACAATAATACAACATGTTTTTTGTAGCCTATTTCACCTCTACAAAATGCAATTGTTTCTCTGGAGATTTGTGAATATGCATGCAAAAACAAAATGTTAGATGAAATAACTTTTTTGGTGTTTTGGATTTATAATTTATTTTCACTGATTTTTGTGTTAAAGTAAAACATAGGAAAAAAGGTATATTCGTTGGATTTTATTTTCAGTAAATCATTCATGGTGAACAGTTACCACAACTTTGGGGTAAAATTTCTTGGTAATGAAAAAAGATATCAAAAATTCAAATAGTAACTTTGTGCCCACACTCAAGCTGAGTAGAATGAGCTATATCAGAGGTGTTTTATCCTAAATTTGTAGGAGGAATTACATTTGGTGTGCAGCTATCCAAAAATCAGTTGTTTGGCAGTTACTATGGAAATGGTTGGCCAAAATATTATTTAAAACTTTATCTACTAAGTATGGTGAAGGTGTGACCTGTCTGCCAGGTTTGGGTCAAGATAATTAAACTTAAAAATGGACTGCATTTCCCTCAACCTGTTTAAGTGGGATAACTAAATAGGATAAGCAACTATAACTACACAACTGCAAAATACAACATTTCTCTAAAGGATGTAGTAGATTTTTAGGAACTAAAATTTACACTAATTTTTATATAGAATGGATATAAATCAAATCAGACATTCACAATATATTTTATGAAAGCATGCAATTCATACTGAAAAAAATTTCAAATTAGATGCAACGTTCATGTGATCATGTGACTGCTTTAACTTAAGTAAATAAATCTTCCATTGAAAATGACGAGTGAATAAATTAAAAAGGATATCAACATTTTTTTTCCTGAAAAATGTAGAATAAAAACAAGGGAAACATAACAGTCAAAGCGATTTTGCACAATTTTGTTTCAGTCATCACAACAATGCAAGTTGTTAATTTTAACCACAGTTGTGATCTATTTATGATCGAGCACTGAAATTTTCATTGATAATAAGATATCTATGAATTTCATAAAGTGTAACAAGTTGATTTTGATTAACATGCTCCAAAAAAACACATCCTTAAACTGTCATTCAAAATGTTTCTGACAAAAATTGTAGAATATTATTAATTTGATTTTACCTCCATGAAGTTCAAACCATGATCAAAAATTAAAAATATTTCCAAATGTGAAAAAATAGTAGTTGTTTATATTAATGAACAATTTGTGAAAAAAATGGGGATATTTCAATCATAACAAATAGAATATAAACTATTATCTACAGCTTACAATAAAAATGACAATTTTAGTAAAATAACAAATTTACGCTAGTTTCAGTAAGAGCTGTGATAACAAAAATGTTTAACAAAACGAAAATCGATTGAATATTTACCACAATATAATAAAATTAAGACATTCAAAGATTGTTTACATTGCCATGTAGATATATATATATTTTTTATTTCATTTTCGGGAGCGGGGGTAACGTAAAATTTTCATTCACAAAAACCCCATCATTCTACTCGGCAGCCGACAAGTGGGAAGAGCCAAAACAAGTTTCAAAAATACAAAATATATTTCTTTTTGGAGATATCGAGTAAATATAGTTCAACTTACTTTTTTTAACTGTATCCATCTCATGAGACAAAATTTTAAATGGTATTTCCCTCTCTCCATCCACCAGCACAAACGGTAACCAGTTTTCCTCTGCCATTTTGGTTCATGAACTGTGACCTACAGTTCCACAACCCCGCTTTTGGAGCAGGGGCGATAAAAAGTACCTCGAGGCGCCCCGACGGTGACGTCAAGAAATAATCGAACGTTAGTCGAGGTGCCTCGAGGCACCCCGGGGCGCCTCGAGGCCGATAATCGAAAACGCTCGTGGTAATCACCGGAAATGACGTAAACAGTTTATTCATTCCATTATGTTCTATAGTTCTAAGTCTGAAAAAACTTGTTCTGCTACTCGTCTAAAGGAGTATTGGAGGCACATTGCAATAGGTTACTGTAAATAACGTATAACTGGTGGATTTAAGCTTATGTACACATGTGTAACAGCCTGGTGGTAGCCAGCATGATCTTCAATAACAATAACAATGTTACATAAAATAAAACTACCCACCAACACGCCAGCGTGTCACCACGGGTGTTTGTAGGAATTTTAGCTGTAAGGCCATAACAAATATTAAAAACGTGTGTCACAGGCTTTTTAAAGGGTTTTTGTTCATAATTTTAGAAAAAAATAAATTCTGTTTTAAAAAGTAACATGACTAGAAACTTTTTTGTTTGTTTATTTGTTGTTCCTCTTTTAGGCAATTGATTCCCTTTTGAAAACTGATCTGACACATGAGTTGGGCTTGTAGTAATTTCCACAATTTCATTGTGTTACATATGTTGCAGAACCTACAATTGCATGAAATTAATAAACCGTGTCTCACTCAACAGAACCCAGATTTGGTGTCACTGGTGTTTGCTCTACAATATGACGTACTGTCTGAGCCGCGGTACTAGCGTACGACGCTTTGCGTTCGATTTCCCGACGCGCACGCCGATGATGTTACAGCCTCGGTTTTCAGGTAAGATGATTTACGATATATTAAACAATGGTCGAGAACCATAGTAATTCATAAATATTACACACATTTGTCTAAAACGTTACCATCCCAGACGGTTGATATCTCTGGGATGCCTTGGCAGTCTGTACGCGGTCGTTCGAATCCGGAGAGAGCGCTTGCTGACCTCGCCTTGCGCCCTCTTTCGATTTCACTCTCGTGAGCGATACATACGTTCCATGATTCCAGTAATTCCATGCATTGGTGCACCATAACGGCGTCAGTGTGTGCACCGCAAACCATTCTTGGGAAATATGTACACCCACATTTATTTACTAGTGTTTCTCTGTATTGAGGACAAAATTATTGGAACTATAGACGTGACCCAGGGATGGCACTGTTATCCCCGTAGTAATCCAGGTAGGTGCTATTCAAACTGAATTATAAACGGTATTCCTTGGTATATCCGCCGATTTCATCCACTATGTTAGTTTTCGTACACTTGCCGAAACAATCGCACGTTTGCTAACACTATCGCGCGAATTTATCATATGAGAACAACTCTAAAGCAACTGGTCTATGCTTTCGTCGAGCCCCCTTTTTTTGGTTTGCTTAAGTCCTGAAATAGTGGACCGATCATAGTCATCAGGATTGATTATCGAGAAGAAATCGGCTAACGGAAAAGAAATACCTCAAATTCGTGATTTGTTTCAGCTAACGTGTTATATATATATATATATAACAAGTAAATCATGCTAATTGTTGCATTCACATTGACAACTCGTTGTACTCCCCGCTATGCGACTGTTCAGACCCATGGTTCCAACGACAAGCGTATTATATTCGACAGTGGAAAGTCACGTCGGAATTGGTCACGTCGGCACGCTGAGTTGCAACTCAGAAAACATATTATGTAGCGAATGAACGTTGACTATATATTTCTATGAGATGTTGTCATGACCTAGACGCCTGGACATTGAACGCTGGACATCTCAGGGGGCAGTATGAGTGTAAGAATATTTTGGAGAAAATTTCCCAAAACGGATTAGTTGCTAGCAATTATGTATTGCATGTAACAAGTTTATATTGCATCCAAACACAGAACGATAACATGAAAAGATGTCATACTTGTATATACGCGAAAATGAGGATTTGATCTGCATACTTATAGAAAATTATTTGAAAAATCGAGAAATTAGATGAATGGATAGCATTTTTATTTGCTTCTCTTAAAAAGCGTACGACTAGATGGCGTTTCTGGGTTTCAGTTATATTCCTTGATTTCACGGTTATGTTTGGAAGCACCGGGTAGCGGGCGCGTCAAAGTAAAAATCGTCAAATTCATTTTAGTTTCCAGGGAAACACAACATGACGGCCTAGAGTCATGAACTCTCTAGATGACGCCGTGTAAGAATATTTACAGAAGTTTTAATAATTATAATTACAATGTTTGTCTAGAGGTTTGTAATCGGCATAATTGTCAATATTATTTTATTTGAAACTCGGAATATTTGTCTTTCGATTAGGAATCACATGAACAACTGAAATGTATGTCACCCTACAATTTATGATGTCATACTGTTACCACCAATGTATTGGACAAAAATGCGTGAAAACGGTGACATTTTTTATTTATTTAAATCGTTTCTCAATAAATGTCCGATGACGTCACAGCTTGTATTCCCCTTTGACATGAACTCATATTTTAAAAAAACAATGATATCTGATAAACAATGTCACTATTCATACGGTGTATTGCATGTATTATATGAATATTTCTACAGTCCCACTTATATTCTGTGTTTCAAGCCATGGCACAAGTCCTTGCCCAATAAAATAAACAAAGTAATTACACAATCTTACCGTAAAGGGCACACAATGATTCACATTTTGTTGTTTTTTACTGCACTCGAATATTGTGTATTCGATGTCATTTGTTTACACTTCATATTCAGTTTGACCCTCGATGTAACTTGGTACATCTTATATTCGGTTTGACCCTCGATGTAACTTGGTACATTTCATATTCAGTTTGACCCTCGATGTAACTTGGTACATTTCATATTCAGTTTGACCCTCGATGTAACTTGGTACATTTCATATTCAGTTTGACCCTCGATGTAACTTGGTACATTTCATATTCAGTTTGACCCTCGATGTAACTTGGTACATCTTATATTCGGTTTGACCCTCGATGTAACTTGGTACATTTCACATATTGGGTTTGCCCCTCAATTCGTTCTTTCTATTTCATCCCAGACGACTCGTCCCAAGATATAGCACCATGCATTCGGATTATTAGGCCTATTGGAGGTCATGACGTCATAGACCAGGACGCCAAGTCATACTTGTTTGAAGTAGACATTGATCCTGGAGGCCAGGAGCATCGTGGTGTGGACATTGATTGGTATCACGTGACCGGAGCAGGCGACAATGAAGAGATCACGTCAATTAATGATTGCCGGTAAGTTTGTACTCTACAGTTTCACATTCACGATGTATGCATGATATGAAGTACAATCCCCGCTAGTTCAAATATAGACTCGTACAAGAATAGCCACAATGGCAATTTGGAGAAACTCTATTTTATATCTCAAAAATGTTTTAGTTTCGGGATTTATTTTCTCATATGTATCGTATATTACTCCGTAATTCTCTGTGTAAAACTAATACAAATCTAAATGAGTTCATAATACGTTCAAATATACTTGAGTTACTCTTAGAAGTAGAAGCGGAAGCGTTTTCACGTGAGAAACACTTACTGTGTTTTCATTGGTTTTCAATCATGCTGCATTAGTATAACGCGACACATGCATTTGATATGGACAATTGAGGCCGCAGCAGAATAGACTATTTTAAATGTGTTTGGCTTATTGACAGAAAACGGTACTTTGGGGTGGTTGTTGAGACTTCCCTGAACAGTGTAACAAGATTTGCCCTGCGTGTGTAACATATATAAATTTGGTTGTTCAGGATTACTTCAAAGTTGAGTTTGTGTTGTTTTCTCGAATTTTCACCGGCTCGACCGGCGTTCCACAGCAGCGCACACATAGCCCATAGAAATACATGTACAGTGGTGCGCGTCTTAGCAACCTGGAACGTCTTGTGACGTAGCTCCGCCCCCGAGGATAAAAATTCATGGTAAAGTGGTGCGCGGCTTAGCAACGTGGAACGTCTTGTGACGTAGCTCCGCCCCCGAGGATAAAAATTCATGGTAAAGTGGTGCGCGGCTTAGCAACGTGGAACGTCTTGTGACGTAGCTCCGCCCCGAGGATAGCGCATTTGTTCGGAGAGGCATACCCCCTCTACGGAAGAACATTACACAACTGATATAATTTTTAAAATATTTTTTTCGAGAATTAGAAAAGCAAGGTTGTGAAAATGTGAGTAAGAGTGAAAGTGCATGATTTCATGGTAACTACGGTCACTTTTTAATGTAATTACTGAATTAGTTTTGAAAACTTGTCATTTAATTTGTAGCAGCTAAAAATTCATAGATCACTTTCCTGGAAGTAGTGAGACTGAGGTGCAAGCACGATGGCCGCCTTTTTCATGGTGCAAATACAAACATTTCTGTCTGTTGATATTTGGTAAAAGGCAATCTTATTTTTGTCACGCGGATTGGTACATCCATAAGCACAATATCTTGCGTGCCAGTTAAACTTGCATACAGTCTCTTGTTTATTATTTTGTTGGTGTTTTTTTATAAAACTAAATATTACGCACTGAACCCAGACCGGTGACAATCATCACTGGTGTCGCAAGAGGGCGTCTACATGGGTCACAAGTCCTTTATTTCGCGGTAACCCGGCTTTCGTCATTATACACTCCAATCTTTTATTTTATTAAATTACACACCCAATACTAATGTACGCACACATTTACAATATATGGCAAATTCAAAGTGAGAGACTCATTTTGTTTTTACTTTCCGTAACACAAACGGTGTGACAGTAGGACTTTCGTGCTTTCGTATATTTCTTCGTCTGGCAATGACATGACGGTCAGTTTGATGAACCGAGTAACACCTTAGTAACCGTTATTCCGCGACGAAATTATTTTCTTTTGTAAATTATATTTATATTTCACCCTTGACAGTACATTTATGGAACAATCATTATCAACTATAGATAAAATATTTTAAAACTTGTTTCAATTAGGAATAAATCAACACGAGAGCCCTCTAATAACAAAAATACGCAAATGATACGCGTAGTAAAAGTCTGGCGGTGTGTGGTGGCAGAGATACTTTCGGTAATATAACCGCAAAGAACTCTGGGAAGGAGAATGGTGAAAACCCTCATCCCTAACACTGGTGGCGCTCTCATTTCCATTCTGGCTTTCCCCACTGCCACACCGTATGTTCCGTAATTTGCATAAAGAAAGTGGTGATTCACCACATTTTGTTCAAATAAAGAATATATGCTATAACATAAATGATGTTAATAAATATGAAATCATGCAACAGAAAGTGTTTTTAGTTGTATACATGTGACTTTTGTACGAGACCTAGTTTTCAAAATGAAAGTACATTCATGTTTACATGTGTGATGTTTGACTAAAGGAAACCTGCTTTCGCAAGTCAAAGTCTGTTTTATGTTGTCAAAACTGCTTAAACTAATCTCGCGAGATTCAGACGAATGGGAAAATGTGTGTGATAGCGAATATTCAAAGTTCATATACAAGAGCGAAAACAATTATTTCAAAATCACTGTGCCACTCAAAGAGAATTCGAACGTCTTTGATTACGTTCTTTTCTTCGATATGCAAATACGGTGTGGCAGTGGTGAAAACCCGAACGAGAGGAACAGAAGTGAGAGCGCCACCAGTGTTTGGAGTGTGATATAAATGACTCTCGTAAGTCGAAGAATGGCGTTTCGCATGCGCGTGCATGTTGTTTTGGGATGTAACGTAAACTTGCACGCGTGATATTGCGCTTCTGGGTGTAGCAATTGACGTCACAAAAATAAAATTTCCTTATATTTACTAAAGGCAAACTGACATTTGTTTTTTAAACCATGGCAAAGCAGGGGTATTTTTGCACCCCAGTTTTGCCACTTCCGGGCTGTGTCCAAGTGTATATTGTTGAGGGCAGTATAAAACCGCAGGAACGGCAACTACTAGTATATACGCTACATAGACAAGAAATAGATCTAGTTTTAAACAAAGAACAGCCATATTTTTATGTATAGGCTTTGGGTTCAAGAGATGTGGTTACAATTCCTTAAAAAAATGATTCAATTTTATCTTTTCTAGTAATTTCCAGGTTTGCGAAGCTTCTGTCAACCTCGTTCAAGGCCTCCTGCATCTACATTTTAGAGTGACTGTTGGCTTTCGTGACAGATTAGAACATGTCTACGAAGATATGATCCTAGAGCTACAACAAGGTAGATATATGCAACACAACATATTCGGTATTTCATTTCCTATACACCACCCCACTAATGCACAGCTAAGATCCAAATCATATCTAATCCCGGTCAGCTATTGGTTGTAGATTTGATTGGTTGAATGAAAATTCTGCCTACGTTAGCATTGTTAATCATCCACAGGATCATGTGATTATGTCAAACGCACAAAAGTCTTTATCAGTTGCTCGATGTCTAGACCAAGGTGTATCAGAGTTTGGTGTGACTGTGTACTTACTGTCTAGACCGAGGCGTATCAGAGTTTGGTGTGACTGTGTACTTACTGTCTAGACCGAGGCGTATCAGAGTTTGGTGTGACTGTGTACTTACTGTCTAGATCAAGGCGTATCAGAGTTTGGTGTGACTGTGTACTTACTGTCTAGACCGAGGCGTATCAGAGTTTGGTGTGACTGTGTACTTACTGTCTAGACCAAGGCGTATCAGAGTT